>NC_064538.1:16931184-17249934 GCF_023856365.1 Brienomyrus brachyistius | reverse complement strand
CAATATGGACCACAAGCCCCCCGGGGTGGCATACTGGCTGTAGCAGGGTGTGTTACAGCTTGGCCAAGAGATGAGGTGTTGACAAGCACCATAAAGGGGAGGGGGGGGGTGATGGAGGTAAAAAAATAAAAATAAGGAGGGTAGGGAGAGGTACCCTGCCAATTAGTAGAGTGAAACAGTAAGAACAAGACAAGGGGCTTGGCAGGAGAAATGCTTGTGCATAGCTGTGGGGGGCACGGCATGGTGGGGCCGCCCTCCCCCCAGCTGCAATGCAAATTTTCAGGGATCATGGTGTGTTTCGCTCACTTTGAGCATTTGTCTGCCGTCGCCTACTTGGGGCTGCCCTTAAGGAGGCACTGTAGCACTGCCGGGGGGTGCGGGGGCATTCAGGATAGAGCTTCCCACACGAGTTGGTTTTACCATTGTTGTAATTGTGGTTATAGTTCTGCTGCAATGAACCCCCCCCCCCCTTCCCCCACAACCAATAGAAAGTGAGGGATTTCAGTGGCAGGCTGCCAGGTCTCTCTCTCTCTCACGTTTCCTACAGCAGTCCTGGGGAGGCACAGTGGGGACATAAACCCGATAAGGCAGAGGGCGGCACACAGGCAGGGTTCTCCACCTCCAAACGCCACTAAAAGCGGCCAGCGGAGGGCGCTCCAGTGGACTCTTATTTTAGCCTCCACAAAAAAACATCAGATGTTTGCCGTTTACTGATGGCGCCGGAGTCAAACATTCACATACAGACAAACAGCGACAATAAAAGGTAAATAAAAGCATCTGCCGGCACACATGTCGTCAGGCACGGCGGCTGTCGGTCTGCTGGCCGCATGACTAACTCCAGCACACGATCCCTCTCTCTGCATTCTGGAATGAATATCGATCCAATTCCAAGAGCAAAAGAAGAGGGACGGGATGTGAATCTTCCACACGGCGCCCATGCCAAACATCACACTGCAAAGGCTTAGAGAAACACAAAACCTGCACGTCGATAACCGATCAAACTTCTCAGATTCCTTCAAAGCCACTTCAAAGACGAGCTTAAAAACTCATAAACACGTCTGCCTTGGATTAAAATGCGATCCTGTTTAATCGGTCGACTAATATAAACACGCTGTGACACCCACCTCAGCAGTACGCGCAGTCACAGTCCGCGAGAACACACACCTCTGGGGTTTCGCTGCTCCTCGCCTGCCCCGGCACTTTCAGCTCTAACCCGCTCCTTAAACGTTCGTCAAATTAAATTGCTTAATCGGGAACATGGATTGGCATGCCCCCCCCCCCCCCCCCCCCACGGAGTAAGGAAAGGGAACGCCGGCTCAGTCTCCTATGCTGTCATAATATTTTTGCTGTATGACTCTTGATGCTGCTTTTCATTTGGGACAATTAGCATTCACCCCCTTGCCCCAGCCACCCCACCCCCACGTGCCGGGGGGCAAAAATGTTTGAAATCACAGGCATCAGTCCAAGCGCTTTGTCCACATGGTGTGAGGTGGTGCGTATGCAGGTCCCCAGATACCTAACAGCTCAGTTGGAATTAATAGAGGAGCAGGGAGGGTGGTGGGGGGGTATAATGAGGTCTATGAAACATACATTTGTTTACGGGGGGGCCCGGTGCCGACAGGCAGCACAATGGACCCTTGTTTCCCGGCAAGTAAATAAATAAATAAATAAATATGTCAGCGCGTGTTGGTATACACTGGGGATCAGAGCCACCCCCCCTCCACATTAACACACACACACACACACACACACACACACACACACACACACACACACACACACACACACACACACACACACACACACACACACACAGAGGAGATTTTCAGGTGGTAGCCCCAGATTGGAGAACGCGGGGGCAATTGAACTGCTACTGGAGGTGACCTGCTTGTCTCTTTGCTGGGGTGGGTCAAGATACAAACACATCCCACATCCATGAAGCAGTGAGGAGGGTGATTTATCACTCCCCCACCCCACCCCCCGACACTTTTACGGTCGCCTGTAATGGTGCTTCTACGCTACCTCCAGCTTCTTGAGGACGCATGCCTACCCCCCCACCCCTGACGATTTTCAGAGGACCCATCAGAAGCCATTAGGTTCTGTCAGCTTCCATCCCCCTATGTCCTCCAAACTAGATGTTTTAAGACCACCGATTTCAATCTCAACAATTACACAGAAAATTTCTGCATTCCCAATGTTCTGGAAATATCCGTTTCATTTTTACTGAATCTCAAGCTTAATACTGATTCTCCCCTGCAGTTCCTTAGGGTCTGGCCACCCCACCTGAACCTAGGCGTCCATTTCTCAGATCCGTACAGGAGGCCTGGCTCCACACACTGCAGGAATTCAGAGACTGACTGATGCGTCTCCTATCTCTTTGGCCCTTTAACTACGGGGATGTTTCGCTTTGGGTCAGACGTGCGGCGCTGCCATCAGCTGCATCCCGCTGTGAACTCTGACTGCTAATCCAGAGAATCCCTTCCACATTACGGCCCGTCACTCCTTCTGAACTTATCTGTCCCCTCGCTCTGCTTTCCATATCACTCGTCGGGAAAAGGTACATAAATATGTCGAGCCCGAGCCCCAACTCCCACCCCCACCTCGCCAAACAAACCAGCCCCCCTGTGCTCTTTTCCTGAACCCCGGGCTACGCTCCTATGCCTAAGAGCCAGAGAGATCCACTGTACCATATCAAACAAATAAAAACACAGCAGGGATGGGGTAGGATATATAAGCTCACAGGCTGCCGAGCGCCATCCACAGACCAAGCTAGCAGGTGAGGGTGGGGGGGGGCATCGAGTGTGCAGCTGCGTGGCAGTGGCCTGTGGACCCCCCCTGAGGAAGGGTTAGCGCAAGAACAAGATTAATTTGTTTATTGCAAACTCAGCCGGCAGATCCACTCAAGGGCCTGCTGAACACTCCTGGGAGACGACAGAGAAGGAAATGTTAAAGGTTCACGGTAACCAGCACGTGAAACGCCAGCAAAAACCCGGCCCCGTTCTCTCGCTCTAAAAACACGACTTACTCTCCCATATGGAGGAAATGTCTGCGATCCTGAGACAGCGAACGGCTCCCTGGACACGCAGGACATCCCGGCATGGCGGAATCGGAGCTGCGGTCCCTCTCGGCGCTACCCGGGGGCTCTCTCCCAGGAGCTCATAATTCATGGCTCCGGCCGCTTGTAGAAACGCTATCTGAATTTAACCTTTTTTCAAGGGAGGGCTACCTTTCAGAGGGGGGAAAACCTAAATCCTTCAGAAAAGAAAATAAAACAAGAATATCCCTAAGATTTTACTGTACTTAAGATCATGTGCTTGACTCCCATGCTGAGTACATCAGGACAGAACATACTAGAGGTCCTATCTGGGTGGGGGTGTAGTTCCCCAATACTTTAACGTATTACAGTTTAATACTAGCTGCTGTTTATGGTGGTAACCGCTCATTATGACCTACAACCTCAGCCCCCGAGTGGAAGGGTACTGACAGTATATGTTAACACAGGATGTGTATTGAAATATGGGGAAAACCAACTCAACATGTCAAAACCAAACTTCCATGGTCACCATTTTCCTCATGAAACCAGCAGGAACATCAGATGAAAGCCCTGAAGGCTGCAGCTATCTGGAGGAGCCTGAAAGCCGTGCAGCCACTGAACTGCACGCTTTAACCGTGGAAAAAGGGTTTGTGCTGCAAGAAGGGTCACAGGCCAAATATCATCTGGTTGACGTTACAGCCTTGCAAATGTGAGATAAACTCAAAGATTTGCCTCTTTTGCAGTTTCCTTCCTTCCAAAACATTGCCCATGAACAACACAGTTAGTAGACGTTAAGTACGGCGTTTCTGCGGCTGACCCAAGGAGAGGAGTGGACAAACGGGACCAAATTTGGAGGTATTGCCTTCAGGGTATCGTTAGGAGGACGACGAGGGATGGGCTCATTTTAATACTGCTGTTGGGTTATGGATGGGCTACCACAGGCCGGTTCAGATGAGACAGAGCATCTCCAAGGGAACCCACCTGCAGCTGGAACTCATAAAGCAATGCCTGCACCCGAGTCCACTCTATTATCGCAGATTATCGGAGGGCTCTGAGAGTTCCTCCTGACAGGGCTGTCACTCATCTGAGAATCACATTAATTTGAGGAGACCCCAGGTCCCAGACTTCAGGCTTTCATTTTTGTTTTAAAGCAGGGAAGACGGCCCTGCGGCGATAGCTAATCCTGAGTGGACACTTGGACTGGGAGGGGAGGGCTGGGGACGAGGTACTCACCAGCGGACGAGCAGCCCATGTTCCAGGAAGTTCTTCAGGTTGGGCAGGGTCTGCCGCAGGTCTGGGGTGGAGAGGCCATGTTGGTACCTTAACTGGTGAGAGAATCGGGAAAAACGTTATAAACCATGCTGGGGGGGGGGGGGGGGGGGGGGGGTTAGAGGTTTACTAAAATGCCACTCGAGGTGTTGGATATGCCAGGACCCTGGATGTCCATCATGACTGCATTATCAGCTTCCGGAATAAGTCCCTAAAGCACTCAGCCGGAGCCTGGTTTTGGACAACTGAAGGTCACAGGGCGTGAACAAGACTCCCGAGACTTCCGACCCACTTTTTCGTTCTCACCAAGGAAAAACAAGAGGTGCCCTCCCTACAAACCAAGCTAGCTACATGTCACTATGAGTTACAGACTCTACTTGCTAGGGACCCCAATCTCATTAGCGTACCACGGCAGAGAATTACAGAAATGCTGTAATGATGACTAATGTTCTTATTTGCAGTTATATTTTGACACCCTGACCATTTCAGTCATACAAACCACTGAAATAAAATGAATACAGAGCTAAACAACCTTTACTGTATAAAACAGTAGGGGTCACTTTTTACTTGACCAAAAACCTGCATCCACTTTCCAAAAAGAGCCGTTCATTATTTTCTTAGCTACAGCATTCTTCATGAGCAGGGGAACACATTAATTTACAATGGGAAAAAAAAATAAAAAATTACATAAAAAGCTAAATACTATAAATTGACATTAACCCTGAAATTATTCTGCTTGAAGCTGAAAAATATCAGGCAAAGCTAGACAAAAATTGTACATTGCATCCATAGAACATTCATAAACAGCAGGTAAGAAGGCATTAACATCAACATACCTTAACAGCTTTGTTATGCATTAATAACCCATGTTAAAAGATTACAATGTTTCTTATTGATGTATATTAAAGCTGTTAAGGTATGCTAAGATGTTAAGGTATACTTATATGCTTCTTATGAAAGCTGATGAATGCATTATGAAGGTGTACTGAATGTTCTATGAATGCATTATGACTGCATTACGAAGGTGCAGTTAATGTAAAGCGTTACCAAATACTCTCCTATTTCCATATCATATTTGCATGCAGGCAAAACGTGTTCAGATTGCTATGATCCAGTTCTGGGAAGATGTAGCTTTATGATCACCGTACTGACCTTGGTCCCAACCTTAAAAAATTGGCCCATGTTGGATTTCTAACAGGAAGGGGTACCAAAAAAAAAAATAATTAAAAACCCACTGCAGACTGCAGGAACCTTGAACCAATTTTTTATAGTTTGGAGGGGGGGGCTTCACCATCTTTCACGTTTTCCTTGCTTTCTCCATGCGAGACAGGAGGGGTATTAGACTTGGGTGGTGGGCGAATGGGAGATGGAGTGATCTAACAGCATCATCTATAACACGCACACACTTCCTGGCAGCGGCTGGAAATCGAAACCATTATACATGTTTTTCATTTCTTGTCTTTCGGTTGCCGAGGTACATCACCGTGCCGACACCAGCTCCTGGACAGGAACATCTGTGTTTTTCCGCCCACAGCGTGCAACTCTTTTCAAATAACTGGATTAATTCGCTTTTATGTGAAATAAAAATGGAGCAGATGAAACGTGACGGAGTCATACACAAGCTCACTGCGTGTCTCTGAGCAAACAAATGTTATATTCACTCTTATTTGCCACCTAAACAATACTGGTATTACGGAGAATAAAAGCATCCATAGACTACAGGCACAGGAAAAGGTTTAATGGCTGTACTTGGTGAAAAATTACCCTGGTATCACAAAGAACTCCCGCACTCACATTCCTCTTTTTTTTGTGGGCCGTACTGACAGGACTTTAATATTCTCTGATGATCCCTTTAAAGCTAGACTGATGACACGTCCACTAAAGCCTGCATCAGGGAATTATGTGTGTGTGTGTGTATATATAATCGTTTTAACCACATACATATATAGACATTTTAAAAACCTGGAACAGTTTATTCTGAGGTCAGGTTTTGACGGGCGCTTACTCAACGAGGAATTGTGGATTCCTCGAACCCAAGGTCGAACAGTTCAAAGCCCGGTTGGCGTGATATCCCTGATCTTTTCCAGAATAACTCTATGATTCATTTGCAGATGAAAATGCTAAATAAACAAACAAACTCTCTTTCAATCGGTGTGCGTGTTCCACCTACATGTGGTGCTGACACACTATGGATGCTTGAGAGCTCTGCTCTGTTCATTCTGCTGCAAAACACTCCACGGCATAGCTGACGCTTTCGTTCAGCCTGGGACTGCTCAACGAGCCTGAACTGGACAGCATGTGATTTACTAATGGGGGATGAGGCAGCACCAATCTCAATTGCTGAAATGGGGCTAGCAATTCAGCTGTGCCCCCCCCCCCAACCCTGCATCTGATGATCCCTTCAGCAGGTCAGCATCAGAGGCCGACACCCTCCCACGTGAGAGGGGGCAGTGCCCGTTAGGGAGAGGGCGCCCGCTGCCCTGACGAGGAATGGTGCCTTAATGCGGGGACAGAGAGATGTGGGTTTGCTCCAGACTGGATAAATATTCACGTGGACACCTCCCTGGCTGGTTTGCATGAAGCCGCTTCTCTGACCGAGCAGAGTGCGAATTGCTTTTGGCAGAGGACACTGCTGGATTTAGGCCCGGAACACGGCCTATTCATGAGCAAACGGTATCCCGTCTGCCTGAAGGCCGATCGTTTAAATATACGAGTGCCCCTAAAATGCCCAAAAATACCGCAAACTTGGGGAGAGTCAGGCCTCACGCATGTAAAACTTCATTTATATATTATTTATTTAGCGGGCACTTTTATCCAAAGTAACATACGTTTTTGGAGAAAGCAGGCACAGACAGTCCCTGCAGTAAATGGAGGTTAATGATCTACTTGGGGACCCAACGATGAAAACACCGTGCCGGATCCGAACCAGCGACTTCCTGAACATACTGTAGGCACAATGTCCTAACCCTCTAAGCCACATACTGCTCCCCAAACTAGAAATTACTTTCAATTAGCTCTAGGTTTTCAGAAATTGACACAAACCACGAAGTGAACCACGCAAGACAAAGGCAAACGTTGTCACCTGTGAAAATGTCACCATTGACAAGCTGTTGAGTCAAAAACTTTTAACTAAATATGTGGCCGTTCGTGGCCTCGCCATCTGGTCGACCCTTGATGGAGCTGATGGCACAGCGAATCGGCAAGCAGGCGAACAAAAACAAAGCACGCGCCATCGCGTTTGTCTGACATTTCAGCACGTTAAGGCAAATGAAGATTAAGCTGTAATAACTTTAGAGAGAAGTTGTTCCTAATAGTGTAAACTCCACGGAGATCTTTCAGCGCCCGGTATGCAGTGCCTCCTCCGCCACAGATTCTTACCCTCCAGCTCCCGCTTGAAAGCTACCCCCCCCCCCCCCGTTTTGAGCAATCCCCAGGCCCATTAACCCCTCTGGAAACAGAGAGGCTTGGATGAACCATACCTAGGGCATTCCTTGTAGCTGGCCAGATATGATCCTCGGCTGAGATATAAAAGCGCCCCCTTCTGGCCGGCCTTTGCGCTCAGTCCCGTCTCCCTGCTCATGGCAGCTTACCGAAGTGCTTCACTGCCTTTAGTGCCACACAAAGATGCCAGAACAACATATGATAACACTTCAATGCCACGCCTGTTCTCTTAGTGCCGGATGCACCCACCACAACAGAGGAATCCCACCCCACAGCTGAGCAGCATGTCAGAATGATGGGGAAGCGGGAGGCCATGACTTTTGTTTGCCTGTGCGTTTTCACCGTGGCAGTGTTTGTTTTTGCAGCTAAATCAAGCTTCTCCAGCATTTGAGAACTGCTCCCTCTCCCCTTTGATTGCCATCAGAAACTCATAACACTGTCATCTGCTCTGAATCTGAACTCATTACAAGCTCATTATGAGAAAGCAACATGTAATATAAGGCAGAACATTATATATAATACATGCTATTCCCGTTTTTCCTTTAAACAGTCACTCAGGTGTCAAATAGAGCCAGTCACCTTAAAATTAGCTTTTGTGACTATCTGCAAAAAATTAATCCTAACACATACGCTACAGCACCAAACTGCACGGACTCTAATTCAGGAAAAATTTGAATACAAAAGCCAAATGTTACAGGACTGTGTGATCAAATATATAACCGGGCCTTATATGTCCAATTTTTAAAGTTTCCAGAAGGCATCAGAGAGTAAAACTGTCCAACTGCTTAACAAGTGGTGGATGAGGTCCTGGATGGCCCAGAATCAGTGCGTTCCAAGGTTCTGGAGAAGGTTAGCTGGCGGTCGTGCCCAAGCCCCATAAATTACACTCACGGCTGCTCTACAGTCTCTCACTGACACCCGTTAACGAACGTCGAGAAAGTCCAACTTTCAAGAGAAAGTATCATTAATGATGAATTGTTATACTCAATGACGCTGCTCTTCCTGTGGAAAGTTGGGCACAGTTAGAGAGAGACTGTCAATAATTACAGGAATTCCAAAGCATTTTTAAAGAAAGAACATTTACTACTTAGCACATCGGTCACCAAAACAAAAATCAGAGTAATGGTGCAGTGGAAAACAGAACCAAAAGTTACAAAGCAACCCAACATATTAGTAACATTTATTATGCTCCGTTTACAAATGCTGCTGACCGAAAAATTGACAAGTAGCAAGGGTTCCAAAAACATCCAGATCTGCTCTGAAAAAAGCCAATGTGAATTCACTCTTATTTAAGGGGCTTAGTCAACTTGAGGGTTTGGCTCAGACTCAAAACCCTGGCCAAGGGCTATATGTGACCCTGAAACTGAGGGACTGGAAACTGAACAAGAACTGACAAGCTGGAGTCCAAGCACTTGCCCGAACCCAAGAAGGAAAGAGAGATATTAGTGTAGATTCACCCCCCCCCCCCACCCCCAGTGGGTGCACTGAACACCGTATCATCTTATTTGCAGTATCCGAAACAGCACATACAATTAATTAGAGCTAAAACACCCTCCCACCTTCCTGAACTTTAGCTACACAGAAACAACACATTTTTTTGTGAAAAGTAAAGATATAAAGTTTTAGGCATCCGATGTAACGGCTCCTTCACTGAAACCGTACTGCAATAAAACATTCCATACTGATTTGCTAGTTACACGAAACGCTTAAATAATCGTTTAGGCTATTTCCTGTCATTCTTTTAAATCTTGCCAGGACATACATTTCCTCTTTGAAGCAATTTAAAGACTATTAACATCACTGTAGATTAGCAGCACATTGCAAAGCCGCTGGCAGGAATGAGCAGGGCTGTTGGTTCATGGCTGGTTCAGTCTAAGATGGAGCCAGAGAGCCCAAGAGTGTGGGCAGGCAGGCTGGCCACCATCACCCTGCAGAGGACGGGGAAAATGCAGGTGCGACCAAGGACCAGAGGCCAAAAGGAAAAGGTGCTTTTAATAGACTGAACACACAGGAAAATAAACAAACATCCTACATTTCCCTACATGCCCTATCCTAGATACCGTGTGGTTGATTCTGTCAATCAGGGATTCTTGACTATCATACACTGGCTCCTTTTAGCCTCATAACTCTATGAACTATAATTACTCAGCTTAGGGTGTACTGTATACAAACCTTAGTCAGCAATACAAAATAGTATTTTATCAAAAGGAAGACGAGCAACAAATCTAAAAATTTCCACTTGAATAAAAATAAAATTAACATTATATTCACCTAATATATTCAATTTGAAAATCTATTTTATTTATTAAAAGAAAAGTCACACCTATACAAAATTACACAGAAAATCCAATCAATGGTAACATGTTACCAAATAATGGATTCCTTGGGGGCTAGTGGGAGCGAGCTATAATATGCTTGATTTCATTGTTTTTTTTGGAAAATCTACGGCAGATACTTCACTTCGAAGGCGCAGAACCAGACATTTCACATGAACCAGACCAGAAATTAATAACCCTCTTGACAAAATGCTAACTTAATTAAACGCAAGAAGCCATAACGCCCGTTGCCGAGGTGACGCCCATGGGCCATGCTCCGCAATGGCAAGTCAGTCAGAACGGACACACATTCAACCTGCCACACTACCGAGTCATCTTCACAGCCACACTACTGCAGTCCAGTTAACCTCAATCTAACCTGTGATTTGCCAAGTAGTTCCTGGTCACATTTTTGAGAACCAAAAATTTTTGTAATGATGCAATTATAATCAAGGGGAAAAAATCTGACAGGAAACAAGCACTTCTGTTATAAAATATTCAACCTGAGACATTTTCAGTTCTTAAATACCAATTTTCTAATACATGGAAAAATGACTTTACACCATGTGTTATTACAGTGGAACAGCACAATATTTCAAATAAGCACCACATCTGCTGTACCAAGACCTATCCTGAAATGGAGCGATGTGGCATGAGCAGAATCCTGAGGTCATTATAATTTGGAGCTCATTAGCTAGGAAATGTCGGATAGAAATAAACGGAATTATTATGATGTCAACCTGCAAACCAAAGCTCTTTAGTCGGGGAGGTTCTCTAGGGTTGCCCAAAGTAACTACACAGTGCGGACACCTAGTAGTTGGCCAGTTTATTTTCATAAGAGAGATGGAAAGGAATTAGGAGTAATTAAATTCCGTAAAAACTTCCGAGTATAGCTCTCAGCCTCACTAAAGCATTATTGAAGATACTAATCTTTCAAATTAGCAAAAACAAATAATGAGCCAACACTAAGCTTTGTCTAAACACCAATGCCTCCATCTTCCATCCATAGCATAAGTAAGACTGGCAGCTGTTGATTTTACCGGGGTCTCTCCTCTGAATCCCCCGTCCCCAAATTTTCATTATCATTTTTTCCCTCCGTGGCGATAATGCGTCACAGGTGCAGACCAGCATACGATGCCCGCCATCATCAAACCCTAACTTGAAACACCTTGATCGGATTATATGTCGTTAACATTTTATTGGGTATCACGTTGCTGCAAATTCAAGCAACATTTTTATGTAATCATGAGACATCTGTCAGGGAAAAAAAAGGGAAATTTAATTACAAGACCACCAGTGACAGACCAATTTTGGAAGTGTTTTTTCTTTGTAGTCTCTGTATGAGGGATAGATGTATAATCGGAATATATTTTATTTTGTTACTATTGTATGCGGTTAGCATGTGTCGGTGGTTATTTTGTAATAATCTATGCCCATTTTTACGGCAAAATGCACTCCAAATTTACACTACTTTGATATCTGCCGGAACAGCCCAAGCCAATAAAATACAATGTTCGCTTCTTTACTGAACTTAACAATAATAACGGGACATTAATATAACAGCAGAGATTAAAAACAAACATCTACCGTCCAAATAAGTGACACATCTGGCAGGTTACGCAAAATAAAATGACACTCATCAACTTTCTTTCCTTTGAATTTCTCTTCCCCCTGAGGTGTGCCAATTTAATTGGGGCTGTACTCAATGCCGTTATTTCAAAAATACACTGACTGCACTAAATTGTCTGTGGGATGTCAGGCTGAGGTGAATATAGAGTCAGGCTGAGTATCATTAAAGCAGCAAGTAAAGCCACTCACAGTGCTTAAGTCATTTACAAGGTTCTACAGCTCAGCTCAATGCATGGAAAGATATATTAATGGGGGAAATTATTTCATGAAAACCAAACAAACTTTACCCCTCTTCAAAACATTCTTTTAAGCAGTCCTGCCAAATATAACTATTAAAAAGTTTTTATTTTTAAAGAAAAATCTGGTAATTTTATTATTTGGAAATAAATGATGTGGTATTTTACAAAGTCCTTCAGACACGCCGTATTTCCACAGGGCTTCTACGTGAACAGCGAGCCTGTAGCTACAGGGAACGGCCACTGGGAAGCGAGGCCATGAGCCAGAGTGAGTGACACACAGGCAGGTTCTGTTTGCTCGACGTGGCTTCCCTTTGGGTTCTGACAGGTTACAGCTTTTGACGGATGGCTTGCTTTCCAAAACGTGGCAGCCTCTCTCTCGAGGGCTACCGAGCAGTACGTGCACCGAGAACTCAGGCCGCAAAGGTCAAAGGTCACAGCCAGAACCACAGGCAGAGGATGGAACACATTTCGGCAGTATCCCTCGGTAGCCAGAAATGTTTCTTTCCATGTCTAAACACCAAAAAAAAAAAAGCACTCATGCGTAATTACTTTTGCCATTTTGGGTCACATGGTAATAATGCGGCGATGAACTGGCGGCCCATTCAAGCCACTTCCCATCCTCCCCCTGTAGCCAACACAAGGTGGACAGAGTCTTACACCTAAAAAGCCAAACTGTGTAAAGACTAGACTCAAAGATGAAGAAAGGGAAAATAAACAAAAAGCAAAAAAACTTATCCCAAAAACCAAGGTGGTTGACTTTGTTAAAACTCCTTTAACAAGATTCCAGCGCCGTTATATCCACCTAGTACCAAAAATTGGTACAGCCGTGTTCCAGGTTTTCAGAGAAAGGGGGTCCTCCTCTCTTCATTTCTCTCGCCAGTATCAAACTTTTCTTTGCTACTTTGTGACTGCCCTGGGTGCAATCGCTCAAGGAACAAGAAGGCCTTTCATTTGTCTGCTTACAAGCTGATACAGCAGAAGAGAGGGTGGGAATGAGATGTATTAAACATCAACAGACCTTAAGCACACGTTCAGATAAGCCACCCTGAGCTCAAGTATCATAAAGCGCTGAGATTGCCGTCTGCTTTTAGAGTAGTAGAAACAAACTGCATATTATCCTTGGAAAGAATAACATGGAACCAGAAGTTTTCATATCAGTAGTACAAAGGGAGGGGGGATGTCACCCTAAATGTTTTTCTTGGATAAATAGCCTATTCGGCAATGCAGAGTCGGGGCACTTGCCACGTGATATTATGCGTGCCACCGAGAGAACGCCTATCCTCTCTGAAAAGAGCATGCCGCCTCAGTAAGATGTAAGACCCGGATGCCGAGCCCGGTGACATTTAATTCTAAACATGTGGGAGAATGACCAAGGGGTGCAAGAAAGTTTCCAGACCTTACTCCCAACATACCTCTGGAGGGGGGGGACCTTGACAAATGACCGCGTGGCTGAAGCTGGCAGTGTCCATAGGCAGGAGACAGAGCCGAGCAGATAAATGCTAAAGAATCCGCTGCAATTATATGCTCTTGTTTCAATGGCCCCACTGCAATCAGGATGCGAAGGGCGTTATGAATAAGAAAAGGAACTCGAGAGAGAGTCTGACGGAAGGACATGGAGCCCGAAGGAGCCGGGCATCCCGGGGCTTGGCAACAGAGGTGCTCCAGCTCATTACAGCACACGGCGAGGACTTGTTACGGCAACAGTGGGAGAAAGTGAGCCAACAATCCCTCGCTCCACTAAGCTCACAAACAGATTATGGCCTCCTGCAGAAAGCAAGGGGGCCAAGAGCAGGGTGTCTGCGTTGCTGGAAAGAGCCGATCCCAGTTCCTCGAACATTGCAAGACCAGAAGGACACCTGGCTGCTTCCCTCCCCTAGATCTGTGCTCTGATTACTTTATTATTTCTTCTTCCAAGACTCATGGCCAGTGCCTGTCAACCCTATAGGCAACGCAGTTAGCCACCATCTTCTACAGAATGGGGGTTTCAGTGGTGACTAGGGCATCATTTGGGGTTTGAACAGTACTGCCCACGGCTTTCAGTGAACCAGTGTCCCGTTGGCTTTGGAGGGTGTTGGACATTATGCAAGGTTGTAGAGATTTGCCTAGTTGCAGTAAAAATTAAATAAATAAAATAAAAATAGTGAAGGTGCAACACTAATGAGATTTAGCTATGCAACAACCTGATGTCATCTCCATGATTACAGGAAATGGATTAACGAAAGGAATTAGACTCATCTACAAAACGGTGTTTAACAAAGTTCCACAATCTCAAATATACAATTTCACGCAATATCATAGTCAACTACGAAGAAGAATGTGTTCATTAAGCATGTCCACTTTATTTATGTACTGCTCACTCTGTTGTGGAACAAGGCCAAATCATCTAGTAACCTTATCCACTTTCTATCTGTACCAAGTCATACCTGCACGAAATAGCATTCCTAGTGCAACAGAGAGCTGTTTAAGTTTAGCATGACGTAATGACTTTATTGAATTCCTGTCAAACTTCTTCAGTGTCATGCGCATGAACCACAAAAAAAATATATTAAACCAGTGACAGTGTAACTATCCTCTGTCTATCCAAAAGATCACTAGGTCACTTGTTTGTTGTAATGGAAAGTAGGAAACCCCTAGGCTCTGAAAGCAACTGTACTGCAAATCTGGAGACAAAGTGCTCCATCCTTCTGTTTTACTCGATACCTTTTCAGTCAAGGCAGCTATTGACCAATCTACTGGCAAAGAACTCAGTCTGAGGACGCAAGAGAGAAGGAATGTTAAAAAAAAAGGTCATTAGATTCAAGGAAGAAAAACAGCAACCCTCACACCTTTTTTAGCCACGTCTCAGGCCAAAACCGACAGCACGTTAACTGCAAAAAGCCAAGTAACAAAGTTCTAATGGAATTTTGTGGCTGGCCTGTATCTAGTTAAGACCTCGAATGTAAATATGTGCTAGAGGCCACTTCTTGTTCATCTTCTCATCTTTGCGATATTAAAAGTCGTCACATATTTTTTGGCAAATTCCTTTTAACAGCGCACGTCTAAGATCGACCGGAAGAAAAACATCTTGCTACCTATCTTGATCCAACTTGTAGAAACACTGTTCCAAAGATGGGGGGGACCCAAAGAACTTAAACCATGCGTACACAAGACAGAAGTCCAGTACACACACCAGTTCTTATATCAAATCATGACTGGAAGATAAGCCAAGAGCTCAATACAAGCAGAATCCATAGTATCTTGCTTGCAATGCACCGCTATCTGATTAAGTTGTTGTCACCCTGCACCATAAGTGAGGTCATGGTGCTTTTCCAGAATGCCACATACCTCACCCATTACACCCCCGTTCCCAGCCTTATCTACCTCACCTCACCCTCACTATGCCCCCACGTGCTCCAGCAACTGAATTGGGCTGTAGGACTCAGGTTAGTTCATCCAAGCAAACCTGTTGCAAATAAGCAGGCTTTAATTTACAGCAAGCAAATGGAGTAAGCGATTGGGGGCCAGGCTACGCATGGAGTTCTGATTGTAGAAGAGTCATCATAATGATTTAGTGGAGCAACCATGTAGGTTCTTAACCAGAAACCTCAGATATGCACAGTAAAATTATCCATGCCAAGTCGATAGGCCAGAACAAGCTCTGGCACTGGAATACAGGGGATAATGTAGATTCAGGCAGCCAAGTGGGTAACTGTGAGCCAGCTTAACCCATCAACATAATAATTGGCCACAGGCACACCCCGAATTGAAGGGAGACAGGCACGTCGGCAGCTTACTCCGATTAATAGAAAGCAAGTTTCCCCTCACTTCAGCCCAATGAAATGGCTGAGTCGTATAACACGCATTACATGTCTACTTAATGGCCAGCGTTTGTTTACACAGGCTCAAAAAACAAGAGATGGTGAATGATAATGAAGCTTGCCAATCTCTTCCCTAGAGAGGATTCTAAGAGTTTACCGCCCAAGGACAGCATGTCATAAGGGCTCTGATGTAATCCATAATCCTTGCTTTCCAGAGAAGGACCAATCATTCTTGAGGAGAGAGGTAGGACACCTCTTTAGTGGCTTGGTGGGATTTCATCCATACTTCGGGAATCTGAGGCACAGGGGATTAAAGGAATATAACAGTCGGCACAAAAATAGGCAAATTCACTCATTTTTTTTTTTACTTTCCTCTGCATAAAAAAGTATAGATTTACGTGTTAGAGGAAGACTTAATGTTCACAGTAGCGCTAACAGGTACCTCATGGCATGAAATTCTGACATGCACGCAGTAGGACTGCTGACACCATTCAAATATCAACCAGATGAGTGGCGTTTCGCTGTGACGGGCAGGTAGCGACGTCAAGTGACAAGAAGGGCAGTGCTGTTATGTCTGCGTTTGTAGCCTGATACACGGTTAGCCTTGCTGAAAAGAAAAGGTGGCCGTCTTGGTTTGAGATATTAAATAACGTGGTCTTCTACCATTTGATTATATGATATTTGAGAAGGACCGAAAAGATCTTTGGTTGGCAGGTTGAACTTCTAAACGGGATTATTTTCTTTTGTTAAGGGCTCAGCTTCCTTGCACATGTACAAGAAATATAGCCCCAGCCAAGACATGCTGATTTGAGAGTTGATTTTAAAGATATCTCAGCCGCAATCTGACAAATCTCAAGCATGCCTCAGAAAACACAGGAACTTAATAATCTGCCACAAAGCATGCAAGGCCTTTTAATCTTACCCAACCTTTGTGTAGCCATATTTGTTTTCCTTCAACACTGCTCAGATGCTATACGACCCATCTCTCTTCCCGTAGTTGGACTGGGAAAGACTTGAGGTTATTGATACTGAAGAGGGTTTTGCAGAAATTGGCTTGAAAACATCACAGCAAGGGAAAACAAAGACCAGACCAGACACTTTTAACATGCTGGTTAGCTACAAATTCCAAACAGATGTAAACACCAGCCAAGCTATTAAGTAAATGACTCCACATTACAGCCAACACTTTCCTGATGCTCTTAGCTCAGTTCTCCTCAAAAACGGTCTGTCTGCAGGGTAGAATGAAAATAATCTGGTTGTGAGGTTGGTTTCGACTGCTGAAGCGTATGAATTTTTCATGCAAGAAGAGAAAAACATTAAAACTGTTTTCTGGGAGAAATCCATTGTAATACAATAGTATTATTACAAAATAATACTATAATACAGCGTTCGCTATGTTGAAAAAAATCTGACCAGCCCATTCATCATTTTAAATAAGTCGTTAAGCATTATAAACCATTTTAATCCATTAGCCATATTTTGGGAGTAAATCTTTATAGCTTACGATATATGGGAGATGATTTGAGCCTTGTGAGAAGTCAGGATCTCATAACGCTTGCCAAATGACTGATATGTGCTGGGAAGGTGCCGAGTTTGGAAGGGATGAATAAAACTGTGGTTTATAAAGACACATGCAACTCGCTGCAGGTCGCACTCTGTCTCGTGAAGCACCATCAGCTTCCTTGCTGACCGTGCACGCCATTGGGAAAATTATCCTTTCCTTCCGAGCGGATGTTTTGTGAACTAGGTTCATTTGGAACTTCTGCTGTGATAAGCAAACCTCTTCCTCCAACCTCAAAAACCGTGGAAATTCAATTAAGACGATTTAAGTGTTTCATAAAGCAGCAATAGGTGGCTGTCCAGAGGAATTCCAATAAAACTCAGAAGAGACATAATCGCGGTGTTGCAAGGGCCACATTCGGCTGAGACATTAAACTGGAAACCAGAGGCCGGTGACATATAAACTGCAGCCCTAGATATGTGCATAAATCACCGGCCTGGCTTGGGACCTCTGCCAGGGCCAGCTGCTCCGGCTGAAACAGCCTCTATGCAAAGTCATCAATCCCTTGCGCTGCTGGCAGGTGAATGGACCGTGGGTGCCACCCCCAGGATGGCTGCATAATGTGGGTCACATGGTCTGATGTGCCAGACACAATTGGTAGGGAAAAGGTCGGCCCACGTTTCCCATCAGGCTCTGAGATCCACTAGCCCAAGGTACTGATCTTTCCTGGGGGGTGACTGAGAGTCTCCACGGGAAGTTTAACATCCCGGCTCTACCTGACATATACGCACAGCCAGGAACCCACGGACAAATCTGAAACGCATCTGGCAAGAACAGACAAAGTGAATAACGGCATAAAGCATGCGGCTAAGTATTTATGTGCGATAACAGGCTGCTTTGGGGACTGGTGGCCACAAGCAGCCAGTCACTGCGGTTCCTCGACGTTCCAGATGAGGCCTCCGCCTTGGCTCATTAGCACACATCCCATAGGAGGCAAGCTGACTAGTTTGTTTAGCGAACATGAGTTCAGTAGCCAGACCGGAGGTCTCTCCGCGATGGTGCACATTAACCTTGGCTGTGTTTGACGAATACAGAAAAAAAAAAATACAAAGAAACCACCGATCAGCCTTTGGGCCAAAAGCCTGACATGCACCATGTCATTAATTACCACCGGTTTCAACTTGCTTTGACAATAAAGCAAAAAGTTCATATTAAGAACAGAAACATAACATGCAATCATTTATCCTCCAGCTGCATTTCACGCGTTACTTATTTCAGGGACAGTGAAAACACTACAGTGTCTCAGACCAACGTCTATAAGGTGCATATAGATTTCACCATTCCTGTGAATTCTGCTTTAAAACTGTATTTCTGGTTTTAGTGAAGCACTGCGAATTTCCAATTCTGTTTATAGTCAGTGGAAGGACACCAGATTATTTTAGAGCCTGGTGGGCAACCAAGATAAAGATATTTCATGTATAATATACAATATTTATGGATGCCGCCACCTTCCGACGTGCAAACCGCCCGAGGGACACTCCTATAACACCGGAACATTCCGTTATTTCAAATCGTTATTTTAAGATCTGTTATAAATACCAGGCATCCTTTTCCATGGCTTCCGTTAATCCTGTTATGCAATGCCAAGAATATTTTACTGTGTAAAACTTTATATTAAAAGGAAAACATTTTCTGGAAAATCAAAGAGGTTTTTAACACCTAGGATGTAAAATAATTTACCTATCAAATTTGTTCCTGAATATTCTAGCAAGAAATGAATAAACTACATAAAGCCAGACGTACGAATGCTAAAAGGCAGATTTGGGCCATACAAACTGATTGCTCCAAGTGTACTAATGCAAAACATTACTAATGAAAAAAAAAAAGCTCCAGTGTCCCAAATAAATAAATAGAAAAGAGGACGTTCAAATGCCAAATTCAAGGGTCAACGTTGGAACCTGGAGCATTCACTGTCGGAGGAGCTGGGATACAGGCTGTTTGTGCAGAAGAGGCTTTTCTTGTGTGGGTAGGCTGGGGACCATGCGGAGGCAACAGTCCACTTTTGGGAAGCTGCTCACACCACGTCGGGGTGAGTCACGGACCACAAGTCTCCGCCGGACAGGAGGGCTAGGAACTAGAATAGCTACTTCTAAATATTATGCTAATGTTTGGTGCATAACTGAAAAATCATATGGGACATTTTCTCCCTCTTATTTACCTGCCTGACTTTAATTACAGACAAGGTAAACAGACAAGACTCGGCCCTTTCACTGAATGCCGGGCCTTCAATGCACATTTGAATAATGAATAGAGTGCATTCTGGGAACTGAGCTCATCTTAGGCTATATTTGCGCGTACCAGACCGGATCCATAAACTTGGTCACACTTTGATGTGTCCAGAAGTGACCTCATGACCCTAATCACAACAGACTCATTCAGCACCATGCCGATATTTCACCACCTGGCATATAAAGCTGGTTGACAACCGTATCAGAAACGGTCTGTCCCAACGGTCAGGAAAGGGATGCAAGCAAACCGAATGCAAATCGCTCACTTGGAAGCACTCAATTCAAATCAGTGTCTGTTGATTAAGAACATGACATAACGTTGGGTTAACTTGATGCATGGACATCCATCATGCAAATAAAAAGGCAGAAAATTAGCGCTGACAATAAATGGTTGTTTATTTCAGTCTATTCCTGTCACAAGGCGGTGTTGTATCCCTGACGAAGTCCTTATTAAGGTAAATACAAGAAAAGGAAATAAGGTAATAGCTGAAAATAATTTAAGGGCATTAGAACATTCCAGAATTCAGCCAATTCTCATATTATTTAGTGGTACGTTCCAAAGTAAGTAAGATATAGAGGCCTTTGGTCCATTCCTGCTCACACTCATGGCTGGTTCATACCGTTTCTATCCGAGTGCAATCACGTGAGATAATGACCACGGACCCCTCTCGTGCCAAGAATCTCACAGCTTTCCCCAACCGCAAGTCAATGCTTGACTTTGAGGGAGAGGTCCTCTGAGCCAGCAGGCCAATGCACTGCTAAGGTTAAAGCTAGACCAGGTGCAGGCAGCCCTACAGCAAGCGAAGGTCCCTGTGTGAGCCTGGTCAAGATTCGCCTTGCATCACAGAATGGTGAACACTGACGTTTCCCTTGACCTTATCACTCCTCCAAGGTCAAAATCCCATAGAGTCGCCCTCCTGGCAGGAAGATATCAAGAGAATGGGGTCTCACGCATAAATATGTCATGGTCCAATTTCTGCACCCAACATCCCCATTGGTCCAATACCATTACTGGTACCATAATCCATTTTGGCTCTTATTTAACCATGGGTAGGTCTCAAGGGTAAGGTGTGCATCCTCAGATCATAATGGAGACCACCATTACGACGGTGAGGTCTCAAGGCTGTGGATCCCATTCCTGTGGAGCTCCTTGACTGCTGCCATCCAAGGGTCATCAGGCATCTTGTCCGAAAAATGGCGCTAAGTCTCAACAATCTGAGTTCTTCCCTCTCCCAGGAAAGCGACACTCTGGGATTTCAGTGACAGGCGCCAACTACCAACGTGTTGGTATTCATGTATGTTGTAGTCACATATAATACGATCCACATGCTGGCTTATAAATAATAACAGGGCCAAAGCTACATGTGGAGCCATTCCAAAGTGTTACATTTCTGGATAACTTCACCAATGTGTGTAATTTGTCTGCATTGGTTCAGCTGGTTTATTTTCAACTCATCTTGTTTCATACTCTGTACGAGAGGACTGAGGCTGGGCAAAGCAAGTCTGTCTGGTGACAATGGCTGGGCCAGAAGTCTGCGCATATGCAATTATCCCCCCCTGGAGGGGGCACACGGACTCACAAGCACACACCAGTTTGAGGAGGAAACCCCAGGCGTCAAACCAAAAGGCACCTGGGCCGTGTTTCACTTTCACATTCAGTGAATGAAATGTAACTCGGTGGCATGTTATCATAAAAGGAAGCAGGTGGGCACTCTAGCGCCTCCCTCTGGAATAAAAGGTCTGTGGAAGAGATGGAGAGACGGAGGAGTACAAAAAAAAAATTAAATAACGGGGCTCATTACCTAAATGAAACCAAAAATAACATAGGAGCTACTTACACCTGACTTACAGCGTCCGGTTACCCCCGATACGCGATACAGCACAAATAAAAATAACATATTCACTTCAAAGCACACCCCCCACCCCCCCACCCCACCCCCCGGTGCGCCGCTCTTTGCCAATGACCCTGTATCAGTTTCAAACGGAGCACGCAGAGCAATTTAATAAAAGATATATGTTTACTCTATCACATCCATGACAGAAACTGCAGTGAAACCAGATCTCTGGCTTTTTTCAACAGCCCGGCACACAGATCCGTGGCAGGCTAATTCAGGAGCATATTGTGACTCTCAAAACAGAATAATGACAACCAGCCCTCAATCTGGCCTATTAATGAATTGCATTATATCGGAAACAGATACCGGTTCTTAAATATATGGGGTCAATAAGGCGGCTATTTCCTAATAAACCCACTGGAATTAAGTGGACCCATACAGTAACCCCACAGAAGAACGTCAAACTCGGTCAAAATGAAAGTAGGCGAAAACTCGGGGATTAAGCAGGGAGCCGTTGAGCACTCTCAGCCGTAACTCAAAACTACGGCGTAAGCAGCTTTCCCAGGTCGCAGACGAGGGACGCTGGGGGTGCCCCAAACAATGTATAACACACTGGCACGTGTAATACATTGTCATCACACACAATTGTCCGATCATAACCCAGCGTTGCTTAACCCGGTCCACGGGGTCCCCAAGACAGTCCACATTTTTGCTCCCTCCCAGCTCACAGCACACCTGAACCAGGTATTTGCTGGTGTTCATTGTTTGATTCAGGTGCGCTTCAGCAAAATGTGAACTGTCCCCAAGGAGTGGGTTAAGAAACACTGCTTTAGCTATTTTAAGTACATCCTGACTGCATATTTATTTGTCCAAAGCAAAAAAAAATTTACCCTTTAACTTACAGCTTACTCTGATAGCTCTACACGTGGCTGGGAATAAATTAAAATGCAGGACTTATATAGGAGGACGACGTGTCTCTGTCAGGTCTGCAATGAATCTGAACATCAGACCTGGCTAACATCAGGCGAGCCCTTCAAACGGCCCGTCGTTTTAGCAGCTATGAGGCGCCTGGTCAGTGTCGCCTTTCATCTCCAGGGAAACAGACAGAACATAAACGAATAAATAGGTGAATAAAAATAGGGCCTTTTGGTAATGGAGTCCCAAGCACTCTCGGATTCCCGTGGCACCTGTGAGAAAGTTCTGGATGGCAGGCCTGCTTTGAGGGAAAGCAGATCTTATCAGGGGGGCAGTTGGCAGCCTAGGTGAGGAACTTCCTCACTGCCTCCGACGCCCCCGACACACATGTTTAGGGCTGTCGTGGCAACTGGCAAAACAGGGTTAGGGTGGAAATCCACTAAAGACAAGCAAAACAAAAACAGGAAAAGATTAAATAAGGAAGGAAGCAGGTATGACTTGCTTCGAGGTGCATCTGCAACTTGTACTCTGTTGGCTTTAAAAAAGAAAAAAAGTACATCCAATGTGTTTTCACACACCCTATGCTTTGCAGAACGGAATCCCACCCTCACATAATAGTCCATTTCATAACGAGCTCTGTCCGGCATGATCATGTGACCGGCAAAGACGTGGTCGAGTCGACACAGTCCTGCTTCTACTCGTTGTGCGGGGGTTCTGGCTGAGCATCTGCACCCTTCCCTCCCTCAGGCGGCCTTCTTGTTTGGCCCATTAATTTGAGATAGACAAACAGCGCGCCATGCCACACAGCGGCGGCCCCGGAGCGGCTCGAAGGAGCTCTCAAACGCTTTCACATGTGAGGAACCTTCAACATGAGAAACGCAGATGAGCGAGAGCGGCAGCCATTAGCCCGTCGCTGCTAATAAACCTCACAGCCTCAGGTGCACCGCACCAGTCCTCATTAAAGGCCACACACTGAACTCCAAGACGCCTGCGCCCCTCTCGACACCCCCGGACCGCGAGAAGGAAACATCCGCTGTGAGTCATTCCTTAGCAGGCCTCTCAAACCAGCTGCTGATTAACAGCCGGCAGAAAATGGCGCTGGGATCGCCTTCTGGGTAAAGTGCACATCAACGGTAAGGAAGACACTGCCATCCTCCCATCGCATCTGTAAAGCGTCAAACTCGGCAGGCAAAACTTCTAAATGAGCAGTCCGAGCAGCGTAACTTCACATTCACCGAAATACCAGGGCACCTTCGACTTAAGATTCGATTTAGTCAAAACTGAATAGCTACAAAAAATACATAATGGAAAAAAAGAAGTATTCAGTCCTAGGGACATTCGATTTGTCTTATTTCATTAGCTTTTAATGTTTACCGGAAACTGACTGAACCATAAAATCAGCAAATAGTCAGTCTTCTGAAGCGGGTTGGGGGGCGAGGGGGGTTAACATTCTCAAACACGTGACCACCTAGCCTTCAGTTACCAGGCTCCCTAGTTGGACTCCTCCGATCCTCATCCTCAGGTGTTAGGTTTAAAGCACTAGGATGGAATACTGACTGTTAGAAGAGGTGCTTTAAATGATTTTGGGGCAAAGATCTCCAGGTCAACGTTTTCACCTACGGTTTCTTCAGTCTGAATGTGGCTTCCAGAAAAGTCAGTGAAAACTACAGCTCAAGACCTTCAGCACCTTCATATACAGTACAGAGGGACACACACACACACACACACACACACACACACACACACACACACACACACACACACACACACACACACACACACACACACACACACACACACACACACACACACACACACACACACACACACACACACACACACACACACACGATAAGAACTGGGAGGATTACAAAAATATGAGTAGAAAAGCTGATGTGATTTCCGTTTAGGAAGTTCATATCAATGGCTTTTTATTTATTCATTCAAAATAAGGCAACATTCATCCTCACTTGGCTTTTTTTTAACAAAATGGATGGATGGATTGTTGGATGGATGTAACACATTTCAAGTGTGAAAAGTGAATGAGGAAGAGTGCTCACCTGTGCAATATTCTTGTTGAGAAGGTAGACGCCGTACTCAAACTGAAAACGCTCTCCTCTCGGATACAGAGGAAACCTGAGAGATAAGGAGAGATGGGTGGGTTTAGGAAACTGTATCCATATCTGTGGCACAGACATCAGAAACGCCACCGATCTCTGGCTTCCCCTTCGCTTCCAGACCGTCTGGATTGTGACGTTCCAGCTCAATGAAGGACAAGCTTGGTGTGGAAGCTTAAATGCGTAGCTGTAGTAAGAGTGATCTACAAAACAGCAGCATGCCCAGTCTGACGATCTGAATTTCTGACAAGGCCTTACAGCATCATTATTTATACATAGCTGTGGGTATTCAAGGGCTCAAAAAAAAAAACACAAAAGCCAATTGGAAGTTCAATACAAAGCTAATCAAACCAGTGCTGTGCACCTCAGGATGTATATTAAAAAGAATATGCAACAAATAAATCCTGCAACCCTTTAATCCACGACCGAAACTCCTCTTGACCCAGAATTCATAGCTTGTCCCTCCGTTCCCCCAGCATAAAAACCCCAGCTTGGGAAATTCCAACTTTCCCAGCAACAGCGGAATGCTCCAGCACTCCCGAGCGCCAGGTGGACGGATGGCCCCTGGCCTATCCTGTTCCCGCCTTCCAGGACGACCGCCTTCCAGGACGACCGCCTATCCCAATAAAAGAGGGCTGTCATTAGCACTTTGCCGGAGGACGTGTGGCATGGAAGAGTGCAGCCCCGATCAGGACGGCTGGCCCGCCACCCGTCCCCAGATTCTGGGGCCCCGGCGAAATAGCCACGGCTGCCTGTGAACCTCCATGTCACAAGTGCGTGGAAGGCATGCGGCAATCGCCCGCCAGACATAGCGGGCCCAACTCATTGCCTTCCTGCGTACTTATTTTATATTTATTCTGCATGCCTTTGTATCCAAAGTGACTTACAAGTGAAGCGAACGGCACATTACAAATGTACAATTGTCAAGACGTCAAATAAGCACAAGTATGGCTAAGTTAGCTGAGCTTCAACCGAATGGCCAGTTTCAAGGGTAAGCAGAACCGCGGCGAGGGCTACACATCTACCAAACAAAGCAACAACCTAGTAAGACTACTTCTGTATTTCTGTTAAAAGTCAGCTGCATTCCTGCCCTTTCGTAGGAGGTGGAGCATGAGATGGCATTGGATGTTGGGGGGGGGGGGGGGGGGTAGGTGGTGTTAGCTAATTGAAGAAGGATGGAATAGACCGGAGTGAGGTAACTCAGAGTACACAACAGAAAGGATGCCTCTGGGTATAGAGGGACATTGTGGGACGAGCAAATGAGACCAAAGTGATTACTGGGCCTGAGGGAAAGATGATCAGCATAATGGGATGCAGGCAGCACTCTGGTGGAACAATCCGGAACAGTCGTAGGTCCAGAAAGAAGAGGCGGCCTGTTTTTTCAGGAAATGGATCGCTCTTGCAAAAGTGCAAAGAAGGAAGATTTTCAAACTATCCACACTTGCAGCATGAGTGGGGGAAAAAATTTCGATATGTATCTCATGAATGAGCCATCGAGAGATCTGGCAGATCTGAACCAGCATCCACACATTTTCATTTCTGCGTTAACTTTCGTAATTAACTTCAGACTGCTCTGATCAGAGTCCCCGGTTCACCAAGCATCGGGAATTCCTCTCAGGACGTCAAGTAAAACATATTATTACGTTATTTATTAAAACCTATAATACAGGGCCAAGGAGGCCTCTGGGCAGGTCGGAGATGGAGAACGCTTGTTTTCGTCTCCTGTCTTTTTATCACTTGACTGAGCTTGGCTGGTGTGGTGAAACAATCTGTTACACAACGAGGATAAAGCGGATTACAATCAGCCTTCCGGGCTTCAGCGGCTCTCCATCACTCCTCGGGGCTTGGGCCGCCCTCAGCTGGGCGGCGCCCCCCTCATCCTCCAGTCCGGAGTCACGTCGCTCCTGTGTTCAATTACCTTCTGCTCAAAGCACGTGGGGGCCCATTGGGGAAGGGGAGCCGGTCTTTTCTGTGTCTCTCCCCCAAAACCGGAGTTCATCAGGGCACTTTCTCAGGACCGCTTTTGGATTAAACAATCATGAGGAACATCTCTGGGTCCGTGACGACGAACATCGCAAATTACATCTGACGCGCTGCGAGATCAGTATGGATGCTGAGGTCCCTGTACCGTGTGTTTCCACTTTCCACTCATCTTGGTTTGTATGATGTGCAGGACGGGAGGTGAAATGCAACGTGACAATCCAACGTGATGTCCTCGTGATCTCTCCAGTGGCGTTCCTCATCCTTGTCATGCCAAATGTCTCCCATCACGCATGAGACTGCCGCAAGAGCATAAATCTGTAGTTAATGAGGAAAAAGTCGAGTGGCTCTTTCAAACATGGTTTCTAGAGAAAATGGCCTTTGTGAAATGGGATATTTACACATCGGCTGATTCATGCCACTGATGATTTAGAGGGAAGTTCTTTGCAGGCTGCAGTAAAATTTGATAGTAGGGAGATGTGGAGTTATTTCTAAACTTCTGGGATGGGCCTCAAATTGCACTGATGTAAAACTTTCACTCGGAAAGGTAATGCGATTGCTCTCCCCCGCAAGAAACCTCAGTTCCATTGAGGACGACTTGGAGCCATTTATTAAGGTGAGGCTTTTACAGCATCCGCTAATAGCGCTCATTATGAAAAGCTCCTCGATTCTCATTCAGCGATCACTATGTGATGCAATAAACGAGAGCCATCAGAGAACTTGAACTGGGCTCCCATACAGTTCTGGATCAATGTAACTGGCGGGGGGGGGGGGGGGGGGGGGGGGTTGGCTATTAGAAGAGACCCATCATCCTGAGGGAAGGAGCAGCCTTCATCACCACTAAACATCCATTCAGGCTAACAAACATCGTCAAAAAAGGTAGATTCTCAGGTTCTCAGATGCTCATGGACAACCAACCAATGAAAGCATGGTTTACATTGAATGACGCCTGTCACATGTAGCTCCATACGTGGTTCTACAACAGCATTTTAAAAATGCAAAGAAAAGAACCAATTTCCAAGCAATTTTTAAATATGAGCAGCATTCACATGTCATCGCCTCTTCTATTTGAAAAACTGAGAAACATCATAATTAACATAACAGCGGACAGGATAGTGTTGTTTTTGCTCATCGTAGACATACCTTCATTCCAGACTCAACTTACACTCACGCCGGGTGGAGGAAATTCCCAGAAAGCTTTGAATGACTTTAATGTGTGATTTAAACTGCTCAGGAGTGAAAATAACAGGCCTGAGGTAGAGAATCGAGCGTGACACCTGATGGCAGCTACCATCTAAATCACGGGGGGCTGTAATTACCGACGGCTGACACAGAATCGTGGTCGGCATCTGTCACAAACACCTCCTGTAATGACAGGTGTTGTACTGAGGCGTGCAGTGCCGTCCTTGAGGTTACAATAAACATCCGATAATGATATGTGGAGGGCCCACTTTTCGGTCGTAATTTTAATTTCTACCCTCAGAAAAAACATTTTCAGGTGTTTATTGAAATCAAACACAGATCATAATTTCAGGAATGGAGAAAGCAGGTTATTTTTGTGACCAGAACTAACTACTTAAAAGTGAGAAAGATATTATACTTAAAATCTTTAAAACATTCACAGAACATTCATTTGTTGACAATCCACTGTGCAATGCTATTTATTATTATTTTTTTTTTGCTATGGAATTGCATGCAATACTTTGTGACATTTCCACTTTTATTGTCACTTACTGTTTACTGTCACTGTTTATTATTGTCTAAATGTATGCGTTCTGCTGTAAATAAGCAATTTCCGTCTAAAATTAATAAAGTATCTATCCATCTACTTATCTATCTATTGAAAATTAGAGTGAAACTGGTACAAAATACGCAAATTGCCAACATCCTTTATAACCTTAATAATAACAGAATAATGACACTCCACCCCCCTCGTCACATTGCCTTAAACCTTTGAATGCGGGACGTCCAGTTTAGTGAGTCTGCAAAGTATTATTCCCGAACGATGAAAATGATGAAGGGAACGTGCCGAAGGGATGAGAACATCCGGCTCCACGCTCAAGCGAACTGGCGTGGCCCGATCCGGGGGATTATGGGATCGGCTCCCCCTACGGGCCGACCCGCTACCCTGACAGCAAGCGAGTCTGCATCCGATTGCTGCCTGTGTCATGTCAGAAAGCAGCCAATAGCCCCAGTGCCTGGCGTGTGACCCTGGGGGGTGGGGGGTGGGCTGCCCCAACACCCTTATTCACATGGCAAACGTTAAGCAATGGGAACAGAAGCTCCCCCCAAGTCCACCACCCCCCCTCCCACTCGGTGCACTCTCCAATTCCAACAGAAGTCTAGAATACTAAGATTTTTAAGTCCCCATGGTCGTGGTGTGTCAGTCTCTTCTTATATTTTTTTCATCTTTCAAATCAATGTCTTCAATGTGCCATCTAATAAAAAAAAAAAAGGCAGCTCTTGGTTTAACAGCCACCTCTGCTCTCGATCACACAGCACATCTGGATTACATCGCGGGCCCAGCTGTGATCAGACCCTCGACCGAAGCTGGCCAGCCAAATGTGGGTGCAACCTGTTGTGAAGAACCATTGCATCCGAGGAATTTGTTCTGGCTGGCGGGGGTCCCCCAGGGCTCGCAGCGACGATCCCCCCCCCCCCCCCCCCCGCCCCCAGCAGCGGGCCGTCCTTCCTTGAGCACCTTCGGTGCAGATAATCTGTCCCAGGTGGAGGAACTTTGAAATCTCGCTTCCATGGAGACATGATGCCTGCTTCATAATGAGGACATTCATTACCTCACCTCTTGTGTACTCCCATTTTTGGGAATCACTGTACAAGCGCTCAGGAAGCAATCAGAAAAACATTCATAAATCGAGACAATGGGCCATACCACTGCTCTTATGCAGGGTCCATTTGTTGGCCATTTGCTTAAGGGTGTCTGGGTGACAAATCGACACGAGATGCCCCCTAATGCAAACCAATCAACGCTTCCCTCCTACGCCACCCTACAAATCTGCCCCTCTGTCCAACTGACACGTCTATGCATCAGCCTGTAGCTTATTAACGCGATTCTCATCCTCGCCACCATTCCCAGTGACGTATGGTCTTGTGTCTCACGCACATCATTTGACAACAGAGATATAACACTGGGAAAGAAAAAACTAGAAGGTAGGGCAGACGAGGTCTTCAAACATTTAGTCCTCTTCACTAACACCTGAGGGCCGTTAGTCGGGGCACAGCAAACACCCGGGTAATAGGCCTTCTGGTTTATTTTAGATGATCCGGTTCATGTAAATATCCTGCTTTATTGGTTGGGAGGGTATAAATCTAGGCTCTCCATGGGACGGTGGCGGGGTTATTCAGTACCCCAGGAAGAGCTCAGGGCTCAGGCTTAGCCGTCATCCAGCTGCAGCCACTCCATCCACCCATAACTCTTGGCGCAAGATGGATGGGCTCAACCACTGCGGGCTCCCCAAGCCCGGGATTTCTCGCCGTCTCGGATAACGCGTTAACTCACCGGGCTACTTCCAGCGGTTATAGCAAACAACCATGGGTCAAGATCAGCCGCATTTGACGTGTAAGTAATCTGTCCGCAAGGAACAGCGACCACAGATGATCCCTCTGACGCTCAACAACCGGCACCAGTAACCAAAAGATGGCCACTTTTAAGACCCAGGAGTAGTCATCCCCAGGGTAACCTTAACAAAGGCCTTTTGTCGCTCATTCGAGCGAAAAAATATGCTAAATGCTTGATTTCATAACTGACGGGCACAAAAAAGCTGGGGAAGCCCACAGAGCAAACCATTTGGCCCTTCCAGACGTGAACCTCTCCAAGTCTTCCACTCTTTCAAGAAGCAGGATGTGGGTTTATTTTTTCTCTTTCCCTGATGCCCTGGAGAGGCTGGTGGGTGGATGTCGACACGTACGTTCACGATAGCTCAGTTGACACCCAAGGTAAAGCATCATCATCAATCTACCTGATTCGCTTATAAGCAAGGCCACTAACGCACGAGAACGACCAGGTGACTTGCCCCTTTCTCAGCATCTGTTTCCAATGGGGGGGGGGGGGGGGGGGCTTGCATTAAATCTAGACATGGGGGGGGGGGTTTAATGAGAACCGCAGCCTCCTACCTTGTTTAGGTTGAGCGGTTTTGTGGTGTGGTTAAACTCTATTTCAAAAACATCTCATAACAACACCCATCCCAGAGGAAGGTAAGTCAACCTTGTCCAAGATGGGGGGGGGGGGGGGGGGGGTACGAGCAGAAATAATACATTTATTTAAATGGAGCTGAAAGAAGAAATCCTTCCTGCAAACATTTCAAAACCTGAGAAATACACCGACCGAAAACAGCGGCCCATTTGCAAACAAAAGGGGGGATTAATCTAAGCCAGCTGTGAGGTCCTGGCCGATGTAAACCACGAGGGCCTCAAAAGGTGCCGCGTCAGAGGGAGGAGGCAGACTAGACAATTTTTCTTATCGTCACCGGAGCTCTACTTATTAATTCAGCATCAAACAACGGGAGGGGAGAAAATACTCAAGCACGTCCTTGTCTGTCAAATTCTGATTACAACAATTAGATTTCAAAGTTCAATTTTTTTATTAGTGCTTCCCAAGTACAAGAAATCGGAATGCGGAAACCACTCATACCTCCCGTATAATTAGGCCAACGTTGCGTTACTTCTTGCAGTGATGCTTGGTTACCATGCAAAACAGATGAAGATAACAGTTACTCTGGAGTGGCGAGCACTATAATTGAAGGCCAAGAGATTCAAAAATTACGAGACTCTCATCTAAGAGACGAGACCCTGAGTCTGCATCTTTTGTCACCATGGTTACTATATCATCCTCACATCGTGGTGTCATCTGCAGGTACCCATCCTTTTTGGGTAAACCCTAAACACCAGGTACAGCTCACACCCTCAGGCTGGAGACAGTGAGTAAGAGTGGTAAACAGATCGATTGGCACGCAAGAATGCTCTTCCTTTTCGGAAATCGCAGAGAACTACAGGTTTACAGTACAGACGTCCCATGAAAAAGAAACAAGCTCACGTTGACACGGTTATTTGCGATCCAGAAGCCAGCCTCCTCCTTGTGTGCACACAACATACTTATCAGAGATACCTGGGGACGTGTTCTGACCCGTCCAGTTTTTCTGAAATGATTGGAAAGTCTTCACAAGCATCCGCACCATAAAAAAATAATACAACTATGAGATTGAAGTCAATTAATACCCACATTGCAAATTCATTGAGAAAAGAGCATACTGTCTGTGGGTGATTTACTGCCCCCCTTCCACGCCCCTTACATATTTTATTTATCCAGCCGGATCTTTTATCCAAAGTGACATACATTCTGAGAAAGGGGGGTCAGCCGGGAGCATTAAGGTCTTTCCACATGGACCGGTGGTGGCATGAGTCCATCCACAGGATTTGAAGAGCTGACCTTCCAATCACAGGCACCTGTGAGCACCAACAAACCTGTAACCTGCTGAGCCACACACCGACGCCTAACTCTTTGAGGAGTTCCTTCACATTGTTTTTTTGTGGGAAATCGCGCGGTAACGATCGCTCAGCCAGCCTGGTCCGAAGCGAGGTGTCTGCTGACCAGAAGCCGCGGGGAGCCAGTAAAAGGCTGGACGTCTGCCATCTTTCTCCTAGGTACACGATATCCACCAGTAATGATTTATAGGTGCTACACACACATAGGCCCAGACACACACACAGACCAGTTCATATCTTTGTGGGGACCGTCCATTCATTTCTATGGGCAAAACCCCAATCCAAACAATGACAACCTTAAACCCAACCTGGCTCTAATCTTAACCATAAGTAACCAAACAATATCCATGTCTGTTGTCATTTTTAGTTTTTTTGTTTTTGCAATCACAGATTTTTATAAAATTTATTTTCCTCTTGTGGGGACCGAAAAATGGTCCCCACAACGTCAAAATAAGTTATCACAAATGACCCCACAATGTACTGTACACCAGGACCTCACACACAGACACACAGATTCACATACACGTGGGTTTGAAACTTCCCCAAATAAATCTGGGGTCTTTGCTGGGCAGCGGCAGCAATGCATCACGTGGTGACCACAAGCGAGCGCATTCCCAGCCGCCAAGCGCCAGACGGGATTCGTTTACAGCCAGGACCGGCACACACACACACGTGTGCATCTTCAACGGCGACATCCTCGTCTCACACACAAAGAAAGGATTTATTGAACCATAAAAAGAAAGATGCCGCGATGGCATTCAGCTTCTGTTAGTGGTGGAAATCAGCCAACGATGACTACAGCAAACAACATATGCCAATTACTCCATTAAAAAGTATAAAAAAAAGAGCCTTAATTATTAGTTCTTTGAAGATTTTGCTTACCCCCCTAAGCGACAGGTGGGAGGAGAGGTTCGATTTGGCAGGCAATGGGTCGCACTGAAAGAAATATCACCCAGCGGAATCCGTTTGCCACGGAAGATGCCGGAAAAGGGAGGCGAGCGCAGATGCAACATGATTGTAAAGAAAAGCAAGATGAAGACAACAAAGAGGAAGAGCTCACTGGAGGGGAGGGCAGAGCAGGTCGTGCTGGATTTCTCAGGATATGCCACCCTGAAGTTGAAGGGCCAACGTGAATCGGGAAGTCCCGCTTGCAGGTGCCATGCACTCAGGCTCGAGTCAGACCACAGATGAATCAGAAAACCAGCACAGGCCTCACGAAGGGGTCGAGTGCTTCACTCGGATTAATGATTTCATATAAATAGCGGGAGGATCTATGGCTTGCAGGGGAAGACAGAGCAGGTTGCCTAAAAAAAAAAAAAACTGCCCCCATAATGGGTGACCCTCAGCGGGCTAGTTAACTGGCAATCCGCACACTCACCCCTTTGAACCAGGCTGCTCACTACACTGCGATAAAATTTGCGGCATTTAAAGCCACAAAAATGCCAGAACAAATGCGTTACTGTTTTAAGCCACTAAACCTCCTCAGCACCAGTGCAAATAAATACCACCCAGCGTGGAGCAGATTCATGAAGGCCACATGAATTCCGATAAGATCATCTACAAGAGCCTCTGTCAGGTAACTTACAAATGCCGAAATTAAGGTAAAGGAATTCAAATGAAAAGATCTTACTCTCTCTCCTTCTCCGTCAGCTTGTCAGTGATGGTATCCTTTATGGATGAGCGAGATCCCTTGTGGATCACTGGATACCTGAGTGGAATCTGCAGGAAGCACGAAATCATCAGGACCAGGTGTGCCGTGTATCCAAGGGCAACCGCTACACTGCCATCATCCTTTGCTGCAGAACATAAAGAGACGGGGGGGGGGGGGGGGGGGGGGAGAAGGGAACAACTGCAAGTTACTTTCTGCTTACATGTCTCACTTAATAAACATTAGGGTGAAGTAAAGGCCATAAACTCCACACCGAGCTGTTAAACACGCAAAACCCCGTCACTCTCATTTATACTTACATTTATTTATACAGCAGACACTTTAATGTAAAACAACGCACAAACTGAGAGAGCAGGGTCAGACAGTCCTTGGGGCAAAGGGTCTAGGTCAAGGACCCTACGATGGAACCACCCTGAAGACCCCAGGATTTGAACTAGCAACATTCCGATAATGGGCACGGCATCCTAACCTGTTGAGGGGGTCCCCTGTACGAAGCGTAATTCTGGGTAATTCTGCTCAGGAACCATTTTTAACGTGATGAAAAAAAAATCCTTCAGAGTACCTAAGAAGGCCGACAGATGTCTGAGAGGGTGCATCTGACCGAGCTGCTCTGACAACAGGCTGCTCCATATGTTTTAACATACAGTCACTCGAGTTCTTCCTGTAGCGGAAAAACAAGTCTGTTTCTTTCACTTTTTTTTCCTTAGTGAAACACATATGTGTGCAGGATGGTACCAAAGAAAACGTTAGTAATGTCCTGACCATCTTCTACAAATCCTAAGAAACCAGAAGAATGTGACGTGCATTATAATCTCGCAGTGATGTATAATGCCTGGTTTGGTTCAGAGGACGAATATGCATGTTTTCGTGTAGTTAAGTCTAAACAGGGTCATCCATTTTTTTTCCCCTTTCAATGCTGCAACGAAGCCCATGGTGTTTAATAAGACCCATAAACGGGGATTAAAACATTCGAAAGATTAACTACCTGACAGACGGCTGTATGGGGTTTTCCAAGATGCATCTATTCCAAAACTTCCATAAACAAAAAGATGTGAGCTTAGGAAAAACATCATTTCAAAGAAATCCAGAGGACAAAAGGAACTCTTACATCAGATATTATTTTAATGTAGTTTTAGAGAAGCCGTAAATTGATTTGGAAACATTAAAAACAGAAGTACAGCCGTCCCTCGCCACTTTGCGCTTCACACTTTCACGGGTTTTTGTATATTCATTAAAAAGTTGATTGAGACAGTGAAAATGATACATCGCTACGCATCAGAAGCATCTTTGCTCTTCGTAATTAAATGTACAATAATAATAATATGATATTTGTAACATCTAATATGTCATATTTTCTCTTATTTTGTCTAATATATTGGATAAACGAGTGTAACTGTCATGACCTGCCTGTATGATTCTCGTGTGCAACCCCGATTGTGACCAGCTGTTATCTGTCACATTGATTCGTCCAGCGTATATAAGTCCACGTCACAGTCTGTAACCTCAGGTCTGTCATTGACGTTTTGAAGTTACAAGGTCCTGTGTCCTGCATTTGGAGTGATTCCAAATAAACCCTTCGATCCTGATTCCTCGTCTCCCCGTTCCTGCTTCCGTGTCCAGCAGTCAACCGTAATGGTGACTAAAGGGTGTTATTTAATATCTAAAAATGATAAAAGCCGTATTTAGAAGGTCGTAAGCAGCTCTTCTATACTCTAACTACGAAAATATTCGATTTATAAATAAAGAATCTACTTTGCAGAAATTCACTTATCGCGGTAGGGTGTGGAACTGATTAACCGCGATAAAGAAGTATAGCCTTGTTTATTTCACAAGAAAGGAAAGTAACCGACTTTGACATCTTCTCCCTGTCCTATGGAACCTTGGCAGCACGCATTTCAAAGTCACACATTTCCGGGGATCCATAAGGCGTGCTTCACTTACAATGTGTTATACTAACACTCTCCCCGGAGCGCCTGGTTAAGAAGGGGATTAAGAAATATAAGCCTCAAACAAAAAAACGAACATCAGTAATGAGGGAAAAAAAAGGGAAAAAAAAAACCACAAAAAGCTATTTTCAAATAACCCTTCACTAGCAGACTGACATGCAATTTAACTTTTATCCCTTTCTCTTCGGTATATAAAGGCTTCTCACCTGCATCTGACCTTTCCATTTAAAACGAGGCACGAAAGATAATGATTACACATTATTATACATTTGCCACGTCTGACATCATTCAAAGAGACCAAACGCAACAAGTAAGGCAACTCCAGACCTGATCTGCTCAGGGGAAGCCAACCTGGCACCTTCCGCTCTGATGGAGGTTAAGTGGGGGTGAGGGTCAAACAGCGGTCAGAGCTCCCCCCTCTGGCAGGGGCAGGGAAGGTGCGATGGTGTGCAGTGGTTAGAGACACTAGCACCCCTGGCAGGCTGGGCAAGCAGCATGCGGCAGGTAGTGATGCGGTTGGGGTGCGTGGGTGGGTGGGTGGGTGGGGGGGGGGGGGGGGTACTCACTATGTTTGCATGAAAATAGGTTTGTAGAACCATAACAGTGACAGAAATCCACAGGAGAGTGGCTCAAAGCTGAAACAAAAATAGTGAATCATCACGACCGGGGCAGGTGTGGGGAGAGGAGGGGGTATATTATGTGTTGTTTTGTTGGGGTGGGGGATCAGGGCACGCAAGCCTGCCTCTCATTATCCCCCTCCCCGTGTTAAAGTCACGCTTGACTTGGCCAAAAAAGCCAAATCTGATTTTCCACAGCACACGCAGGGTGACATGCAGGATATGAGCTGAATAACATGTTCCAAATGTACGACGATGATTCATCATCCCATTCCTGTTTCACACTCAAACACACACGCATCTGTATTTATGTGCATCCAACACACTGGGGGCCTGACCTACTGCCCACAAGCAGCCACCGTTACACGCAAGACGCATAGCGCTGATCTGAGAACGGGATGCCATCAAGAGAGGCTGGGCCCCCAGAGCGCAGGCAGCGAGCAGACGTCTGAGGCGAGACCTCTCCCCCTCCTAAAATCTCCACTGGGAGGCGTCACAGTAGTTGTGTGTGATTGAGTTAATCCAAACAACATGCTGATTTGTAGCCATGAAACTTACATTTTCAACTTTAATTTTTACAGTAGGAACCGGGAGGTACGCACACTGACTGTAGGAACAGTTAAATCAGAAGGTTCTGCATTTCTCATTTCTCTATCCACATTTCAATGTTTTTTTTCCATGAAAATAAAATTATACATCTCATTGTTTTTGCAAACCTGTGCCTTTCTGTTACTTCTGCAAAACCGCACTGAAATTATCCATTGAAATGCAACAATCTTTCAACATTCTTCTGCTAAAATATTGGTCAATTTCACTCTCGATTTACTCATAAAAGCCGAAATAAAACCCACTAAATTAGGCACCAAAATAAAGTTGGAAAAGTTTTTCACGGTACTGGTAGTGAAATGCAGCAATCAAACCTGGGCCACTTTTCACTTTTTAACCTGCTTTGACAAATTTATAGGAGACGACTCAGAGACTCAGCGACAGAGAGAGAGGTGTGGAGAAAAAGAGAGAGATGAGGGAGAAAAAAAAGGAACTGCCTCACTGCTGCCTGCCCTCCCTGTAGCCCTAATAAAGTAGCAGGGTAGAAAATTACAAACTCCCACTTAAAATGGACAGGAAGCAATTTCTGAATTCCGGAATTACAGGCGGGATTCTTAGGAGGCTGAGACTCGACTTCATTAGACAGAGGTTAAGCGCCGCATGGGAGAGGAGCCGCCGGAGATCGGGGATGCCGCCGATGAAACAAGCCTCCCGTTTACCACAGCACAGATGTCCCACCCGCTAGGATTTCAGTCTGGGCCTCCCCGGGTCCAGGCCTGACTTCCTGCCAGGACCAGGGTCACATGACAGGATTAACAAATCAGCTTCTCTCTCAAAGAGGTACAAGCCCCAAATCAGAAAAACTTGGGACGGTATGTAAAATGAAAATCAAACTGAAAACAGTAGTTTGTTAAATTATCTTTGACCTGCATTACAATGAAAACAATACAACAGCACATTATTTAATGTGTTCCTCATGAATTTTACAGTTTTTCTCAAAATAAACACGTATTCCAATTTTGGTTCTTGAAACATTTCAAAAAAAGTTGAGACAGGAGCAATTTAGGGCTAGTAATGAGGTAAATTGCTTAAATAATGATGTGATTTGAAGCAGGTGATGTCAACAGGTGATTGTAATTATGATTCGGTACAAAAGCAGCATCCAAGAAAGGTCTAGTCCTTCAGGAGCAAAGATGGGCCGAGGATCGTCAGTTCGCCAAGAAATACGCGAGAAAATTATTGAAATGTTTAAAAACAATGTTCCTCAAAGAAAGATAGGAAGAGATTTGGATATTTCACCGTCAACAGTGCATAACATAATTAAAAGATTCAAGGAATCTGGAAGAATTTCAGTGCGTAAAGGACAAGGGCGCAAGCCTAAGCTGAACAACCGTGATCTCCGATCCCTCAGGTGGTACTGCATCAAGAACAGTCATTCATTTATAAGCGATATGACCCCATGGGCTCAGGACTACACTGGCAAACCTTTGTCAAGTACCACAATACGTAGTTACATCCACAAATGCCAGTTAAAACTGTATTGTGCCAAAAGGAAGCCCTATATTAACAGTGTCCAGAAGCGCCGTTGGCTTCTCTGGGCTCGGAGACATCTGGGTCAGACCATCACACAGTGGAAACGTGTTCTGTGGTCAGACGAATCAGAATTTCAGGTATTTTTGGGAGAAATGAATGCCATGTGCTTCGGACCAAAGAAGAAAAGGATCATCCAGACTGTTACCAGCAACAAGTCCAAAACCAAGGGTCTGTCATGGTACGGGGTTGTGTCGGTGCCCTTGGCAAAGGTCAAAGATAATTTAACAAAGTACTGTTTTCAGTTTGATTTTCATTTTACATACCGTCCCAACTTTTTCTGATTTGGGGTTGTAAAAAAAAGCAATAGTCTCATGACCCTGATTTTTAGAGGGGTACATTTTATTCTTTATTGTTCAGATTTATATGTTTGGGAATTTCTAAAGTTTCAGTGGGACTAGTAAAATTTGTACTTATAAATCTGTGTCCTATACAAAATGGGAAGCAAATTTTTAAATGTGAAGATCTAAAAAAAACAGATCAGATAGAAAGAAAAACACTAAGCAAAGCAAAGGTCAGATTTCCTTTGTCCCCAAATAGGAGAGTAAACAGCTAACCTAACCTTTCCCGCAATTCCAGGGACTAGTTATACTCGTCATGTGATCACACAAATGATCCCCACCCCCCCACCCCCCCCAATCTCAAAACACAAGCAAAATGTGTGTCATATCATGGCACAAGACCTGTCGGGGGGGCCGAGCCCACCACAGTACCTTGAAAGTCTTCCGAGTTCGGCAGCTTGACCCCGCAGATGACAAAATCGCTCTGACTGTTCTGTGAGAAACACAGACATAAGAAAAATGAATCATTACGATGCGGAATTAATGCAGCTCGGGCAGAGCGGAGCGCAGGCGACCCCCCCCCCCCCCCTGGCATAAATAACCAGCCAGCCGTGGCCTGAAGATGGACAGCCGGGCCGATTCAGAGAAGAAACAGACCTCTGTGCGTTGGTAGGAGTATGAAGGAGTGGCACCATTGGTAGGTGCTTCAGTGACAAAAGCTGCAGGAATGAAATGTGATGTTATGATACGGCAAAGTGAGAGAGACACCATCTTTAGAGCAGAAAATGGAGGGGGGTTGGTAGCGGTGGAGTTTGCCACCACTCAAGCCATGTATTTGCGCAGGGTCCCCTGTTGGTCACAAAGATTCACAATAGTTACCTTTCAACTGCACCAAAGTTGACTTGGTGTTTGTGTGACTTGTTTCTCACGAAACACAGGGATTGTGTTCTTGTCATGGCTGGATGCACCATAACCTACGCACATGCATTTTCAGTGATTAAAGTTACCAGGGCGTTTGCGCGCCACTCACCACATCGATGGGATATATGTAGGACAGTTCCGACAACAGTTGACGACATCGGAACGTGAGCTGGGCGTTGGTCTTCAAGAACAGCTCTCTGGGAGGGCAGACAGGATAGAGAGAGAGCCGGGGGGGGGAGGGTCTCAGTCAGGGTGTTCAAGCAGACCTGGGGGGAGGAGGGGCGGAGCCCCGAACGCAGCCCGTTTATGTTGGAACGGGCGAGAATGCTAATGGTCTGACCACGTGGCACTATGTGCTAGTAATTGTAAAAGCAACTCAATTATCATAACTACCAAATTACCAGCCACTTCCCGCTCCCCCACCCCTAGCCCCCCAAGGGATGGACGCATTTAAAAAAAAAAAAAAAATTGCCACCTCTGGCCGCTTCCTTATTGCATGTGGCATTGAGAACAGTGAGGAACCATGACCAGTGTCGGGCCGATGGGGGCAGAAAGATCCGGAAAAATTATTTTTTTCTCACATTCCCTGGCTCCGTTTAATCACACGCAGGGAGATGAGATAGCAAAGAAAATGACCTACACTTGAGTCAACACTTTTGAGTGCCTGCAAACGACTGCTCAGCCCAATTGGATGCCTCTCCTCATTCCACAACTTTCACATGTTCTATCAAATGTTTTCCCCCTGGTCGCCGCCAGTTGCAGTTTCAGATAACTGCTGCAGAGACCTTGGTATAGAGCTTAGGGTTACAGTTAACAATGTCAGATTCTCCCTCGAAATCGGAACCCAAATCTCAGACTACAAATTTCTTGCACTTCACTTAAACGGCATAACGGAGTTAAAAAAAATAGCAGGCTTTTGTGTCAGAGTATATCCTGAGAAAAAAATAAGTATTTAATACTGATTAAATCTTGATTTGATAGGAAGAGGAAGTTGGCAAGGTCACACTGCCACATGTGATTGTAAAGCTCTATCTCTCCCCTTTCAGGAACGACAGGACTTTGTCGTACATAATGTTCTCTACAGAGGACAAAAACAATGTGCAAGATCTCAGGAGGATCTTTCATAAACCTAGCTGGTCGTACGTTGTGCGTCAGGCATTGAAAGAAACCCCATGTAGATCCACTTGTTACTGCCGCATGTGTGTCAAAGGTACATTCACCCCCAACAATGCCAGTTACATTCTTTCATCCGCGGTCATGCAATTGTCACATGCCCATAATGTCTCTGCCAGGCCTTTTATCGGCAAATACACACCCGATGCCGATGCGCTGCTTAAATCCATGGGCCAACCAAAACACAACACAATCCCTGCTAGTATGGCAATCTGCTTACTAGCACTAAGTAAATACACAAATATGAACGAGAGGCCAAGAAAATCAGCCATGCACAGATGCAGCCGGATCACTCGGGCAGTGAGCATGGCGTCCAAGTGCACGTGTGCAATTTCTCTCTGATGCCTCAAGAATTTAACTGGGGTAGCAGCAAATGTTAAATTATAGCTTTAAAACGTTACCTTTTGGAGGTACATTCTTTCTGTTGCTCTTTTAATGAGTCCTTCTCCATCTCCAAACTCTGACGCTTGCTGGAGAACGCCTCCTCTTTGTTAAAGAAAAAAAAAAGAGAGAGGAGAAAATAAATAAAGATGACACAAAGAACATGAAATTACCAGGCACGTTGTGTTAAATCTGCACACAGGGTATATTTTTATTTGACGGGGTCTTATTAAATCCGACGCAGACATCAAAAGGCGTTTTTCATCATGAAATGTTATTTCCTCTTGACATAACTTATAAGTTGTGATCATGAAAACCTCCAAGGGGGTGGGGGGGGGGGGGGACTTTTACCACATTCTGGATATGCACCCTATGACTAGCAATAACATAGCACACACTACAGCCTGATTATATAAACAGCACCATCCGCAAATGAAGGCAGAACCCATTCGTTACTCGGTTTACAACACGAGACTCGTTTTGCCGACTCCAGAGAGGTCCAGCCGGCTTTGGGAGATCAGGACAAAGCATCCTGCTCCATGACGAAAAACATCCACGGCACTCAGCGAGCAGAACAAACACAGAGGCAGCCCATCCCTCAACACAATGAGCCAAGGAACATGCCAAGATATCTAACTAATGTAGATGTTCCTCCCAAATGGCCAGAGGATGTTCACTGCATCTTGAATTAAAAGAAACAACGAATGTCATGATTTCATTTGCTTGGCTCTTGTTTATTTTATATTGAAGTCCAAATGCTTTTTTGTACAGAAAGAGCTACATTCCTGGCGCTACATTGGAGGGGGGAAGTAGCTCTCCATCATTTTCCATACCCCCCGCCATCCAAACACATGTAGTCTATGAGAACAGAGGAGAGGTTCTATTGCAATCATGAATTTTTTTTTTCATTCTAGGAGGGAAATCCCGCATTAGAGTGACCTTTCACTTCACCCGCTGCACAGGGAATCCTGGGTAACCACCCAATCAAACGCTACGATTCAATGCTCCAAAGGCAAAACACATACCGTGGACATCCAGCCTGGACGGTAAATATTGTTTGTTCGTATAGGCATGCTAATGCACCTTCTCTTGAATTCTGCAGCTCGCAGCGGACAGCAAACGCTTGTAGTTGATGGTAAACAGGCCATTGTCAGCCCACAATAGAACTACAGCAAAGAAACAGGGAGCGTGTTTTACTGGTGGTTTAAAGAGTGTAATCTCATGATGGTGAAAGCGGTATAGTGTTTAAAGGAAAGAAAAACCATATAAACAGGAGGAAATGGGATGCCCTATCAGATAAGGCTGAATTCTGATTACAGAAAACGTGTCCGATCTTTCACACTCAGACGGACAGGTGGCCTCAGAGAGCTCGCCCCCTCGCCTCGCATGCCCGCTGTCAAAGCTGTGCCGCCTCAGCGAGGTGGGAATCTTCATCAGATTAGTTGGGTGAAGATACTGTCGGTACAGATGAGTGGGGGGAGGAGGGATTGAAAGCCGATTCCCCGGTCATACCTGCATGGCCCCCGTGTGCCGAGGACTTTCATGCGATGCCACTCAGCCCGTCTTTGCCGCATCAAAGCGGAGGCCGAAAAACAACAACAGGCGACGGGGGGTGGGGGGAGGGATGGGGGGGGGTGGGGATGACCCGCCAGGAATGTTCCGGAAACGTCACGCCCGCCCTAGATGTCTTGTTGCACAACGCCCTTAGTGTCCCGAGACGCTTTCAGACAAAATAATTTCCACCTTCGTGCCCCCGCGCCCCAGCTGAAATATATAAAAAACAAACCTCTCAAAAGACAGAGGATTGTGATTGTGAAATAAACGTTTGCATTGTTAAAATGACATTTCTGGAATAGTACATCTCAATTTTATTACTAAAGTTTTCTTCCTCTACATTTCCAAGATCTCCGGTCTCTCCCTATACACTCCTGATTAAAGAGCTGCAGAGGATGTTTTAATCCTGCGCCCGACATGGATGTGGAACCCGTTCTGACTCAGGAGGGGGCGCCGAGTTCCCCATCTGCCACTTTCCTCAGCCTCCTCATCCTCTCCAGAGCATCTAGGTTTTGTGTACATGCACGTCAAAATGGTTGCCGTTTTAGATGCACATTTTTAATTCGGTGTTCGCGAGCAAAAGCTCATTTTCTTTAAAACTCTGCAACTGGGGCCCACGATGAAGTCTCTCTGATGGGAAGTGCTGCGCTCCCCCCTGAACACGTCCCTGCGCTGACGCACGCGTCGAAAGGTGCCTGGCCCGAGCTCCCACCCCACCCGCTTTTATAAATCCCCACTCTTTCTATTGTAACTTTAAGACTGACATTTATTGGTCATCAGGCATTACAGCACAGGTGCGAGCGAAAATAAGTAACGATATCAAGCTTAACGTCCGTAATTACGCCGTTCTGAATGACGATGTTTAAGTTTTGCAGCGGGTCGTTCCTAGACGTATGGACAAAGGTTAGAGCCTAACAAGATTCATTTCTGCATCTGCAGGTAGGGGGGGGGGATTTTAAAAGCAATCTGTTAAAGAAATAAGTTTAAATGCTGATGTCATTAGCAAAACTAAAAAAATAAAAAAAATGAACAGGCAGCCATTTTGCTGGCGGTTTCTAGAATTAGGTGTTTTAATGGGACTCCTTAGCAGAAGCTCAGCATTAACCTACCAGCCACGAATCCACCAGCCAGACTCATCTGTACCTGCGCTTAACTGAGACAATTGGGTTTTGGACAGCTCTGTGGAGCCCCCGCCCCCCCGGGGTTATCATGGTTACTCAGATCGTCCACGGTCAGGCTAGGTCTGCATTTCTGCCACTTCTCTATGTCTGTGCTTCTCAGCAGGCCTCCTTGTAAAAGATGGCTTGGGCAGCTGAAGGTTGAACAAAAACAGAGGAAAGTGAGATCCCACATTTTCTCAGTCCATGATACTGGACACATGACTGAAAGTCTGATACGAAACTCGACGAATGAAGATGAATGTGACTGAGCAGAGGAGCAGGGATGAGTGTTCAGCGAACGTGAGGTCAGGTGAGATACATGCGACAGCGAGCTCCTCCTGAATAGGGGCCGAATACTCTGCCCTCTAGAGGACTGCTTCTGAACTACAACCATATTTACTGGGACGTGACGGTAGAATGTGCACAGGCATCCTGCAGGTGGGCTAAGCTAACGAAGGCAGCTTGGCTGAATCATCCCTGGGAGGCTGCTGGGTTCACATGGTAAAATACCCAGCAACACTTAGCATCTGAGTAACAGGAGCTGCCATGGGGTCATATGAAAGGAGAACTAAATGGAATTGACTCAACTGGAGCAAAAAAAAAAAAAAGAGCATAAAAAAAATATATCATTAAAATAACTGGGATAACCCCCAAAACCAAGAAATGCTGAAATCCTGTCAGCAATGCGAAGTAAACAAGGGAGTGGATTAAATCACAGAGAACACCTTCATCTCAAACTGAAACTGCTTATTTACAAAACCTCGGGCAGGAAGGTCATCACAATACGCGCAGCATGGCTGACATTAAGTCGGTACCTGGACGCCCCTCAGGAGGAAACAAAAACAGGACATTAGAACCCTTATTCAGCTGAACGCGGAGCCTGAATCAGATACGCCTGTGTCCACGACGACTGCAGCCCACCCGGCTGCTAAATAAACAAAAATCAAAGACAGCAGGGAGAGATTAACCAAGGCCTCAGGATTGAAAAACACTAATATGCAGCTTAATATAGACGGTCAGGAGGGTGACCAGAGCTAACAAGATCGAGCATTCCGTCCCGGTATGTCCTTAAAATCTATCCATTTTACCCTTGCAGTGCTATAGCCTCTAGCCTTGTTCCCCACACATAACTTTCCGTTACCATTCCCAGCCACGGGAGATTTCCAGGGCAGCCCGCTAATTTCTGCTGTCTGTCAGAAATTCAGGGCAAAAAATAGACATGAAAAGGACACACAGGGCAATGGTGTCTGGCAAAGAGAGCCGGGGTACAGTCAGTCATCTACTGCCGGCACCAATCAACACTCACCGTTTGTTTCGCTGCCCCAAAAAGTGGAATGACCAGCCTGTAAAAGTAACGCCTCAAAGTGTGGAAAATGAGGCGTGTTGCGATCTTGCTCGCATAAAATACGAACTCGCCCCGCTGAACTTCTTATCCCCCCCGGACCCAAGGAGTACGTGGCACTAACCTGACTAATAAAGCAGACCCATCCATCTCCCCATGACAGGGGCTGGGTTCTTTAACTACATATAATTTGTTAAATTGCACCATAAAATGCAACTCTGCCGGTACGGACGGAGGACTGCAGGCATAAAATTCTTATTTATGACTTCAGAATGGAGAAATGAAGGGACATCAGCGTTGGGGGGGGGGGTACTAGTACTCACAGCTTGCAGCTTAATGACCCAGACGTCATATACGGCACTGGGGACCACGGTGGGAAGCGACGCAACGTGAGAGCGTCTGAACTGAGCTCTGGCACCGGGATCTCACACACACAAGGTGGGCGGTGGCCACGACGTGACTATACCGGCTAGGTGCAGAAGAAGGGACGATGAAGGGAAGGCACATCTATGTTATGGGTTAGAGGCAGGGGGTTGGTAGAGGCCTACTGACATTCAAACACCTTGCTTCCATTATGCCATTAGCTACACACAGCTGTACTCGGGATGAGAAGTCTACGCAAATACGGGGGCTGTTTTCCCATGAAGTTTTACGGCAGAACATCCAACTCTGCTTACTGTTAGTATAAACAAGTGACACGCAGAACTGAGGTACCTTTGATGTCATAACATGTTGATCAGTAATACCGCATTAAGAGGAAAAACGCAGCGTTTGATACCACAATAGCATAACAAATAAATCACGGTGTAGTCAGACTACTGAAGGAGGCGAGGGGGGCCATCCGCCGGGGGGGGGGGGGTTGCGGGCGGGATTGGGGGGCTCGCCGGCAGTCCCCCCTCTGCGGGCCTCCTTGTATGCGGGTTGACGCCCCTTACTCCCTCCCTTTTTTTTTAAATCACGGTACCAGGACAGGTGAGTTCGGAGCGGCCACACTCTTTACACTGTACCTTTAATTTAATGTAAAATAAAGTTGTCCTCCGAAGAGGGGTGGTGGTGGGCAATTAAAAAAAAAAAAAAAAGACTACTGGAAGAGCTGCTATGGTATTTAGAAGTTGAAGAGAAACCAGGATGCCATGGAGTGACTGGCTAATAAATACCTGTGAGAGCACAGAGTCACTCGGAGAGCAGCTGTCGCTTTAACAGAAGCATGGCGTACCGCTAAAAGCAGGCCACCAGCCTGCTTCTGATCGCTAGCTGTCGAACTGGAGGGAGGGAGCATCGACAGGGATGTCCAGCTGCCCCGAGCACTTTCCTCTCCCACATTCTATTTGGAAAACATTAGATCAAACAGGTTTCAATGCTTATTTGTTGATTAAGGAACAACCTGGAGCCCGGGTCAAATAAAGAATTCTTTTGAACATCCTTATCTTTCACCCCCATGTCTCACCCAGGGCAAACGGTTCCTCAGCTGCCTCTCAGCTCCCGGGGGCCAGGTGAGTGTACCGCGGACATGTCGCTCGTCTGAGGGGTGGTGTGATGTGGGAGGCTAAGAGCGCGATCGCTTCCAAACACAAACAGTCACTTAAGATCCAACTTCACCATCCGTTTGGAAGTTGTTATCCACTTCCGAACCCCCGTCGCTGACTGGACTCTTCACAACAGCAACATGCTTGCCCAGAATAAGACATGAAGTGGCACGAGAGCCTCTTGCTTGCGTTCCGGCCAACCCTCTTACTCGTTTAAAGCTGTAAATCGCACAGTGTGATGCAGGAACGTTAAACCTTGCTGCTGAAAGTAGGACTCACTTCTGACAGCCCGCATCCCATGGGCATGTCAAGGAAGAGCCAAGGACCTTTACTCAATGACCAGCTCAATCACCATAGGCAACAAATGTCAATTTACCATGCTGGCGTATGACTTCCAGGCACAAGGGCAGCGTTTCGAACCTCGGAAGCAGCATCTCTGTAGATGGCAAGTGGGGGGAGACGAGCAGGGGTACCTTTCCTCTGAAGCTGCGTCTTCTCCTTCTGCCGCACATCCATCTCTCGACCCAGGGCCTTTCTCTGCCGCTCCAACTCGCTGCGCAGGACGCTGATCCGCAGCTGCATGCACTCCCGCTCCTTCTTCTAGAAAAGACATCCCCCGACCAACCCATGCATGACTCACAGCAGAGTTGCTTGTGCTACTTATTAGCCATACTCATTACCAAAACACTCATTACCCATTGTGCTACTCATTACCAATACTTATTACCCATTGTGTTATTTATTTCCCATACTCATTACCCATATACTCAATATCCATTACCCTTAATCACAGGTGATCTCCAGTCTCAAGGCCCATTGGTCAGTAAATTGCCCATCAAGGGGTTCTAAATTCATAAGATTATAGGGTTAACATTTATTAATGTTTAATAAATTACAATAATAGAACAGCAACTGGGGACTAGGGACAAAGTGACTTGAGGATACCGAGAACATCTTGAACCAATGGACCATTAGGTAGCTACTCATGAGCCTGGGCAGGTCAGTATTCCCCAGCAGACAGAAAAATTATGGCTCGTTAGAGGCAATCAACTTGACGATTTGTTTTTTGTAATAATTGGGAGGAGGGGTGATTTAAACTCACCACCATCACTCATGGGGGTGTCCTGGGGTCTTTCTGACCCCATGGGGCGCACTAGAGCAGCCCGTTCTAAAAATGCGTCAAGGGGAAGGAGGAATAGCTGGCAAGCAACAGTTCAAGGGAACTCGTTCTTCAGGCCCTGTGTTTACACGTCGCCCAAGTAGGGCACAGACAGAATTACTCTGCCGGCTTATCTTACACAGTGTGGCTCATTGGTCTACACTCTTAAAAAAAAAAAAAAAAAAAAAAAAAAAGGGGTACAAATTTGTATCTTTGCTTGTCACTGGGACTGTACCCTTAGCTGTATGTAATTGTACCTTTTAAGGTAGAGAAATGGACTCCATTGATGTATCATTGATGGAACAATAATGCTGACTGTACCTTTGGGATGTTCCTCAGAGTCCATTTCTGTACTTCAAAAAGTACAATCACAAGGGTACAGTGCCAGTTACAAGCAAAGGTACACATTTTCACCCTTTTTTCTAAGAGTGTAGTGGGACTTGGGCAGAAAGGTTAATGGAGAAGCTTGTGTCACTTCTTCGGTCCGATCGACGACCTGATAAACTCGACTGACATTGGAGGAGTGTTGGTGGTGCGCAAGAACGGATGGAGAAATCACACAACAGAATGAACAGATATTTGAGCAGAATTGAGCAATAGGAAGAAAACCTTCAGAACAGGGTGGCACTGGTAAGAACACTACCATCTAATGTACAATTTAATGCCCGGCTCCCTTCCTGACCCCCGGGAATGCGCGATATTACAGCACATCCATGAATCTGGGCAGATGTGCATGCAGATGTTTGCCAGACGCAGTGCAGGCCCATCTAAGAATGGGCCAGTGGAGAAACGGTCATGTTACGTTCAGGGTTTGGGGGACACAGGAGGGACCAAGACCTGGCTTGGGCTAAGTAATGCGGCAACTCTATCGATCTCCAGCTGGGCTGTGAGGGACATGGGCTTAACCAGGCAACCCGTCTTCCAAAACACCAGGGAATGAAAGAGAAGAAATGAAGAACGAGAGAGAGAGAGGGAAGGCCAAGCAGGCCAGTTAAAATAACCAGTCTTTCTGCAGTCAGCCGCTCGCTAAACACGCGGAACCTTTCGGGTTTCCCACCACAGAGCAGTCGCCCCAAAAACATTAACACCAGATGACAGGAGTGTTGAGGGAGTGCAGACATCAACCAACATCCGGCTCACCGCATCCAAAGTGGCTCCAATAGAAATATCCTCGTGCAGGTCATCAGTCTCTGTCTCCCAGTTCCTCCTAAGTGTACCATGAGCGTATTCGCGGCCACCATATTTCTGGGAGTGACTTTGCTTTAAGCTACTTGGAAGAATTGATACTTATTTGCCTCAGTATTTGTGGTATTCAGAAAAAGATAATGGAGATTAGCCTTTCTACACTGGCATAAGCTTTGATGTACATTGTAATCTGTCGCGTGGAGGTTTAATAAATACCAAAAGTTGGCAAAGGATCTCCAAGGTATTTGATAGCCTCGGTCATACCCCCTCCAATCCCAGCTGGGATCTGAACCATGATATTTGTGAAACCTGTATTTTCACAGTTGCCTGTAGCCTCAGTCTGTGCCTCACATGCGCGTACACATACACACACACAGATCCCTCGATAGCCTGTATCACAGTAAACACTGATAACCCCTTATCAAGGTATTCCAAGTCTTTCATACGAAAATAGAGGGTGTCAGTTGGTTAGGAGAGGCAGATAGAGCCAACATCCCCTAAGTGTTAAGGCCCATATACTTGAGGTATGCTTGCCTCGCGTGTTAATCGCTGCTGGTGTTTGCACGAACGAGGGGTCAAGGGCCGTTCAGAGTGCCAAGCCTCACTGCGCAACATCGCCTCCTGCTGGACGGCTTTGAGGAGGACCAGGAGAAAACTGCATGCTTTCACGTGACCCAGAAACCCTTTACTCCTTCAAGAGAGGGATTTTAAACAAGACAGGCAGACTAGCACTCTGTCGACACCCAGACACAGCAGTGTCTGGCCCTCTCCTCAAGAACAAAAATAAATAATTGAAAGAGGGGAGTCAGAGAGGGCAGTGTTATCCTATATACCCGACAGCCAGGTGAATTTCACCCAAGCAAGATGATCAGATGTGTAGAAACGCTTGCCCCACTCACCAAAAATATTATCGTCTTCCACATTCACTGAACGACGAGGCATGTGGGATATATCTACGCCACTGTGCGAAATGCACAATGAGGCACCCCCACCCTCCCCCAAACTGAAGGCCAACCCAAGGGCTCAAGTTATAAAGCTTCCCAAAAGGAAACCTTCGACGAAACAAAGGCCCGTCCGCCAAAATGACGGAGCCGTGCGTCGGACACCTGCAGCCCATGGAGGCGCAGGGGCCTTTGAAGCAAATGGCAGAGGGGGCAATCCATCTGCCCCCCCCCATCCCAAACAGTCATTTCCTTGGGATGTGGTGTCCGCATAAAGTGTTGACATGGGATCAACTGAAAACTTGCGAAAACGCAGCGGGACAAAAAACTACAGGGAGGAAACATCCGAGGAAGAAAGCGTTCCTCAGAGACGTGTCATAGCTGTTACCCCACGAAGACTGAAAGACTTTTGAAGTTTAAGTTGACTGTAAACACAGCATTAAAACCTAGGATTAGGCTCGCATTTTCACAGCTGAAAATGCTTTTATGCTGTCTAGATTCCAGTAAGGAGAACTGAAAATGTGAGAACACAAAAATTTGTTCAAAACAAAAACAAAAGTGTCAAGACATTTATTTCCATCTTGGGCCCTCAGACACCACGCAAACATGAAGTAAATAAATGATTAATAGAATATTTATAATGAGTTTGTTTTGTAGCTATCCATGCTGAAGTATTTAGCAAAGTACATTTAATCCTACAGTTTTAAATGGTCTCTGGCTTCAAAACCAAACTGCGAAAGTAGTTCAGGGAATAAGACTGGCGCATCCAACAGAGGATTGCGAGAGGCGATGACTCACCCGCTCAGTGCAAGCCGCCGTCGTCCTCAACTTCTCCTCAATCTCCTTGCCGATCCTCTGCACAGTGACTTGGGTCTGCTTGATGGCCCTCTGAGCGGTGTGGAGCCTGCAATGAGGAGCAGTAAACATTTCGAGTTACCCGATCCAGTTTGGAATCCTGGACCTCAGGATCAGCAATCTAATTAATATGTCAATCCATCCATCCATTTTCCAAACCGCTTATCCTACTGGGTCGCGGGGGGGTCCGGAGCCTATCCCGGAAGCAATGGGCACAAGGCAGGGAACAACCCAGGATGGGGGGCCAGCCCATTGCAGGGCACACTCACACACCATTCACTCACGCATGCACTCCTATGGGCAATGTAGCAAGTCCAATTAGCCTCAGCATGTTTTTGGACTGTGGGGGGAAACCGGAGTACCCGGAGGAAACCCCACGACGACATGGGGAGAACATGCAAACTCCACACACACATGTGACCCAGGTGGAGACTCGAACCCGGGTCCCAGAGGTGTGAGGCAACAGTGCTAACCACTGCACCACCATGCCGCCCCCCTAATATGTCAATCTTATTACTAAAATAGAGTATAATTCTGTCTCATGTTGAAATCAGCTCAAAGATCACTAGCTGAAAACACATGGAAAATGCAAGTCAGACTTCAATTTGGTTGAAAGATCTAGTCTTCCTGTGCTAAATTTGGTGGCCCTAACGAATCACCTTCCCCAAGCTAGCTAGTTTTCCGTAGGAAGGTTAGCAGCCCCCCTGAAACCTTCAAGTCAGGTTGAGAAGATCAACCGGCAAAGACTTGTCAGGCCCCAAAGCCAAGACCGAGGTCACCGTCCTACCCAACGAGAGGGGGGAGAGCGGGCATCATCCACTGGTTCAACGTGAGGACAAGGCAGAGAGTCTGGGTCCACCCGCTTGTCATTTACGCTAATTCAATCACACTCAAGCCTTTTTCCCATTACTGACCAGCACTTCAAAGCAAAGGAGAAGCCCTTTGGGAAAACAAATACAAGAACGGACACAAATAACAGAAGGTGTATGACGCAGAGAGATTTATTACTGCAGTACACAAAGCAACCTAAATAAATAAAGAAGGAATGAAACAAACAAAGAATAAGAAAGCCATACAACAGTGCTCTCAAAGTCGAGGTATTTCATCCATTAATTTATTCCGGAACTCTGGGGGAGGTCATTCAGAGAACGTCCTTCAGACATAATGCGTGTTTGAGGTGTCTTTCTTTTCATTCGTTTCTGCGGCATCATACTGTCAACACCAAAGACATGACAATGATTCTGAAAACTGAACTGGAGCTTCTAGCCTAAAAGCAAGAACTCTCGAGGGAAGATGATAGGCTGAAAAATCATGACGATAAAAATCAAAGCACGGGATCTCGATGAATGACGGAACCCCGCACCCCAAAAAAAGCTTTGAAAGTGCCAGTTAGGCTACTATAAACACCTACCAATCCATTACAAATTTATAAATAAATAGAGCCTAAGACGTAGGCATTTCACACTCTGAATGTGTGTTTGATCACGCCAAAGCCGCACGTTAGAAGAAGAAGTCTTTCGACATTTTTCTAAATCATTCGATAAACCAATCACTCAATCCCGGGATCATATATCAGAAGGCCAGTGTGTGCTTCTATGCCTTCCGAGAGCGTTGCTGACAACAAGCACGCCAAGTAAGAATGGGGGAGGAGTAGCTTCTCAGTAAATGGACAGCCATGTCACCACGGGTGCTGCTAAGTGCGTGTTTCCACAACAACAGCAAGACATGAAAGACATTTGTAGAAATATTATTCAAACAACTGGGGCTTATTTGGAGAAGCAGCTTTAGCGCTTGTTGAAAGTTTTATACGCCCCCTGAGCTCTCCAGGAGGCCACCGACATGTGACTAGGACCAGCATACCTCCCCAGTCACGCGTCAGGAGATGCTCACTACAATTCGATCTCCTTCTCCAGTAAATGAGCCCTTTAGTGGCCATTACTTACCAATGACCTCTTACTCCATTCCGTAATTAAATTTTATTTCAACTGTTGTTATAAAAGTCATCGCGTATAGGCCTGACTCCAGAACTACGCGGACAGGCTCTACATGAAACAGCTCCTACAAAAACTGAAGTAGCATCTTAATTCCAAACTGAATGGATGCGTCCTGGACCATAAATGCAGAACTGAAGTTCTCCTCCAACTGTGAAATGGATAAAACTATATTTCAGATTCAGATGATAGCTATTACCTTAGCAAGGAGCTTGGATGCTTTGGGAACAGCCTTTACACAATTTGTATCTATTCAACGAAGAACTGCTAAACATGTAGAATTTACACACACAGCAATCTGTCCACCAGACCCCATTCTTAAGCCACATATAGATCCCCCAGGCGGTACAAGTTGGGCCTATGCTTAAAATCATGAACATATCTTTATACTTAAGCCTTTCAGACTTATTCAATATGGCTGTAGTCAGACATCTGCTTAGGAAACCAAACTTAAATCTTCATGCACTTAGCAATTATAGTAATATCCCGAACATTCTTATTTTTAAACATTCTTAGGGAAAAGAGTCATCTCCAAACTACAAACACACTTAGGCCCATAATGTCCTTGAAAAATGTCATGGGCGGCTTCCGTCCTGCCCACAGCCCAGAAACTTTCTAACCAGAATCATAAACAATGTCTCGTTATCCTCCAACACAGAAAACGCAAAAATACTCACAATACAATGTGCCTAGACTTCGATGCACTTTTCATATTACTGGCTACACTTCAGCTTATGACAGTCTGACTGGACTTGTATTTAAGTGGCTCAGAAATGTAATAACTCCACTCCATCACAATTATTAGCAGTGAAATACGGAGTCCCACAGGGATCAATTTCAGATCCAGTAATGTTGTTGTTCTATATGTTCCCACGTGGGAAGATTATACGGCACAGTATAAAAGCAGATGATTAAATTTTCATTCATAGACTGTTCACACACAAATGCACCTTTCAATCACACATAATGACAGTGAGCTCATGGTCTCCTTAGCTTAACTGTTTAAATAAAAGTGAAAACTCTCTCTCCAAAGAAAGGCAAAAAAAAAAAAAAAACACCCAATACCTAGACACAAAATAAGAGCATCTAGATGTCTGCCTTTAATTTCCTCTCCAAGGCATCAGAAAACACAGCCGTCATCTGAAACAGACAAAGCCTTTAGCACCAGTGCCAGACAGTCCATTAGGCAGCATAGGCGAGCTCCCTACGGCGCCATCTTCTGAGGAGGGCGCCGACTCAGCAAACCAGTTTCCCTTTGTCTCAGACAGGGGGCGCCGGCAGTGACGTTTGCCTAGGGCGCTGCATGGGTTTTGACCGAGACTGTTTACCACTCATGTCAACCTTATCGGAGGACGTACTTCCTACTGCTCAGAAACACTGCAAAACCAAGGCCAGCTATTCACAGGGGGGGAAAAAAAACATTTCATTGCTCATAGGAAATCTGAGTACTACAGGAGTGTGACCGGCAGGGAGTAGTAACCACACAGCAAGAAAGGCATCCAAAGTAAGTACAGAACATGGCGGCACCTGCTCTTAAACCTCCTGCTCGCCTCAGGATAGACTTCGGAATTCTTCTCACTTATAAGGCATTGAATAGGTCAGACCCTGCTTATCTAAATGACCTGATGAATGTGTGCCTTCCAGAAGGTACTGACATATCCCAGGATGTGGAACTCCTTGTAATTCCTCAAATAAATAAAGCCCCGGAGGGAGAGCCTGGGGCTGTTTATGGAAGGGCCCCGTCAGCCAGTGTTAGGGACGCCTTTGTCGTTTGCACGATTTAAATCACAGCGGAAAGCTTAATATTTCAGTCTTGCTTATGCTCAGGTTATTTTTAACATGGTCGACCATAAATAACTATGCGGTGTCTCCGTACACGTATCCCAAATTTTCAGGATAGGCGCCGACTTAATTCAAGACTTTCCTCTCTTCCTTGCCTGGGCTCTCTGGCACCAAGACTCCACAATCGGGAGAACTTAACTTTGACTTAGGAACTCAACACCAGTCTAACCGCCACATGGTTCAACAGAAGATGGCCAATACGCTCCTAAATACTGATCCAGCTCCACAAATACACCTTATTGGCACATTGTGGGGTGGGTTTTAGGGAACTAGTTTACGATAAACCCCAAGCTTCACCCTCTACAAATATACCAGAAGCTTGTCAATTCTCCTCCATTATCTTCTGCTTTTACTTTTAATCAGTCAGACATTTAACACTGGATAGCTTCTGTTATCTATGACCATCTATGATGTATTTAAATCTATAAGTGCTTTATGCCAATTATGTAGAGTACAAACTTCAAACAGCTACAGGCATTTTTACACTTAAAGACTGCATTCTATTGATTTAACAGACATTTTTACCCAAAGCAACATATAATTGAGAAAACAGGGTGAGACAGGGATTTGAGCCGGCAACCTTCTGATAATAACCACAGCATCATTACCCACTAAGCCACACAGCGCCCCCTGCAGGGAAAATGGCTATTAGATGCCTCTATAGCGTCATAAGAATTTTTGGCTGACTTCAGTTAAGGGTAGCTTGCTTTTCTCGTTAACCAATTCCCATTCGCTGTGTTTTCGCAGTCGGGAGGAACTTCGAGCCAAGCGTAATCACACTGCCTTTGATGGCGAGCCACAGCTTGTCCCCGCCTCGCTCTCCCCGTGCCGTCCACAGCTGGAAAACCGCATGGATTATCACATTCTCACTGGCTCCCAAAAGGGCCACGTTTAAACGATACAAAATACAGGTGGCCCATATTTTAGAAAACCGTATCTCTCTGCATTCTGCACCAAGATAATGCAACCAAGATCCCTGCTAAACCCATCCAAGCCGCCTTTCCACCAAATTCTGCCCCACGAACTGCCAAAGCACATCCTTCTGTAACAAATGGGTCCAGAATGTGGAGATCTGAGCCCCCTTTTGGCCGAATCAGTGAGCATGACAAACCACAGTGAGCATATTACCCCTCAGGTCTGCAAATCATTTTATGGTGGTGATGGAGCCCGTCGAGCTGCTCTGCTTTGTCTCTTATCCTCTCTCTGGCCTTTCATCTCCAACGCAAGCCAGGTACAAACGAGGGGTGTGGGGGGGAAGGTGGGGGGCTCCCACTCCTGTTTCCACAGAACATCCAGGATGAGTGCTCCTAATGATCATCTCAAAGACCAGCTCTCCCTGTTTTTTTGTGATGGTTCCCCAAAGCCCTTCAAATATGTGCTTTTTCTTCTATGGCAGCTGTGGGCTGAAGGGGGGGGGGGTGATTTTGCCATCTTTTACGTCGGACAGTGACGGCCTTACCCTCCAAGGAGGCGTCGTGGGGGGCCCATTCAGATCTAAATACAGAACCCACCTTGCCGCCCCCCACCCAACCCAACGTGAGCTCAATCCCTAAAAGGGGTTAAGCAGGGAAACATGCTGCTCTGCCTATTTGCCCCCTCCCCACCCAGCCTGACTCTCTGATTTTCTCAAACAAGGTAATTGGACAGATCCGAGGAGGCAATCACCCCGCCTCAGAGCCTCATGACGGGGCCCTGGGAACCCACTGTCCCTGGGCCGCCTTGGCGTCGACCACTGTGGTCCGGATTAGCGCCCTGGACTCGCTGGCTGTGCCGTGCTGTGGAAAAAAACGCACCATTATGGGCGGGCGTGACGGGGCGATGATGAAAGCACCCGTCGTTTGTCTTGTACATTTCCTGCAGGTGCTGGTATGGCGCCCCCAACATCCCCCCCCCCCCCCACACCCACGCCAACCCCCCCCGGATGTATTTAACAAGGCCTCCGAGCCTCAGCTCCACGGGACACATCCTCTGTGAAACAGCGTAAAGCACCCCCATCGGTGTTTAATAGTGTGCCCCCCTCCCCCAACCAAAGCAGTATGTGAACTGAACCCACATAAATCACCCGATTCAAGCAGAGCTCTGCTAATAATATCTAACACAGCGGGGTGGGAAGCATCTCTGCCAGAGCCAACCATTTTTAATTCTTTTTTTTTTTTTTGTTTCCAAGCCCACTGGAACATGGCAACCAATAGCAACGGCCCTTTGAAAAGGCTGAACGGATTGATTCGGCAGGTTTATCGGTCGCAAAGATTGCAACGGTGGGATCAGATAACAGCGCCTCCCTCTGATGAGTGGCGGTTATCTCCTCCGGCCCCCATGTACGTCTGCACCCTTTGGGGCAATCTGACGCGCTGGATCACAGAGACTCATCACACTGTGGAAATACCTTCGCAGGGGGGCATCCTCCCAGGAAGAGGCGGAAGGTCGGCCACCGTTCCGAAAATGTGCCTCTGGCAAAAATGAAACTCTGGGTCTCTCTCTGGAGGCACAAAGAATGACTGTCAAAAGGACGAGGGGCCAAGAATGTCTCTGACTGATGGATGAAGGGGGGAGGAGAGAGCAGAAAAACCCGAACATCAGAATAAACAGAAATAGCAGCATTCCTGAAGATTAATGCCTTCCAGAGGCCCGAAAGACCACATGATAAGCGGCGAGGCAGAAAAATCACCCCCCATCTCCTCAAAGCTCGGCTGGCTTTATACATCATATTGATGATCTCCAAATAAATATTCGGGGCTGTTTTCGTTCAGGGAAAGTCGGCCCGGTGCCTGATGCAATCAATCCAGACCACGGCATGGACAGATGTGAGAGACGGCACGCTCGGTTGGGTGGAAGGCGCGCTTCTGGTGCGAGGCCTTGGCTGTAGCTATGCCATGCGGGAAAATGCGGCCGAATCCTCCAACTGGACCCCGCCACCCCCCCAGCGGTGTTTACTGTATTCCCAATGTGCTACATTGAGATGAAAAAGTCAAAGAAAGAATGAAACTGCTTCAAACGAACTAGGAAATGTTGAATCCTCTATTTCAGTCTGAAAAATGAAAGCAAGGAAGTGAAAGACAAACGGTACGTTAGATCCAAGGACAGAAACAAAACCAAAGCATTTTCATTTCAATAAATAACAAATTGTAGTATGAGGTGGTCGCTTTGTTTATTTTTATAACTTTGGTCATATTAACGGGACAAAAGCTCACGTTACAGCTCGCATTCATCCTACGAGTGTTTAAATGAAGCAGGCGAGCATTTCAGCCGACCTGCCCGGCAGACTGCGTGGGGCAGCTGAAAAGTAATCATGCTCGTGCTTTAATATGGAGAACAGCTGTTCGGCTCTTTAATTAGTTTTTAACATAAGGACCGTCTTATAAAATAATAACCAAAACTCAAGGAAAAAAAAATAATAACTTCCCCCATCCACAGGGACCACATTTCTGTTTTCCCTCACACTTTATGCAGCGGACAAACACAAGTGTGTTAACGAGATGGAACGGGAAGCATTTGGACTTCAGAGGATTGACTGACTCTTAAAAGGGCCAGTTATTACAACCTATCCAGGGGGAAAGTGTACAAAACAGACCTCACAGAGTGCAGAATCTCCATTAAGCGTATAACAAAGGGAACACCGGCCGCGGTGAGCTGTGTGAAGCGCCTCCCACAGGTCTGGGATATTTTCTCCCCAAGGCTCAGCTAAAGCACCAGAACCTACATAAAAAGAGATAAATAAATGACGATTTCGACTGACTGAAGAGTCTAACTTTCATTTGCAACTTTTGGGTGATCTTAAGCGTCTGAAGCACTTACAATATGGCTGGTAAAACAGCAAGCGACACAAAAAAGAGAGAGAAGAGCAAAGATATTTGTAATTCAATAAGCAGAATAGCTGCCACACCACCCAGTCAAAACGCACACTAAAAATCTCTATTTAGTCACCCTAAAACAGAAAACGAAGGATACGAAGGAAAGCAAACGTTGGCCATTCAGCCAAACGTCCCAGTTCCTCTCAAGAGAATGTCAACACCCCCCGCGGCTGAAATTACGACATTGTCTAAGGCAGAGATAAGACCGGTGCCCAACCAATTAAAATACAATGACCGAGTTCTTGGCTACTGCAGCCGACCTTCTCTACCTGCTGCTACTCCTGCAGACAAACTGGTTGACCATGCAGGAATTATATGGAAGAATACCTAGAAAATAAAAAAATATAACTCAGGAAGACACTGGGAAAGAGGCCAAACATGACTCCCCATCTGCACAGAAATGGTCAAAATGTTCCATGATAAATATTTTATTACTCTATTGCCCTGAAAAAAAATCATGCACTGACTGAAAAAAAATAAAAACGTCTTGGGAGATATTTTCTGGGGGGGGGGGGCACACTGGCGCACTATTGCCTCACATCACAGGGATCTGGGTTCGAGTCTCCACACGTGTGTTGAGTTTGCATGTTCCCCCGATGTCATCATGGGGCTTTCTCCAGGAACTCTGGTTTCCCCCAACAGTTCACATGCTTGGGTGAACTGGGGTTACCAAGTTGACCATAGGTGTCCAGTGTGACCCCCCCCCCCCCCGCAACCCTCAATAGGACATGCAGTTAGAGAAAATGAAGGGATGGATGGACACAATGGAAGAGAGCCATGATCCTGACCTGGATAAACAGATAAAAGATGATGGGCAGATAGACAACAGACAGAATGAGAAGAGAATCAACTGCCCATTAGGGCATCTGGGAGATGGACTATGGGATGAACAGCTGAGGGGACAGTTTAAATATGCAGAAAGGAGGAGGGAAAACCTAGAGATGGCAAAAAGCGGAGAAAAGCAAGTGTGGAGATGCCACCTCCTCTAAAGGTGCAAGTGAAGCAAACACTGGCAATAAACTCCTCTAAGCCCTAGACAGGTCACCATGACGATCGTTTCCCTGCAGGCTGTCGGGTCACGCCAGAGTTCAGCACAAGCTTCGGCACAGTGCCTAGGAAGGCAGCCGGGCTTTGTGAGGTGGAGGAAGTGCTTATCGCATCCACTGCGGCTCAGGTTGGGCCTCCTTAGCAGTCACCCCTCCCCCCAACCCCCGCATCCTCATGAGGAGGGGGAACAGATTTTCTCTCTCATGCTGCTGAAACAACAGTCTCACAGAAGATAGGGGGAAAAAAACAAAAAGGTAGAAAAAAAATAATAAAACGGAGGACCTATCCTGAAATCGAGGGGGCCACCTATATCAGTGCTAAAAAAAACGCAGCATTTCAGACAGTAAGGAGAGTACAGCTATTTTTAATGTGGATGAAGGAACCACCAGGTCCGATTTGATAGCTAACGCCCAGACCTCATTAATCAAAAAATTACACGTCTCCCCATACCCTGATCCTTCAGCTATAAAGCATACTTTTATTTTCATAAGCGACGAAAAGTTACTGCCTCTGCAACCGCCTGATTTCCAGGTGCCACGGAGGAATGATTGAAAGAGACTAATTAAAAGTCTTTAACGTGATATGGTGTCGTGGTCAGGCCACCGTGTCCTAATCACAGCAATGCCATAAATTCTGGGGCCTCTGTATTCAACGTGCAGAATTGCAGGCCTCCCTAGTGCACTTTGGCAGTTTGTGAGGAAAAGCTCTGAACAAGCCTTTCTCTCGTAATACAAATTGCACACATTTTTTTCCCTGGGGGGCTGAAAATTTTAAGGGTCTTTTTGATTATCTTTGACAACGCTCGTCATCGTGGTCGACTTAAAGGTCTGGCAACACTCCAGAAAAATCCATAAATAAGAACCCGAAATCACGGAAAATAGCACTGCTGAGTGAAAATAAGGAAATAAGCAGCTCCTTGGGTACGGATCTGGTAGGATCTTCAGAGGCGTCGGAGGCCCAGCTGGGCCTGTTGCTGTCGCACTTATGTGTTACCAGTGAATCACGAACCAGGACGATTAATTAGCTTTGCGAAAGCAGATTCCCAGCTGCATCTAACGGACAGGAAGTTTCTCTTGCAGATCCATTAACGAGCCTCCCATCTTTATCGGGGCGGCACCCAGAGCATGTGACCCACCACTGATCCCACCCGAAGTGTGGTCCCGTACTCCCCAAAGGCCTTCGGCCATCTTCCTTCACGATGGTCCCACGGTCGGGCTCATCTGCCGGCCATTTCCTCAGAAAGAGCCACTCTGTGTTCCCGCAAAGCGCTGATCTACTGCCAAATTGCGATGACCGATGACGACCATTACCGGTGGTTTCAAAAGCCAGCCCCCGCCCACCTCAAAAGCCCGGCAATATACGCTACAATGCAGCGCGTCACGCCTCCCCAGAAGCCGCGTCTAACGACGACCACAAGGACAGCGACGAAAACCAACGACAGCACTGGCAAAGACAACAAACACACCACAACTGAGGTCTCGAGGGCCCCATCCGAGCGTTCCGGCGTCAAACCGAGGACAATCAAACTGGGGGACATAATAAGCAGAACGTAAACAGGGCTGCTTCCCGCGTGACCCCCCCCACAATCGGGTTCAGTAGCAGACCTTGCGCGGTCCACATACCTCTCTGCATCGCAATAACTCAAACCCTCGGGCGCCTCGCAGCCTCGCCGCCTCTCTGTCAGTGCCGTGTCAGCTCCGCTTACATTGCAGTGAGTAATGACATTTCTGAGACACCCACCCACCCTCCGGGAAGGTCCATCCCCGGCCTGAGCACTCCCTGTCGCCCCCTTCAGGAACTGGCGTGGCATTGGCTGAGGTTTTGGCGAGCCGACTCCCTGCGCGATGCTGCACGACGACAGCGCTAGCGAGACCGAGCGCTGGGCCCGGAAACCGGACCGAGCCAAACAAAGCCTTATCCGGCGGGACCTCTGCAGCCTCCCGAACCGTGAAGCTGCCATCAACGCGCCGCATTCAGCTAGACGGGGGAACTGCGCTCGGAAAAAGGATCGGAAACGTCGAAGACGCGCTGTTCCAAGACAGCTGACCTCCCGTGCGTCTGTGCGCATCCCGCCGCTACTGTAAAACACTCGGCATGAGCATTCCAGGAGTCAGCCAATCGGAATGCTTTCTCCAAGTCTACAGAAAGGAATCCTGGATCATGCCCAGGGGGGTGGCTTGTGTTTGTGGTCCTGCCCAGGGCTGAAAATTACAAATCATAGTCTGGGGCTGAGATGTTGTACAGGCCCCAGATGCTCAGGGAAACGGAAAGGCCTCACCAAAAACACAATCGGTCACCTTGACACGCATCGGCAGAGCCTGTTTGCCCTGGGTGTTACAGCAGCAGCAGAGATTTCCTCAGAGCTGGCCCCGAATTCCAAGCGTTAACCTCATGTCATGAGGGGGGGGCAACACCAACCACGCCGATGGGAAATCCCTCAACAACACGCAGGCCCCCTGTCTTCCGGTACAGACGGGTGGAACGCGACTGCCCCCAGCTCGGTTAGAGTCGGAGGGCTGACATTAAGCAGGGCTCCCCCACCTTACAGAGCCTCACCCTCCAAGGCACCACACCTAAACCACACTCCTATCAAACAAGCCGGTTAACAGGCTCCACATGAACAAGTTCAGTTTCTTTAAATCTTTGGCATTCTGTCGAACTAGAAATAACCCTTATGAATTGGATTTTAATCAGTGGAACTTCAAATACGAAGAGTGTGCAGTGTAAAGCGTTCCACCAGTAGTGAATGCTACATCCGTTCAAAATGTGGTGAATTGTCTCCCCCTGGTGGCCACTCTCATTCCAATGGTCGCAGGAGCTACGCGACTAACCAAAGTTACTAAAACTGTCCAAAGCGTTGGGTATCCACGATCTAAAATGAATGCTAAACTCCATTTCTTACTGCCGTCAAATTTTTAAAAATGTTCCCTTTGAGAAAAGCTAAGTGCCAAACAGACAGATAATTTTATTACAGCAATGAATCTCTCCTTTTAATGCTAATTCCACAATAAAAACGTTGTTTTAATATTGACCGCACATTCGAAGCATTCTGGGGCACGTGACAGGTGCTGACAGAGTCGAAATATGGTGCCATTAACAGACCACATGAATCCCATTCTTAGACTTGGAAAAACAAAACCTAAGCCAAAATATCTACTGAAATATCTGGGAAATCTATTTGGAAAAACAAGAAGCCAGTTTTCTATTATTTCCCTTTGATGTATAATAAATGGTTAAAAATGACTAGATACTCCCATACAAATACTGCTAGACTCATTTAACATTTAACACACCCAGAACCCTTACCACGATAAATGCCTTAACGTCTAATATGAACGGCCATTTTTGTTTCCGGGTGCACACTAATGTAAATCCTAATATACATGTTACATGTGAGAGTAATTCTACATAAACAGAACTTAATCTTAGAACCAAGTCAAAAACTAGATCCAAGCGCCACCTAGTGGATATTCTAGGGAACTAACTGAACAGGAAATCTGCGGGGTTCTAGCTTTCAAAGCATTCGTGCAGGGACGTCGGAAGCGTTTTGAATGTGGGCGAGATACACTGGCATAAAACTAATATTTTATGTTAAATCTGGGGGGGATGGGGTCCAAACGAATAATTATGAAATGTGAAGAGGACACGTCCCCCTCAGATTTAATGGTGGCAACGCCCATGCAGTCATGCTCTGAGAACGAGTGTGAATTGGAGTAAAATGCCTTTTAACATCCATATGGTCCTTATACAAAGAGCACTGCAAAATAAGAACATGGGAAATTGAGGAATCATGCGGTAAAGTGATGGGTGGGCATTGAAAAAGAAAAAAAAAAAAAAAACACAGGCAAGATGGCGTCTTACCTCAGCAAGGAGAAAACACTGTAAGAGTTACGCACTGAACTCTGGTCCACCTGAAGCAAACTGCTCTTCTTTCTTTCCGAATGATCCTAGGAAGTACGAATGTACATCACGGTCAGATGTGAAGGACACTTGAGCAGATATTTAAGTACGGAATGAAAACAGCAGAGAAATGCACCTTATTGTCAAAGTCAGCTGCATAGTAGCCATCGTTTAATCCAAAGATAATCTCATTTGGATTCCTGGACCGGATCTGAGGAACGCAGACAGGGTCAGTGTTAATGTTGGGATGTTGATGTGCCTGGGAAGAGGAGACCAGATACAGGAGGGGGGGGGAGAGGCTGACCTGCTGGCCCGTGTACCGCAGCCCGTCCAGGTTCACCTTCCACTCAATGAGCAGCTGGTGCTGCTCTTCCCGGCCGCCCCAGATCCGGACCACGAAGCAGGACACGGACGTGTCTAGGAGGTCGGGAAGCATGCCGAAGTCCAGGCTTCTCCATGTGGGGTTCTGGGAACAGCCAGGGAGGGGGCATAACCCAGTTCTTAATTAAAAATGTCAAAATATATTTCCATGCTCCAGAATTCAACTTCAGTTTAATATCAACATAATATTAAATGATATCTAAGAACTTTGTTATCAAGGTAAATTCTGCTTCTAATTTCAGACTTTTTACACACACACACACACACACACACACACACACACACACACACACACACACACAGGTCCAGGGACCCAGCTGGAGAGATTAAAAGCAGAGATGTACTTTAGCTCCAATCTAGGCTGTTTACATGCTAAATGCAGGATCCTATTATACTGCATAAGCTGATATGGGAGCCTGCTCAAGTGCTTGAGTGCATTTTTCCCCCGTTTCCCATTCAGCCAAGACTAACCACTGGAAGTGCTACAGCTATGGTGCATTAATCTACAAGTCAAGCATATTAGCTAGTTTTCTTAGACGCACCAGGAAAAGCTGCTACAGGTGGAATTTTAATTAACATAAACATTATATACTTAGATCTGCCATCCCATCCAGCCTGAACCCCCTACCTTGTGCTCTGTGCTAACTGGGATAAGGTCCAGATCCCACCACAACCGTGATCAGGACAAGCAGTTAGAAGATGGCTGGATAGCATTAGTGGATCAGTTAGTTATGTTGGCTTTTAAAGCCATACCAGGAAACAGGGTGAGCAAATGGACAGTGAAACAGAACTATTAAGAATGTTAAAACGTGACAAATAATTAGAAATCGGTACAGTCAAAACAATCAAAATAAGATGTTTGAAGCTATTTTTGTTTTTTTGTTTTTTTTCCCTTATCGAAAACTAGCCTCTAGCTTGACTTGACACCTCAGTTAAAGAGCCAGGCAAATGATAAATATAGAAGATGGTTGGCTGGCTGGACTGGATGGATGGATGGAGTCATTTAATACTTTCCATACGCTTTGGATATATACTAAGTTGTACTGTGTAGTGATGGCTAAATGAAGCTTCATAAACCATTTGCTGTATTTTTGAGCCCACTAGATGGCGCTCTTGGTTTGCTTTGAGGCATGCTTTGAGCCCTTTTTTGAACAGAGAGCACCATCTAGTGGGGGTCAGAAAATACAGCAGGTGGTTCATGAAGCTTCATTTGGCCATCACTACTACCGTGTCTACTACAGAACACTGATAATTATACACACTATGCTAACTCCCACCATCTGTGCTAATCATAAAGGTTAGGGACAGGGTTAGAGTTAGTAATATGAAGGAACTTGCCCCATAACCAAAAGGCAGGGAAGATGGCTTCGGAGAGCAGTGAACCACAAGCAAAATCCACAACTCAAATTTACACATAGCTAATGTTTTCAGAGACACAAATGCCACAGACATTTATAGGCAAGCAACTGAAATCGTTCGTTTTTTTTCTTGGTCAGTAGGTTAGAGGAGAACCAAATTCTCCCAACATATTTATTCAGAATTTTAAAAGATAAATCCTGGAAAGTATAGGATGGGGCAAACACCACTGTTCTGAGTATTGAGTGGGATGTGTCCCAGGCATCCCCCACCACACCAATGGCTGACAGACTCGTCCCATTTACCCAACAGAACAAAAACGGCAGGAACAGACTCCCAGTGTGTGAGTAAGGGAAGCGCACCTTTCGAAACAGAACAAGGGGAATTCAGAAGATGAGATCTTGGGGAACTTCCCACAAAAGGTGAACTCACTGGTAAGACACCCTCCGAAGCGTGTCACGTGACCCAGCTGCGTCTGCCCCGAAAAACAACCCCCCCAAGATGTAACAGCCCGAAATGCAACGCAACAACTTACAAGGCTGTGTGTGTTGCTGCTTCTGCTTCCAATTAGCAGTTAGGGGTCAAACTAGCAGATAATTACAAATAACACTTATTTCTTAATACCATTCCAAAAAGGTAAGAAAACAAAGCACTTAGACAGATGGACAGATAGACAAATAGGCACAGACAGACCAACAGACAGATAAGCAGATACAAAGAAAGGCCTAATTAATCCCCAAGGGGAAATGGCTGAAGTGATAGGCAAATTATTAAAATACATTATGTAACGTAAAACGCTGAATAAAAAGAGCAACACCAGCTCCAGCCTGGCCCAGGACGGGGGCATGATGGTCAGGGTGACTGGAGGCTGCAATGGTAGGAGCACTGGGAACTCAGGCCAAACTGCAGCATGAGCTGTGATGAGTAACGACAGAGCGTCTGGGGGAGGAGGTCAGATGTGTGACAGGAAACTGCCTGACAGAAAGTTTGCAGTGTGGGGGGGGGAGATGTCACTGAGCCAGTACATTCGTAAACCAGGGCCATGCCCACTCCGGAGTCCGCTGGTGAACTGCAAAAAGGAAGGTAGATGCACAACAGCTAGATGTCCTTCCCCAGCGAGAGGACGTATCCAGGACCACAGGGGGCGCTCTCGCCACGCATCAGTTCTCCAGGTGTATGCAACCATGGAACGAAACCGGTCAGAGCATTAAAAATTAAAAACAGTCGGTAGGCTGCTGGGTCGCTCTTGTGGAGGATTAAATTTTTATTTAGGGGCAACGACACAAACAAACCCATGCAATCTTTACTGGGACGATTCACCAACTCCAGTAGGGCTTGGAGAGCGTAACAGGACCTAAAGATCATGCCACAATAATCTGACCACACAGAAGATATAATACTTTAATTCTACAATACCTATAATACTCCAGTTTCTAAGCTGACTCTGATCCAGGTCTCGCACAAAAATGCACATAAATACACTTACAAACAAGTCAGAAAAGGCAGCCTTCTAGCATGCACTGTATTCAATTGTATTACATAAAAGACTTTCAAAGACGCAGGCTGACCATGTTGCCATGGGTACGGCATGTCAGTACATTGTAAGATTCTTACCAGTCCATAATATACCAAAAATACATCAATAACCAGCAGGGGCATTCAAGAGAGGTGTGAAAACAGGTGACTAGCACATTCATTCACTTCACCTCTGTCCAGGTACATTCCAACAATCAATCAATCAATTTACCCATCCATTCCCTTCCTACTGGCATAATACAGGGATCCAATCTAAGGAAGCTCAGGCTCCAAGGCAGGGATATACCCTGGATCTCACAAAATGTGCCACTTACAGGCAATATTTCTCCTACATGCTTTTATCTGAACTGTAGGAGCAGACCCAGGCAAACACAAGCCAAACATCCACACACAGGGATGAGATTTGAATCCGCAACAATGAATGTACGATGTCAAAGCTCAGCCCAGTGAACGACCATGCCATCTCTCCCAATCACCAAACAGAACATACCCCCAAACCTGAGACCCCAAACCCTGTGGCCCCTACCCAGCACCCTCCTGCTGCAGGGTAAACAACAAGACTCCTAATTAAAGCCATCTCCATGCCTCCCAAACCCATGTCATGTGACCCTGTTCACCTTCCTGTCTTGTAGCATAAGAAGCCTATCCAGCTGAAATGCCTGCCCTGGCGTAAAGACAGAGACCCATTAGGGACACACAGCGTGGTGCTCTCCAGTGCACCGACTGCTTACAGACTTTACACTGGCCGGCTCAGCATTAACTTGCAGCCGGTCCACAGTGGGCCCCAGGGAATCTATACTTTATATATTATACACACTCTCATATACACATATACGCATTCCATCCAGCCATCCATTTTCTGTAACCGCTTGTCCTATTCATGGTCGCGGGGGTCCAGTGCCTATAATGGAGGCTACAGGCACATGTATACACAATCACGTCACTGTCAGTTTATTTGTTTTACAAATGGACCAGCACGAAATACAATTACAAATATGCCAAGAAGTGCAGGAATCATCACGACATACACATTGCACTCACATCAAACCATTGCACCCCCAGACACTGGCGTCAGTTACATTTCAGATTTATAAATATAGACACCTTGGCTAATTTTAATGTTCATCACATTAACCAAAAGGGCATACACCACAGCCTACAGACTGCTTATGATGCAGAAGGGGCAGGTCTGATTTGTTTTGCTTTGCCTGTAGTAATGCAAGCATGCCATTGGTTGTCACACATTACCCAAGTGACCAAATCCCATCCCAGACTGATGACCAGAGTCACGTGACAATAGCATATTAGTCACTGCCACCCCGGGCTAACCAAACAGAGCATCTTCAGAATGTCACTGTTGGCAAAGCCCACTTACAAAACAGGGGCTGCAAGGGCAGCAGGGAGAGGCACCAGGCCTGGCAACTGTTGCCGATTTGCTAGCCCACCTGACAATGATGTCACAGAGAACTGGAGTTTACCCCCATGCCCGGGGCACCATCTGTGACTGTGGGACTGTGTACCACCATCCTGTCACCCTCCCAGGTGGTGGTCACTTTAAATGCTGCACCTGTCCCTCTCACTCAGACCAGAAGCCCAAACACTCTCAGTCCCAGGTGCCTGGGCCACCCACGGAGAGGAGGAGAGAGACACGAGCCCCTACTCCTTCGTAATGGTCACTCCATCTCTGCTTTCAGACAGGAAACTGGAACATCACTAAGACCTCACATCCACTTTGGAGCGCGAGCAACACACACACACACACACACACACACACACACACACTCTCTTTCATTTTCATGAGCTAAGACTTACCAAGGAGTCTCTAATGACCTCACTCTTGTAAAATCCTGTGGGGGAGAAAGGAAGAGTCAGAGGACTTTTCAGCATTTCCATTGCAATCCGTCCTACAACTGCATGACTTAAACTGCGCCTCTCCAATTAAAACACAGCTAAGGTTTTAACCTGCTTTTCTGAAACAGAGGCCAAATTCGCATTTCCTTCCTGTTTCATACGGTACATGAGACCCTAAAAAAAGAAGCAAGCAGCCATGACAGTTGCTGAGAGCAAATGTGTCCACACCTCGAGATATTCTGTCCTCTTGGCAGAGATGCAAGGTGAAGAAGGTGTCGAGCAGCGGAGAGCCGTTCTTGTTGACGATGTTTCGGGCAGCGATGCTCCTCAGGTGGCGTAGGCGTCTCTGAGGGGGGAGACAGCGTGTCATTGGTGACAGCGATAAGACACAGTGAGACAGATTCAGGTTAGGGCAGTAACTCCTAATGGACATTATAGGACATATATAACAAAAGGCCTAAATCTCCTCTCAATAATATTCAATTTCATTCACTACAGAAAATCTCAAAGACCAAAAAATCCATCATATTAAAGGTTTTTTTTTTTTTTTAAAAAGTGCATATGGAGCTGCCTTCTACAGCAGTCACGTGACCTCGAGTCATGTGACAGGCATTTCTAAGGCTGTGCCTGTGAAAAGGCTCCGTCCATGCCACCACATGCTCACCTGACCTGGGACTGCAAGAATTACTGCAGGCATTAAGATAAATCTAAGTCATGGGGTCCCCTGTGGCATTTAAGCTCCGCACAAAACAACACTTTGTTCTACAAAATGAACATCCAGCAAGTCAAAAATGCGCGCGTCTCTTTCCCGAACAGTCTGATCACTAAACAGGAAAACGGCAAATTCAAGCACAGTACTTAGCGTCATAAAGATCAGCATGTATTTGGGATAAGCAGCTCCAACAGGAGTGTTCCAAATAAGCACTAAAACAACCTAAATAAGACGCTACCATATACAAACTAAACAATTTATTTGGTTCTCAATCTTCAATATTAAAACGCTGAATTAATATTGTATTAGTTGTTACGAACACCGTTAGAGATTGAAATATGAGGTTACACCCAGTTTTGCGGTAAACCGAAACTATTCTATATGAGACTCACAAATCTAGCATCTGACAAGTCAGCATTATTAAACCAACGAACAGCCATTCAGGAAAAGTCCGATTCTGAAAGTGCAAGAAGTCCAACTAACAGGTAATCTGTGGATATAACTAACCGCAGGAAACAGCAGTTTAACATTGCCCGGAGTCATGGAGTCCAGTCGTCAGAGAACAGTCCTGGACATTAGTTAATCGTGCACAGAAGCCTCAAAAACCGACAGTGAAAAAGTATCCGTAGTAACGTAGATTTAATGGAAACCGCCGCTAACTGGGGAGGGGTGACGTCAGCGTGGCTTTAAAAGACTTTCGGGGAAAATGGACATTTCCAACTAAACTTTCAACAGATGTAGCATTGAAAGTCCATGCTTCCTGTCAACTTCCTCCTGACAAGTTAATGAAAAAACAGCACATTCTGTTCCACGAGATCCGCGGTTTAAAAAAAAAAACTAATTAAAACACTTTTCAGCCTTTGGCTGCATAACCCCTGCCTATTAATCCTGCACGCTGCTGCTGATTTAAGCAGATGGAGAGAGGTGCATGCCAAACGTACAAAATCAATCAATGTCCAAAACTGGAAGCCATGTAGTACAATACTAATGCAAAAAGCAGCATCTACTGTGATGTTTAAGTGACCACTTGTACAGTACAGTTCATAATGTGCCTTTATACAAATTGCTACATTTTACTGACTAACCCCTTAAAACGTAAATAATGAATATTGCAGCTATTGGACCTAAAACACATAGAATCTGATTCTTCTTCTTCCCACTTTTGTTCGTCGGGGTAATGCAAGCGTGCAACTTTCTTGAAGCACTGGTGTTGAGTTGCATCTTATTATGATACAAATAATTATAAAGACTTCTAGGAATGCAATTTCCTTCCTACATCATTTAAAAACTTATGCTGAACCGGATGACCCAAGACAGGCTAACTTGGTACATGCCAGCACCAAACAGGCTGATTAGGTGCTGACTGCCATCACCAGGCGCATGTCCATATAGCCCCCAGGTTATTTATGTTCATACAATCAAACAGAGGACACAGCTCGGTCTCTGACACAATTCATGGTGCTGATAAACACCGCAAACGCAGGCCCGTCGTCTGCGCTGCCCTGACATGTGCAGCTGCAGAGCTGTCACCGCATCTACATGCCATGTTTCCCCGAGATAATACCCCTTATGCATATGCCGATTGCTCCCCCCTTTATCCCCTAACCTGCTGCGACGTGAGTTCAACGTGCAAGGCCCGGGACGATGCAGCTCCGGAGTTGCTGACCGAAGTGGAGACCGCGATGTCCAGGACGTTGACGGCGCTCATCCTCCTGACGGCAGCAGGCGGTTTCATTCAATAAAACGACTCATCCTTCCCGTGAAACCGCCTCAGCTTGGTACGGACTAAGTGGGTGAGCTATTAAAACGAGAACAATGCGTGCCGGCGTGAGTATCCGCTTCATAAAACAGATGATCACGCAGCTGTCCGTAGCGCGACATAAACAAAGTGAGACTTGCTCAGGAGGCCATTATCCGTATTTCATACTCAATCCCCGGTAGATCTCTGATTGGCTCAGACTCCTGTCGATCTCTTAAAAGACTTAATGAACGGGGCATACTTCAAAATCATTGGCTAGAATTCCGCCAATCACCCTGAAAGGGGCGGGGATATATACACAACAGGAAGTAGCTCCTGGCATGTTATGTTTCCCTTCCATTATGAGGAAGTTGGGGGTTAAATTTGCGGGTAACATGACCCGCTGGTAACTGTAGTTTGATATCACGGTCCGAGGGGAAGTTTCGTATTCTACATAAATGGTTAGTAGTCTTTTTAAGTTAAATGAAGTATTAAACTTTACAGCAGAATAACAGAAATATATTTTAACAACAAAATTTGTTGCGATCAGCAATGTTTTATTCGTACAACGTATGTTCTGTAACAATATCCTCGTGCATATTCTATAAAACGTGTAGGCTTATACGGTTGAAAATTGCTGTTTATGTATATGGACGTATTTTGTTATCTTCCTAATTAAGCTACCACATAAGCTTATTTCATCGCTGGAGAAGCTGCTGCTCCTACCTGAAACGGAAAAAGGAGGTGCTGTCGCTAGTCGAACCCGTCCATATGTATATTTGTCTAATAGATGTCCTTCACATCTGCTTAAGGATAACGGGGAGCTGCACAACAAAAAGAAACTCCTGTCATGTCGTTTTCGTCCGAATGCACTGGAGTCTAGGGAAGTTTCGCTGTTTGGCATTTACTCGTGACCTAATAGCAGTCCACATTCGACTCTTTCCAAGCGCACCGGCAGCCTGTATCCCTTTTGACAGCTCTACCATCTCCTCCCTGTTTAGCAACAGTGTCTTTTTGGTTTATTTTTATTTTTAGAAATGAAAATGCTGGATGGGCAAATCACCGCACATATTTTCTCAAAGCCACGTCATAAGGAATAACGGACTATCTTTACTGTATGTATTAAAGATGTCATGTCTGCAGAATGTAACGGATATCCTTTCAGCAAGGCAACTAATTAGTTGGTCTAGATTAACTGAAGATCCTGTGAAGCAGAATTTGAATTCAGACGATAACTTGCCCCCCACAAAAAAAATAATTTATATATATACACATACACACAAACACAGGAAATTCATAAAGGTCTTTTTATTCAAAAACACATACAAAATAATGACAATTTAAGCAGCCAGGTAAAAGCTTACATACCATTAAAAGTATATTATTATTGCTGTGTATATATATATATATTGCACTGAGTGTGAAACACTCCACTCTGCAGCAAGTCACAGTGATGAACTCAGCAGACAGGCAATCCAAATGACGTTCTTATTATACAATCACTGATTCCCATTTCATATCCACAGTCCATACATGTAGAATACAAACAGAGATTCATTCAAGAAGCGTTCCACTTTACAGTTCGTTGTACTCCATCCTTGAAGGGCCAGAGGGTCTGGACTGGCACACTTAAGGGGGTCCGTTTTTGAGCTGGTTTCAGAATCTGTCAGAGTATGACGCATGTTGGTGGTCCTCTGACCCTGCTTAATGTTACAGTCTGAAATATCTTCCCTACATTCACAAGACCATAGGCACATCACAATTCCCAAAATCAGACTGATCACATTTGTTCAGACCAATGAAAATTAGGGAAAAATATTCATTGGATGAAACAAAACAATTTAAATGTTGTCCAACCAAACTTCACTTCTCTTAATGATCAGCATTAACACATAGAAATTTGAAACTGAAATGAACCAATTAAGCAGAAAAAAAGGCTCAACGGGTTTAAAATTGTGTCTTTGTAAATAGGTGAATTTCCATTAGAGTGCAAAGAGTGCAGAAGTACAACACTTAAAACCAAGAAAGTGCAAGAAAACTGCTGTATGTTCAGATTATTCTATTCTTTCGTAGTATTACATCATAGTATCACACCAAATTCCATTGTCTATGTCTTAAATTACACCACAGCCTGTTAAATTCTGCCCAATTACGCTTCACTTCATTTTAAACAGAATTACACCAGAGACCCTCGCTTAAGATCCAAGAATATTAGAGGTGCACCAAGGTCTAGTGATTAGAGAGAAGTATTAAACAGTGTAGGTCTTTTGCTTTCATTTAGTCAAAAAGAACCCACCCTCACATCTTTGGTTTGACTGACGCACAAGGCCGCTACATTTCATGAGGAAATATTTTAAATTGCATTGTTTGTGCATATAACACAAATTCCATGAGTCAAACAGAACATAAGCCTAACATTTAATGGCCTTTGGACAAGGCAGGTCTCCATCCCCCATCTCCTACACACAGGATAGTGTTCTGCAAAGATGCCTGGTGATCTGAACTGTACATAATTACGTGACAGTGAAAACAATGTAGCCTATAACAGCTCAAAGAACATCAGGAGAACAAGGGTCCACTATTCTTGTGCCTCTTTTGAAATAAAGACCTTAATATTATACCCCCAGAACGTGAAGAACACTTCACTTGACAATCCTAAGCCTCAAAAATTGCAACTTCATTGGATGACTAGACCCTGTGAAACCCTGCATTAGCAATATGGCGCCCCCTTGTGGCACACCTGATGTATAGCATCTGCTGTAATTTATGGCTAGCTAAGAAAATTTCAACGTTGTTGGCTGGATGACAGAAAAGGGGAAAATCAACAACAGTTATTAAAGAAATAAACATGAGATGCATTCAGAGAATTCCAGAGCAGCTCCCCATCATAAATACTACCTGAACATGGCCTTTTGGCATGACATGCTGTCTAGTTGGAATAGTTCAAGAGCAAAGGACCAGCGATCACCAAGGACCATTCAGAAGAACATAGTCTATGGGCTCCAGGGACATTCACTGGATGTACAGGATGTCGCTCTCCTTCAGCCCAAACCGGCTCTTGTGCTTGTCAAAGAGTTTTCCGAGTGAGGTTATATACATAGCGTGGTACTGATCAAGCACCTCCTGACTGGGGTCTTCGATCTTGGGTACTGTGATTGGTTCTCCCACTGAAATATGTAACCATTAGCAGCTATTCAGCAGTCAATTACAATCTTGACAGAATTTCAAAGATGCAGGCAAAATATCAACAGGTAAAAATAAATACAGCCTTCATTGTTAAGAGCTAGGCAGTACAGGCAAAGATGTTAAACATTAATATGCCCTTTACCCTTATTCACTATTTAGTTACTGACCACAAGGTGGACTAACATTGAACAGCTGTCCAGTGCCTTAATAGCAATTGTCACAGGCCTTAAGGCTAACATCCCATCCACAGTCTTGCACCCTACGCTACCTGAGAAATTCTCCAGGTCTCACCCACCAATGACCCTGAAAATGAGGGGGGGGGGAAAGTAACAACTCACCGATAGTGGTGATGGGCTTGGCATAAGGCACAAAGCCCCAGGAGTCTTCTGAGAAAATGCTACAGCCGTGGAAGAGGCATGGGGCAAAGCCGAAGAGCTTCTGGAGTTTCTTCTGGGCCAGTCTCCAGAAGGACCCCTCCTCGAAGATGACCTGCTTGTACACCTCGTTCTCTCCAAAGGAATACACAGGCACCAAGTCGGCCCTGAGAGAAACAGTTCCACAGGAAGCACTTACTCTCGGTATGAGCAGGACTCTGCCCCAAACCTCTACTGGTGCGTGAATGGGTTGATCATTCTTTTTCAAGGTGAAAGTAGTATTCTGGCATAAAACAGAATTCACCCCGTGACCTCAACCCAGATAACCAATAAGGAAATACATGGAAAGCATTAGTACGCAATATTAGACATTCATCTCTAGAATAGTGTTCTACACAAAAATATAAAGATTAATGTTAGACTTATAAGATTAATTTTGAATTAATATCTTGCCTTTTGTGTCTGCCATCTGACAGATCACACACACACACACACGGGCCCTACTAACTCCAAGAGGCATTTTCTACTTCCGTCTAACCCTTACCCCTTCTGCAATGCCAGCTTCACAAAGCCCTTGCGGTTCTTCAGGGTGACAGAATTCATGCCAGGAGCGCAGTCCAGGGACTCAGCAGCACCCCCAACGACGATTATGACAGCATTACCCGTCCCGTTGTGTGATAGAAGGTGGTCGATTGAGTTACGGTTCACAGGACAGATACCTGAAATACGCATCAAAATGTCAACGTTCTTTCCATACCTTTTGCGAATCTAGGCACCCTTATCAAGCCAAAAAAGCCATAGGGTTTCAAAAAGCCAGAGGGCTTCACCGAAAGAATTGGTTGTCCTATGCAAAACACCGATCAATGGGCAAACAAACCAAATTCCACCAGCTGCAGCACAATATTGACTTCAGCACATGTTCCGTTCAGGTCGTGCCAGAGAACAAAGCTCAGGGTTCAATAAAATTACAAAACACTGTTCATGGATCATGCCCGTAGCGTCCAGGATAGGCTCAAGAGCCCCTGCGACCCTGAATCAGACAAGAGGTTTCCAAAAATGGATGGTTGGATGGACATCCATGGATCTTTTTTAAATGAACGCTACACAGTCTGCATCAATATTTACAGAAAACTGCCTACCTCCACTCATCAAGTAGTCCCTCAGCAACGGCATGCGGAAGTTCCCAGCAAGGGTGGCCAGAGAAGGTCTAATGCCAGGGAATTTTTTGGAGAAGCCTGTGGACTCGGTCGAAAAGTTGCAGAATGCACCGAAGCAGAAGATCCCATGGGGATGGTAGCCGAAGATGTAATTCCGACTTGGCAGAAGGTCGCACGTCTTGACAAGCTGAAAGGCAACAGGAAGTCCACTATGTCAACATTTCGGTGAAGGACATTGCACCTTCCACACAAGTCATAGTCAACAGAAAATATCATGTCTGACACTAATGATTCAATATTAAGGAAAGACCTACATGATTGTTTTACTGCCTGCATAATCGTCTTGGATGAGCCAAGAAAAAAAAAATCGGTCATTTTCATTGTGTTTCACTAGGGCCTCATTTATTGCGTATGTTTTACATGGAACAAAAGATTTATATTTGGAGGTCTTCGGAATAGCATTTTTGATGTAGGCAAGTGCACTGCAAGTCCCCTGCATTGCAAATAGTCGGTGTGAAAGATTGGCCTTAGCAAAAGTTGTACAAATCTCTGAAATATCATACGACTTGAAAATGGGCAACTTGTAGAGCTTGTGTTCTTTTAGCAATAAAATCAGACTAATGTACTTGGAAAAGCAGCCAAAACTGAATCGTTGTACGCGAGTCTTATAGCATAGGAGTGATGTACATGCTTTCATAAATTTTTTAGCTTGGAATTATCGATCCCGATAAGCTACATCTAAGTAGTCAAGTAATAAAATAATAGCCATAATCATTGTTCTGTTTTCAGCCTGGGTGAAGATATTTGTTTGTAGATTTATTTATTACAATTCCAGAGAATCTAATCGAAAATTTTAAAAGATACTATAAACAGCTGGTCATTTGGGAAAAAGTACTCCGTTGAGTATAGCAACAAAAGAACTCAAATGGAATTAATTGTAAACACACACAAGATAGGCTGTGCATGCTATTCCCAGCAGCTAATCAAACAAGCGATACACAACATGATTATTAGTTCAGATTGTGATGTTTCCAAGGAGATTCCGTGATAGATTTTTTTAGCCCATGGTTACAAGGAGCACTTGCGCAGCCACTCCCGTGGAGTTCCTGTTTGGAAAGGTTCATCAGCGAGAGAGTCACACAGGACATCAAACAAGCAGCTCCACCACGAGCTTCCCAGCACCCACTCGTCACAAACTCTCAAGCGGGGACTTACCAGCCATCAAAATAGCCAGAAGGCGGAATCGTACATCCAAGTACTAGACACGTAGAGTTTCACACAACCAAAGTTCAAACTCTGGAGACAACGCTCAGGGATTTTTATGGCACGTTAATCACGGCTATTGAATGTGACTTTTACCCTACTTTGGAATAAATGGCTTGAGTCAAAACATTGTGGTGCTGAGGAACTGACAAATAGAGTAACTGGAATTTACAATGACCAAATTATGACCAGCTTCACTGCACCAATATTAAACTTCATACAGCCTCACATTACATCTTGACAGACACACAATTTCACATCCAACTCTTACCAATGTAGAATCATCTATGACAAGGGTGGCCCATCTTATCCGCAAAGGAACAGTGTGTATGCAAGCTTTTGGTATAACCAGCCAACCAGTCCTCTAATTAATAATCTAATTACCTCAAAAACCTGATCTAAGACAGTGTTCCTCAACCTAGTCCTCCCAGCTCACAGAACACCTGTACCAGGTATTCAGTGTTCTGTTTGGTTGAGGTATGCTGGGTCCTGGGAGGGAGTAAAAATGTGGACTGTCCGGGGGTCCCCGAGAACTGGATTGAGAAATGGATCTAGAGCATGGAGACATGTGCTGATCCATACTGGATATTCATGACTATCAAAGGGTTAAGATGAAGCTTCCCCTGTCAAATCATGACATGTCAGAATAGCCTATAATTATATATACACATATACATATACATATACATATACATATACATATATATATATATATACACATACATATACACACAGGTCTACTTTGGCCCTTAGCTTTGGCATTGGCCAACGCAAACCACTTCTACTCAAACAGCGTTGGTGACATCATCATGGAGGATTCTGCCATACAGACTGTGTGGTAAGACTGTTCTGCCTAATCTGGGATTGAACTCTGACTCTGGGCATCAGCGAAGAGGAATGAAAAGACTACCTCAGCAACAGGCCATCAGTCTATCAGTGGAGCAAAGTCTGCTGACTTGCAATTAACGAACGGACTCTCAGGGGGTACAGTCAAGGTAAAGAAAGAAGAGGGAGAAAAACAGAGGCTCTGGGTATTGGATTTTGTTTATCTCTGAACTTCAAAAGACACATTTAGCAAAATAATCAATGGTTTTCTCAGATGAAATAGTTGCGAATACCCAGTCCTGTTCGATATGTGCCAGGCATGTTTGACGGAGGATACGGCAACACTGAGATAACAGATCCTGAAACTATTGAAAACAGGTTATGATCAGCTCTGATATTTTCCAGCCTACAGATGACCCAGAATTAATTGAACTGATAGTGACATAAGGACACTTACCCTGATAGGGAAGAAATCTCTGAAATAGGTCCAAACGGCCCAGTTCCGCACCCAGGACGACCGGCGGCCACCTGAACGCACACACAGTTAAGAGATTTAGCTACCAGACTGGAATCCTTGAACTCTACAATGCAACTAGGGTGAGGGTGAGAATCATGGATTTCTGAACAGGTTGCATCTCCGCCCCCCGTCCCAAATGTGCGCATCCTGCCTTCATTGGGGGTGTCCCAGTCAAAGATGAGCCAGCAGGTGTAGAAGGCCGCAATCAGCCAGCAGTCAGTGCAGAACAGGTAGATCAGCACCATCGTGCAGGATGCACCTGTGGGAAAAAAAGAGGCCATTTCCTTACACTTACGGGGTCTGTCCACCATGACGCAATCGGCAAATCTGCTCCGGCATCAGACTCAAGCTACAACGACAATTCAGCCGAACAAGGCTTAGCGCAACGGCTTAAATGCGAAGCAAATTAGATAATCCCACTCTCGTTCCAGTTTACAAAACTACACACCACGTATCCATCTCATATTTCTTTGTTCGTGTTCTGGCATTTTCCCTGGATTTTAAATGTTATATAAAAACAGGAATGGTGCCCAAATGAGACCTAAACAACAAACAAAACCTTATTTTACATTAAGTTTGAGCAATTAAGTTAATATGAAGTTTAAATAACATGTGGAAAGACATTATTTTAAATGTGAGATAGATCTTAGATGGGGTGTCTGGCCTGAAAGGCTGATGTTATGGAATCGGGAAGCAAGAGCACCCACGGTTAGCTCCTCTTGCTGAACTAATGAGGAACTGGAGGCGCCCGGGGAGAAAGTGCACTGCTCACCTACAAAGAGGAAAGTGAGGATCCACTGGATCACAGAGATGGCCTGCAGCTGCTTGATGACCTTGGAGTGGGACAGCCAGGATGTGCTGCTCAGATCTTGAAGGGCAGAGAGGATGCTGGAACCAGTGCCTGAGAATGGGAATGGGGGTGGGCACACAATGCATAAAGACCACCATGTACAGCACTGCATTCCCCACAAGCATACAGCAACAGGCAGCCTTCTCCCTGAAGTACAGGAGAACTACGTGCAATAAAATAAACTTCTTTGTTTCCATAACTCTTTAAATCATGGCCTAAATCTTAAAATAACTCCTGTCAAACATTACAGGCAACAAACAACACGTGTACTTAGGCGTGCATGTCTGACCCAAGCAGTGACATCTATCTGTTAAATAACGCTGTCCAAAGACAAAGCGACCACGAAAGAAATTAAGGTAGCATTAAATGAATCACTTCTTCGCACATGCAGCTGCAAATGCATTTCTGTGACCTACACTTAATTTAAAGGTGTTTTGCGTAACTATGCGTTTAATATAAGTAGTGCTAAGACAATACTATTGTAAGTTCTCTAACAGAAGCCTGCTGTGTTTATGTGATTAACTATTGAAGAACTAACCCACAATGAATAAATACAATGAATAAATATCAACCACACCATAAGTATTAATGCATCGTTGTTCTTAGGTATAGATGGGCAACATGTTTTAAATAATACAAGTTAAATTAGCCGCCAACGGGATTTCCCAATTGTTTAAAATCATTAAGCGGAGCAAGATATTACACGGGGTTTAAAGCGGTCTATTATTATCTTACCTCGCAAGACACCGGAATAAGCAGCAAGTATCGTCTTCATTATGGAGGAACAGGACACTAACGAATATAAAATGACACAAAAAAGACGCTGCTGCTTCCTAAGACTGAGCTATCCTCACTGCCCTTCCAGTATAACTATACCGACGACTGATCGCAGCCACTTTGCGCACTGAGATTTAAATGGGCTGGGAGGAGCTATATAGTCCGGGCTGGGAGGGCTGTTTCCCTGGGATAGATGCCAAACATTTCATCGATCGCAGTAGTGATAAAGGTGGAAGTAAAGCCGCTGCAACTCCGACAGATAAAGGAAAGTGAATGCGGGTCAGGACTGGACTGGTCATTCGGCGTACCGGGCATTTTACCGGTGCGCGGATAGATATGTGGTCAGACAAGTTTTGCCGTGGAGATCTCCCACTTCGGCAAAATTTACCACAGAGTCAATGGTCCGATTTTTTTTTTTAAATCAAAGTCGATCCCTGGTGCTACCTGCTAACACTTATGGTCTGCACTGCATTTTATATTCTTATTAAAACCATAGACGGTGACATGTTTGATAAAGGTTTGATCGCCAGCAACACTGGGCATGGTCCCGAGGGAGCCAATACCTTTCTATGCCAACATTTGTTTGATCGATTTTCCCTCGGTTCTCGACGCATTTCAGAGCAAATAAGGGATTGCAAATGGCAGCGAGGAAGGCTGTGATTTTTTTATTTGGAAAAGTCGTGCTAACGTTATATTATAGACCTACCTCTTTTTCTGTTACACACTATCCTCATACATTACTGTATTGTATGTATCTAGATGGTAGTTTTGTGCTAAGATGTAAGAATGTATAAGGTTGTTGTTTTGAGTTCCATGAGAAGTTTTGCTCTAACATTCACATGAGTACTTAGCCAGCATTGTCTTCTATGTCAGTGGTCACAAATGTTCATTACTGTGACAGGCCATGTCATACTTAAAAGTAAAATTGTACAATTGCGTATTTGCCATCCATCCATCATCTACCACTTTTCCAGGTCACGGGGGCAGCAGTCTAAGCAGAGAAACCCAGACTTCCCTCTCCCCGGCCACTTTGTCCAGCTCCTCTGGGGGAATCCTGAGGCGTTCCCAGGCCAGCCAGGAGACATAGTCTCTCCAGCCTGTGCTGGGTCTTCCCCAGGGCCTCCTCCCAGTGGAACATGCTCGGAACATCTCACCAGAGAGACGTTCAGGAGGCATCCTGACCAAATGCCCGAGCCACCTCATCTGGCTCCTCTCGATGCGGAGGAGCAGCGGCTCTACTGTGAGTCCCTCCCAAATGACCAAGCTTCTCACCCTATCTCTAAGGGAGAGCCCAGCCACCCTGTGGAGAAAACCCATTGTATGCTGCTTGTATTCGCGGCCTTGTTCTTTCGGTCACTACCCACAGCTCATGACCATAGGTCAATTGCATATCTTATTTCCCTTTTATATGCACGGTTCGAACGACTAAAGTATGGGAAAGAGAAACCTGTAAATCAAAGTAACTTTTTGTTACCTAGTATTATAGTGCGGCTCAGGTTAACAGAAACTGCTGATTTGGTTATTCAGTCATAAATAGCAGAGAGAGTTGCGTGGCGTTCAATGTCACTGAACTTTTATTACGTTTAGTATTTAAAATCTGCTTATTTCTCACCAATGCAGGTTAAGAACCGCTTTTACACGTGTAACTGTTTTTCAGTTTATGCACGGAAAATCACTTGACTGCTTTTTACTTTTATCCCCTTTATAAAATACTGTACCATTGTTCCTTGTGTAAAGTCATCTGCAAATGGTGAAAGTAAAAAGGATGCTTTTCAAAATCACCAATGCAAACTTGTTTCCTGACAGGTATGCGACAGGTTATTATGGTTTATGAGAAGTTCTACAGAGTGAAGAATGGACACTTGTCAAAATGAATGGTGGATGGTATCTATGCAAAGAAATGTCAGATTATCAAAATGAACATGATTGACCCCAGGTAAAGATATTGGTTGGGTGTTGATTTTACAGTGGAGAGGTTTGATGCCGTCTGTCTCCCCCCCCGCCCCCCAGTAATATGAGGGTTATAGGGTGATTGCTTTGTGGGCTGTGCCTGCCCACATCTCTGCTTGATGAGCACAAGCCGCAAACCGTACCTTTGTTTAACTTTGCACCAGACGCCCAGGTTCCAGTGGTGATATGATCCCCATTAAGAATGCCTCGTTTCTAACCAGTATGCACAATAGGCATGACAGGCTGCCATGTCATTTCATTATATCTCTTCACATCATATACAGGTATGTTCCCCGTCGCACAATGACGATACACTGATGCCTTTCTCTGTAAATCCGTATCCTCTCCGCAGTCACGGCCGCAGAAACGTGGAATGATGCCCATAGTGTCACTAGTTTGACGGTGGTCCAGAAGGCCGGAGAAGCAGTGCAAATACAGATGAAGAAAGAGCTGAAGTCTAGACAGACTGTTGCTGAAATTAGTTTGATTGAAATTCAAGGCCCAAAACGGACAACTGCCAGATGGGTCCGGTCAAGGACCTTTGGTCCATTTTGAAATCATGTACAGTTATTGATTTAAGAAACTGACGAAACCTATAACTGAACCGCCCTGAATACCATCGTCGTGCGGTAAATATGGTAGACTTGAGGTGCTTTCTCTAGCATCTTATTAAAGATGAGATCTCCAAAAACTGACAAAACTTAGATCTACAGCTACATTGCATTTTTTTGTTGTCTTTTCCCCCAGCTTTGCTCATTTATGCAGCTGTATACTTTACCGGGTGAGATAAGAGTAAGTCGTTTCCTCAGGAGTATCTCAGAAGGTGTTGTTCCAAATGTCTACTCTACTTGCATCCCAAACAATTTTCCCATGCTGAGCAAAACTGCTTACGATATCTGTTTAATATTTTTGCATGCTTATTATAAAAAACAAATAATAGCAGTAAAGTCTTACTTTAGAACTAATAAAATATAATCTTTTCTGAAGAATCAAAATATTGATCACTCTCTTTTGCACTTTGTACCCGGACCAAAAGAAGTCAATTATTTGCAATATCTTGCATTTTAGTGCCCCGTGAAGGGAAGACAAAAATCATTTTTCATTGAGTCAAGGCCTGATATAAATAACGAAATCCAGAAATATGTATTTTATTGGGCTCAGGCATGAGGTGGAGAAGCTCAGCATTGGATACTTAAACTGAACTGTCCAAAGAAAAGCTGAAAATGCAAAGAAGATGCTTATGACTTCAGAATACTGGATGCATTACAAGCGTATTAGAGGATGCATCATCCTGCCAGACACACCCCCGACGTGCAAGCAGCATGGCACCTGCTCTAACAGTTTGTTGCAATAGTCTGTTGTGCAATGAATTTCAGTAACCTTTCCCGCAAAAGACACATGCATTTTGTAATTGGTGCTGAATACTGTACAGTATTTTTACAGTATTTACTAGGTAATATAGCATTGCTATACACACATTATGAGCCTTGAGAAAGTTATCGGACCCACGGTTTCCAAAAATGCTTTTGTTTAGGGGGTATATTTATATTGCAGAATTAACTGATTTTTTTTCCATCATTTGTCACAAAATACCCAATAATGACTAAATGACAACGCACTTTTAGGAATTTTCGCCTTGTTAAAAGTAAATAACTGAAATCTCTCACTTTGTTGGGCATATATCTGGAAATGGGTGTTTTGGAAGAAAATAAAACAGGGTCGGGGGGTCAATGCATTTAAGTTTCCCAGTTGCTGGTGCGTCAACCATGGTGCAAATTAGGGAAACAAGATCCTTGATTAGTGAACAAGAGAACAAGACCTAACAGTCCCAGTGTTCCTGTGTAAAGGTGGGAGAACCTTCTAGCTTTGCAGCACTGCAGATACATTCCTGAGAAAATGGCATGTTACAGGTAACCTGGTGACACACGGCACTTAAAGGAAAGAGTGAATGTAAGGAACAGGTCTTGAATATCTTATCTTTAATAACAAGGACCAGGCACTGCTTATCACCCGGGTAACACCATCCCAATTATGAAGGAAGGTCTGAGTACTGATATAAATGGGGTGTTTTTTGGGTTTTTGGGTAAAGCAATGCATTTATACACGAGGACTCTGTGTGTTTATTGAGGTTTTCTTTATACCATTTTCCAAGGTGGTCTTTGGTAAGAATCAGTCTGTGACCTGGGGCAGAAAAACCTGTGTGATTAAATACAGAGGCTAACAGCTTTTGGAAAATGCTGATGGCTACAGTTTATGAAAATAGTTGGCAATATACCAACTTATACGTTAGTATTTTGCTTGCTTCTTTATTTATTTGTAAACTTAGAACAGTGATTTTTTTTTTGAAGGCTGACATGCATCCTGTGTCTCCATTATGCATTCATTATAAATTTCATTCTGGTAGCCATTTTATTTATTTTGACTGGAATCCTTGCATTGTCCAGCGTAATCTGCTGTAGGAATTCCTACAGACAGGTGAATTTTCAGTCTTTCGCATTGTGTCTCTGTCCACTTGAACATTGGTGCAATAACACCTGTCCTTGGATGGCAGAAGACCTTTGTGATCTTGGTGTCAGGGGACCGGCTTGGCCTCCATGTAGGAATCCCAGGGGCACACAGTCCCCCCCCCGGGTTCCACGCGGCAATTCTCCTTTGGACTGTGAGGTCTTCCTGAATGACTCGTCTTCATCTCAAGCATGTACTTTTTAATTTTACTTCTCTCTACAACTTGGCACTTATTTTCTTCCTTAAGGAAATAATTCTGTAAACATAGCCAAAGCAGCTGTGTGTCAGCATTGACAGTCACCACTGTTAATGATTAGTGCTGCTTATCACAGCTGGCGTGAAATAATTCATGGGGTTTTTGTAGGAACACGGAGAATAACAAGAATACATTGACTGCCAAAGTGAAGAAGTTGGTAAGCATTTTGTGTATGAAGATAACTCTCGAAAATCAATGTTGTAAAAGGGAAATGCTAATATAGATCTGGACGGTATAAAACATGCATTTGTCTGTATGCAGTTGACACAAAATCAGCATTGTGGTATATATATAAAATGTATGAAGTCCTGGTTTTTGCCTTGTGAGCATTTTGCCCAATGTGAAGTTGAGTCAAACTACGTGAGATGTCCCTCTGGTTGGCTCAAAGTACACAATACGTGGAGCCCGGAAACCGATAGTGTTGCTTTGTCGTCAAGATACAAATGAGAAGGTGATAAAACAGGATGGGTATCCGCCATGAAAGAAATCGGACCCTCAGAGTTCGCATCGCGTCCAGAGAGCTTTCATTACACAAGCTGTTACGTTTCTGCCCCCAGTCAAAGCCCACAAGATTTCTGCACAGACTCTCATGGGCTCTGCTCCATGTAGTCAGACGTCACTGTGAGTTTGCACCTTGTCGAGTGTTTCTCACTTCCTGCAAGATCCTGGTTAGTGGTTGACTACATGATAAAACAGTGAAACTGCTTCAAGCCTAGCAAGACATTAACTATTCACAGATGCATGCGTTTTCATGATTCTGCCAGACCTACCTGCCATTGTTATTCCTATAGGACTTGCTGTACATACCCATACAAACAGCGGCAGTGTTTACTTCCAATCAAACCATTCGTTTTTGTGGGGCCCCCTGTTGGCCACAAACAGCCACTACACTAAATGTTAAATACACACATTACTTATTCAGTAGATGCAGAACCAGCATGTTTTGCTAACCTTAACCTGCTAGCTCTCCACGATCTCCTGACTCTATTTGCTAGTCACTTGTTTCATTTTTGGAACATCTGAGGCCGTGTCTTTTTCATTTGGACCCCAGACACAACAGACCCTGGGATAGTGATTTTTTGAGCAACAACAAACCCAACATTTATGCAAATAAATCATTTTTTAAGCTAATGAGTAGCTTGCATAATGAGATTATGAAATGGGATAAAACGAATGAAAATCCCAGTGATATTTTCATATTAGATTTCCTCAGAGTTGTTTTCTAATTTAGACGAGTAATTAAACACCCCTGATCTGCTCACATTTCATATTCCAAAAGAGTCAGTGAAATAATTAACCAAACGATATGTTTGACAAACAGTTGCCAGGTGAGAATGAAATTAATCTGTTATCCTCTCTAAGCATAGGTCTTTATTTGTGCCAGTAAGGACTCAAAATAGATGCTCAGGAGCCACCAGAGAGAATGTCAGTGTCACTCCGAGCCCGGGGCCAAACCCCAAAGGTTTTTAGTTCAGCACTGACACTCCCTCATCTGAGACTTTAGCTTGCGTGCTCTGGATTGACGCTATCATCACCCCTTTGACAAGGACAGTGGACGGACCCTTGGTCCAAGACCCCCTCGGGGCTCCGTCCAGTATCACTCTGTTGAAATCCTGGCACTGGGCACAATCCAGAGGGTTTTTTTTTTATTCGGCAGCTGGGACATTTGGAAACATCTCACCCCTGCAATCATGCAGTGTTACAAAACTACAAAGGACGTGACAAACGGCTACTGTCCTAAACTGACAGTTTAGCATAGTTAATCTCATATATATATATATATATATATATATATATATATATATATATATATAGATATATATATATATAAAAAAAATCACAAAGTTTTCCTCAGAAACAGGTAAACGATACATTTATAGACACATCTGCTGGACTGTATTGCCTATTTACTCTCTAGTTTTACTTAGTTTCATGCATGTGTCAGATGTGAAATAACTACGGTGAGAACAAACATTGGACACCATTTGTAATGCCAAGAATAAATCGATATTAAAATATTTCATTTCAAACGTACAAACAGAAGATAGCCAGTGTACACTGACACTTGTTTGCTTTTCAAACAAATCACTGAAGTATCTCCAAGCTGAACTGGTTTGTAGCCAAACTATCTGGTTTGAGAACATTATAATTAATAATTGTATGAACAGGGTGGTCAGGAGGCTGTGCTGGTAACAGTGTCACCTTAAACATTTATGACTGGGGTTTCCTGTCCGGTTCTATCGGTGTGGTTGAGCTGGTTTCATAGAAAATCTCCAATAACTTACAGCAACATGACTTAGTGACACATAGCATGTGGGATTGTGTCACCTGTGATGTCATCTACCCGATACTCCTGTATAATACTCCTATTGACTCTATAGGCATACTGGCATATACCCTAAACTGGTTGTACCCTGCACCCAGTTATCTTACCCTTATTTACACTTCTGCATGTTTATTATTTTATTTATTAATAGCACATTTTTTATTTCTCTATCTCTAATTTTCTTTTTATTCAATTTATTGTTTTGTGTATTTTTGTCTTGACAGTATGTTTAAATTGTGCACTAACACCAGCACCTGAGCCAAAACAAATTCCTTGTACTTTTTGTACATGGCAAATAAAATGATTCAGACAATGATTATGATTCTGTCTACCATGCTTCCAGAGACAGGCTGTTGGCTCACCATTACCCTATATTGGGTTAGCGCTTATGTAAGCTGGGTAGATGGAATTTTACAATCATTTGAGTGCATGATAAGATGAGGCTTAATTTTTTTCAGTACTTTAATGTCATTTTGCAAGACCTTGTCCCCAAGATGGCTCCTTCCGAAAGATTCTGTTAAGAAACTGGGGCCATGAGTCACACATAACCCTCGTGTCACTTTTTACATCTTTGAACCCATGTGAATGTCCTTGTATCCCACGTTAAATTTCACACATGTATCAGCCATGCAAAGAGTCATGTTCATTATGCCTGCACTGCTAATCACGTACGTCATTGTTCCTGAGATATGTTTCATACATATAAAAACGGACAAAGGTTTTAACACAAAACAATGTAAAGCTGGCGTGTGGTATCCAGCCTTAATATTTAAAAGATGCTGGTGTTGTTTAAATCAGCATTTCCCAATCCGGACAATAGACAGTCCAAGTTTTCGCTCCCTCTACAGCCTGGCAGGGAGCTGGGAGGGAGCAAAAACGTGGGGCGACTGTGGGTCCCTGAGGACTGGATTGGCCTAAATTGAAATGATTGGCCATTGATACAACAACGGGGGATCTGGGGCAGAGAAAGTCCTCCTTCAGAAGGGAAACCTGCCGGGCTGCGGTGCAGTAAGAGTCTGACCCTGCCCCTCGAGGTGGGCGCCACTCAGATGATGGTGAGGTGCTTCTCCTTAGGAACTCCGTACTTTTCCTTGTGGTCCTCAAACAGCTGATACAACTGCTCGGTGTAGAGCTCATGCAGGGCTTCCAGCTCCTCATCGGTGGGCCTGAGGTTCTTCTCCACCTTTATCGGCTTCCCGACTGTGGAGGGAACATGTGGTCACTTCTTGTTCAGTCAGATCCACTGGCCAAACACACCGGCACAGCAGAAGATCATCTTTAGCAGCTTGCAAAGGACATTCGTGTTACATTTACATTTACTTGTTCAGCAAGAGCTTGGCATTCAGAGCAATGTACAACTGAGACAGCAGGGTCAGCCGGTTCCAAGAGTGGTTGGGGTTAAGGGTCTTCCCCACCGGCCTAACACTCCACCAGCCCTGGGCACAAGACCTACAGAGCCACACACCACTCTAATCTAAAATCTGAGACTATTTTATAGGTAACACTCACAATCAAGGGGCTATGTGTTAAACCAGTGTTTCCCAATCTGGTCCTCGGGGACCCTTTTTGCTAGCCGAGCCGACCCGAGGACCGGATTGGGAAACACTATGTTAAACTATTTCATGCCACTGTTGATCATCACCTGAGGATGAGATCATTCTGTAATGCAACGTCTCCAGTTGTATGACGTACAGTGGTACCTCGGTATAGTCCGCTTTGGAATAAGTCCAACTTGGTATACGTTCTGTTCGTACGTGAAAAATTTTGCTTGGTATATGACCTTTGTTTGGAATATGACTCGCGTGCTAGAACTTGAATGGGTCAAAAGTTGGTAAGCCATCACGCTCTCTACTGTTTGCTATAATGAAAATGTTGTCGTGATTCTGCAGGCTACTTCACTCACAGTGCTTTTTGCCTCCCCCATCTTGTTCTCCACGAGACACACATATGGGTGAAAGCAAGCGTTGGGGGGGGGGGTCTACAGCACAGGGTCAGCCAATGTGCAGTACCCCTGGAGCTGGGGGTTAGGGGCCTTTGTTGAAGGACACACAGACATGTGACTTTTCTGCCAAGACTGAGGCTTGACCTGGCGACCTTCTGAGGTCAGGCACAGAAACTGTGTTGAGCCACCTTGTGGCAAAATTCTTCTTTCAAAACCATCACATACAAAGAATATACTCAAATAGTATCACATCAAAATCACATTTTGAATATTTAAAAAAAAAAAACATTTATGGAGCTTAGCAGGGAGTGCCTTAGGGCAGTGTTTCCAAATCCGGTCCTCAGAGACCCACAGCCGTTCCACGTTTTTTCTCCCTCCCAGCTCCCTGCCAGACGGCCCACATTTTTGCTCACCCACAGTGTTGATGGGCCTCCTGTATGGAATGACACCAAAGCTGTACTGGAAGACTCCACGGGCGTGGAAGAGGGGCAGGGAAATTCCCATCACCCTCTGAAGGCACTCCTGCAACGAGCGAAGCCAGGTCCCCCTCTTGTTCTGCACCTGATCATAAATCTCATTCTCCCCAAAGGAGAAGACAGGCACCAGATGAGCCCTGTAGGGGAAACGGTCAGCCGACAGATGGAGGTGCAAGAAAGGTCAAAAAAAGATGGTAGAAGGGCACAGAATAGTGAGATATAAGCTTGGATGAGGCCTAACCCTAACCCAGTTCTTAACCTTAAGGCCCGGCCCAGCCCAACCGTCCTTACCCATTCTCCATTGCCAGTTTGACGAAACCCTTCTTATTGGCCAGCTGCACGGTGTAGGAACCAGGATGTGCATCCAAGGCCTCTGGTGCTCCTCCCACCGCGATTACTAGCACATTACCGCCCCCTGGCTGCTGCAGCAAGTACCTCGCACTGTCCTTGTGCGAGGAGATCAGACCTATGGTATAGTTTTGGCATATTGAATTATAAAACTTCCAAATATTACAGTGTAGCTGAACCTCTCTGTGTGTATCGAGTGCTATTAATGTACATAAGTAACTTATATTGTAGTGTTTTTTGGCTTCTGGGATGCACTTAGATTATGGTGTAACTTTGTTCAAAAGTATTGGCTTGTGTGGTCTATTTGGCATGTGTGGTATAATTATATATGTACAGTATGCATATTTTGTGCAATTTGCAATCTTTCACGTTTGTTGTCTCTCGCTTGTCTGTTATGTGTTTATCATGTAAATATCTGTATTCTTTTCATGTTATATATATATATATATATATATATATATATATATATATATATATATATATAATTTATTTTATTTTCTTATATGCCTCAGTTTCATGTTTGTGTGTCGTATGTGACCGTGCACCAAAACAAATTCCTCTGACATAAACATGTGAAATAAGTGATTCCGAGTCTGATCCTGAACTGTGATCAGTGTGAATCCCCTCCGCCCCCCACCTCCAGACAGGAGTAGGTCCCGGAAGAAGGGGATCCGGAACCAGAGGGGCAGCATGAGGAGATGTGGCCTCAGCCCAGGGTATAGCTCCCAGAATCCCGTGGCGCAGGAGGAGAAGCTGGTGAAGGCCCCCGCCACCATGATGCCGTGCGGGTGGAAGCCGAGCACGTAGTTCTGCTTGGGGTCAATATCGGCCGTTTTTATCAGCTGGAGGGGGGAGGTCAGAAAGGAGTAATGAGTGCTGCAGCCGCGGCGGCCACACGCTCCATTTCCACAGTAAAAAGAAAAGGCTGCACTACACTGTGGATCCCCCACCCCCTGGACAGGTGTCCAATGAAAAGTCTGCAGAGTTTTCTGCTTTTCTGTCAATGGAGTTTCCAACAATGGAGTCGGGGGCCAGAGCAGGACGCTGAGTTCCGCTCCCAGGAGGAATGTATGTGTGTATGTTATATGTCTTACATGAGAACTTTGGCACATCCTTTTTTTTTGTGGTAGTTGAAAGCTGATTGGGTGTAAAACCTGACCATACCTATTAAACTCGTAAAGATTTAACAAATTAAAAGGGCCAGTGGGTGGCTCAGTGCTGTGACCAGAAGATGGCCAGTTCAAGTCCCAGCCTCAGCAGAGCACTGACATGTCCAATGGGCCATTAATCAAGGCCCTTCACCCCCCAGCTCCAGGGGGGCTGCATGTTAGTTAGATGATGAAGCACTTTTTGTCAGCCTTCCTGCACGTGCTGACAAACAACTATGACTTATTCAAAACACAGAGCTCCAATTCCCCCCCCCCCGCACATACCTATTTGGTACATCCTAATACCTCCCAGTCATTGCCCTGGTCCTCACATCCCAGGCAGTAAAAAAGACTCAAATCTCTATCATCCACATGATAGGTGGTACCCGCTTGCGCTTTTTTTAAGTTTAAGTTTGCTGAAGGCCGCAACTCTGCAAAGAGCAGGATTTGAACCAGCAACCTTTTGCTCACAAAGACCTAACCTGCTGAGGCACACACCAGCCCCCAGTCAGTCCGGCTGCACGTGTTGAGGAGCATGTCACATTAGAGATGCCAAGGATTGTATCCCAGGACTTAATACATGCAAAGCATGCAGTCTGCCACTGACCTACATTCCCTTAAAGTCACTATTTAGATAATATATTATAGCCCCCCTGGCTGAATGGAGGAAAGTGACACCCAGCTTAAGACTTCCCCGAATGACAGAGGTCGAGCAGCGACTGTTATAGATGGTACTTGTCTTCACGTGCCCCCCACTCCACCCCACAGCCCAAATGTCCCAAATTTATTATTCTCTGCTGCTTTTCCACAGGTTGGAGCCCAGTGTTTGCAAACACAGTGCGGGTCTCCCCTCCCGCAGCTGCTTTCATATCAGCCGTCTGTAACCAGAACTACCCACATGTTTTGCCTGAAAACCAGTAAGACAGTGTTTCCCAATTCGGTGCTCGGGGACCCACATACGGTTTTTCTGGGAGCTAAGAGGAAGCACAAACATGGACCGACTGTGAGTTCCCAAGGATTGGATTGGGAAAATATAGTTCCTACTAATCACTAGAAAAAGCACGTAATTATTAAGACAGGTCAACCGGCAAACACTTACTTGCAAAAACGCTGCACCTAGTACAGGGATGAACACTCAGAAGAAATTCATGCTTGAGTTCTTTGGTCACGTTCTTTCGATGTTATTTACCATTTTATTTACAATGATTCCTGGGACTTCTCCTTGCCAAGCAGTAAAATATTTTTAGAAAGCCAGGTGAAACTGAGTCACAACTGAAATGTATCCTTCTTTTGTACTGAACTGAGCATGAAAAAAAAAAGTGGAATCTAATTTTCAAGCAAATGTCAAATTTGGAATTATTGCTTTGCCAGAAGCAACATACCAACATATCATTTCTGTGGATGAATATGTTAAACGGTTAATGCTTTAAAATATTTTTAAATGTACCTGCAAGGCCATCTTATGGAAGTCAAGTAAGTATTAGTGACTCTGCAGACAATATCCCACCTGCTTCCTTCTCACTAAACATAAATCACAGAGGGATAAATTCTTTCCTTTACTGGTTGACAGCTGACAGAACAGATAGAGACACATATTAATGTAACAATGCTGATTTCTCCCAGTGATTGAATGATACATTCTCATTGTGTCTCGTCTCCAACAAACATAATTCCATGTTAAATGTACCCTATATTTTATATTTCATCATAATTCTACATATATCTGGCTTCAAAGCAGTTTTTCCCCCAAGAACAGTTATCGGGCTCAGTGTAGTGTGGGTAAATGTTATGTATAGGTCAAAACTCTTAAAAACGAAATAAACCTAAACCTAAATTTCCTTTCATAAGACACTGACTGTTTATGCAATACAGCTTAAACAGCACTTACATTTTCACATAAGTAAAAAAAAAAATCAAACCATATTTAAAAATGTATTCATCTTTTGGCAGCATTCGTTAACCTAGCTAAAAAAAAACCCAAAAAAACACCGACAATATTAAAGATAAGGTGCGCGATAAAGCGTCCCCGGAAATAAAACACTATATACGTCGTACGACAGGCAAAACACATAAACAAGACATTTAAATTTGCATGTTGTGAGCTGCCATTTCCTTTTAGCAAATCGGATCATACAGGGAAAATACAAACAGATCACAAGAAAACCCCGCAAACCATTCAAAACTAGACCTGAAGTGGATTTATCTTTAAACTAGCAATATTAAAATTATGACCACTGGAGGGTAGTGTTGTGTTACAGCGCAAAGGCACGTCGGACCGAAAAACATTCTCTGGATAGAGAAGCAGAAAGATTTTATTTACAGGTTAGTCAAATGTAAAGTCGCTCAAAATGTCATATTTAATTATTCAAAAGTATACTGCAGGGCAAGGAACTTAGAAGTCAAAATGTTCTACTAGTGAGTGTGTGCGTTTTTATAATTGTTATATTGTGGGGACCAGATTTCCCCACAATGTGATAAAAACTTGTAACTATTTACCTTAACACTTTTTCGGTCCCCACATAGATAAGCTCAATTTTATAAAAATCTGTTAACGCAATAAAAAAAAAAAAAAACTTAAAATACCAAAAGTCTTGTATTTTGTTTGGTTACTTATAGTTAAGGTTGGGGCTGGGTAGGGGTTAAAGTTGTCATGGTTGGGATTAGGGTTATGCCCATAGAAATGTAATGGAGAGCCCCCATAAAGATATGAATACTTGGGCTGTGTGCGTGCGTGTGGCGGTGAGGGTTGTATTTACGACATTGTGGGGACCAAAAGTAAGCAAATATATAAAACAAGTATAGAAAAAGCAAGTATATAAAGCAGTGCTGTTTCACAGCTGACAGTGTCCTTCTTTGAGGTTCGGTCAGTGGCCTGGCACATCCACACGTGTACAGGCACACAGACAGACAGACACAAACACATGCGCACGCACAGCTGGGGAGCCACTGAAAATAAGACCCAGGCACACCCAGAGTCCGTAGTTCAATACAAACTACAAAGTTCCCTGATGTTCCACCGAGAGAATATTTACCGTCAGGCGCGATATCGCCCGTGCCAAGCTGACCTTGACCTCAGGCAGCCTCAGAGAAAAACTCACAAGTTAACAATCTCCACAGTAGACGTTTTTACAGCAAAAAGCACAATGCACTATAACACACAATAGTTGAAATAGCTAAAAATAATGAGGACATTGGGTTACATTAAATAAGTTATTTCAGCATAGCTTTTAGTGTTTATTAGCAGTTATCAGCAGTTGTTTCAGATTTTCAAAATATATATGCAGATTATTTATTTTAAAGCGATTTTCGCAGATATTTTCCATATATTAGTTCATATTGGCAACGGGGTAGAGTTGCGAGTTACACGTCCTGGAGCTGGGTAGCATGACACAGCAGAAACGCGAGGACAAAAATGTCGGATGCAAATCCCGTGGAGGAGCGGAGGAGACACAGCATCTGTGCACCCAATGAACTCGGCAGAGAGCTGCAAAAGCACGTGACAACAAATCCCTGAGGATAAAACCACATTTCCCCCGATGTGTTTATCCAGAATGCAGGAAACCTTAGCAAATCACAAAACAAAACAGCTCATGCCTAACATCTTTATATAAGCTTTTCATGCAGAAATTGACTTTTAGCTTACACAGATGTGATTATTCTCTCTATAGCTTTGCTCATCTGCTGCCCAAAACAATACCCATTCTGCATTATTCCCTGCATGTAGCTTCGGGGATAAGCTCCAGACCTCTGTGACCCAGTATAGAATATGGGCCCTTCTGAAAAAAAATAGTACAAAGCAGCATGATTTTCATGCTGGTGTAGCTGGTAGATGCCAAGCACGCTTTATGCTGGTCATACTGATAACCAGTTATGCCAGTCTGTGCTGTTTTTTTTAGCAGGGGGGTATGCAAAATGGATGTATTTTGTGTGCTGCATGTTGGGTGGTAGACAATGTGGTGAGCATTGACCTGTAACCCAGAGGTTATTAGTTCAAGTCCCCTGGAGGCATACAAGCTTATCCCGAATATCTCTTGTAACATATTCAACCATATGAAAAGAAACTGACAGATACTTTGCGTAAAAACTGCATCTAAACAACACGTGCATGAAGCCCCATAACCCATATGTATCCCAAATTGTCCTGTGCAAGGAAGCATGATGAAATTTCTGCCATTGCTCAGCACGTTGGAGACTAGGTGTTGCATCACTCACCCGGATGGGGAAGTAGTCTCGCATGTGTCTCCATAGGGGCAGCCTGCAGATGACATCGATCCTCCTACCGCCACGAGCCGGCGTCTCCCAGTCGGAGAACCACCAGCAGGCATACAACACGCTGATCAGCCAATAGCGGGTGAAAAGGAGGGCAAGGAAAAGTATGGCGCTGCCCGGCGCTGCAAGGACAAACGCCGGCGTCACCCAGGGGAGTCATGGACACCACAATGAGGACGGGGTGCCTACAACACTGTACACACGCAATATCTGCGATTAGTCGCAAGCAAAATCTGTCCTCCTAAAATCAAGATCTATTTGTGCTCATTCTGTGGCACAGACCTATTCCATTTCCTTTAATGTCTCTCTCTGAGACAGTTTATGAGATATAATTCCGTTTCTATTGTCATAAGTTCCAAAAGGGGGGGGGGGGGGGGGGGGTGTTAGAGGCTAGGATGACGAAGCAGGTTTAGGAGTTTGGATGCCTCCCTTCCTGCTGACACAGTGAGAGGGTAACGAGACTGTGCCCTCGCTGGCCCTGGCACTGCCTGTTCCTGGCAGCAAAAGGGGGAGAACGAGGGGGAGAGAGAGAGAGAGAGAGAGAGAGAGAGAGAGAGAGAGAGAAAGAGAGAGAGAGAGAGAGAAGCAGCCCTACCCTGCAGTTACTGCTGCTGCTAATACCTCAGTCATGTTCTCTATGTCAAAATCATATTTCCTGTGCAGGGACCCATAGCATTACGGGTGAAAAAACAAGAGACATTTCGACAGGTTTGCATGTTAAACAAGACCAGTACAAGCTAAAGCATAAAATCTCCTAACACTATATTTAAAGGCATTTTTTTAATTGTTAGAAATTACTTATTCATGGTATCATGGCCATGTTTTGCACATATTTAATGCAAGTAAAAAAAAAAAACCAACATGAAATAATTCTATTTTTTTTGTAAGCTTTTCCTCTTCACCCAAACTGACTTGCTTGCTGTGTCCTAGCCTGAAGCAGTGTTTTAGATGTTCCAAATGTAGGGAACCCAAGACATCCCTCTACCCCTACATGACACTTAAAAATCACACAGGTGAAGAGAGAGACAGAGCTGTAGTCCACCAGGAGCCAAAACGAGCTACGGGACAGGAGCCTGCGCTGGAGCAGAGAGCCCGGACGGGCCCCAGGCGTGTCTGCGAGCGACACTCACCCAGGCCAAGGAAGCAAAACACCCAGAAGAGTACGGATGCCGTCTGCAGCCTCCGAGCAAGGGGGACGTCCAACGGAGCAAGCTGAACCTTCATGGCAAATTGTCACGCAAAGTCGAGGACCAAGATGGTGATCTCAGCCGGAGTCCACCGTTCAAAGTCTGCTGGCCGTCCTCCTCCGAGCGTCTTATCGTGAGATTTTGCCCAAGAGCACCTAGATCACCCGGCAGACTTTTGACCCCAGTGAAATAGCATTTATTAAAATGTCACTCTCTCTTCTGTTTAAGGTTAAGAGAAAAATGCATGTGGTCCTATTTGTCCTGCGGTATTTAAGATATCGCCTCAGTGCTCAGTTCTTTGACATCTCTCACTACATTTGCAGAGATTACAGGGTTTGGTAAGAAACATATAAACATATATATTCTCATTTTAACTCTTGAAGTAAGGTATTGCATTTCACGATCAATTTGATTTTGACCAATTATTTCAAGTTGATTTTTATTATTAGCCTGGTGAATACCTGCCGTGAATGCTGGCCTGGATGGCCAGAACTCAACATGGGCAATTCTATGATAGTTTAAGGTTTGGGGCCTAACAGTGCGTATGATTCATACAGAGGGGCAACCTTATCATTAGCGAATAATATGTATTGAACTGGGGAGTGACAGGGGAGAGGGCACTCCAGGGACCAATCAGCTTTCAGCTGGGCCAGTGTCCCTTTGGCCCCGCCCCTGTAAGGACCCCTGCAACTGAAAGGGGATCATTTGAAATTTGCATTTCATCCAACAAACTAATTTATGTTGGTTCAGCAGGTCGATGTGACACTAAATACAATGTGAGTTATACACCAGCTTTTCAGCAAAGTTGTAGCCTCACTTTAAGAGAACATCCATCCATCCATCCATCCAACTTATCCACTGCAGGGACGTGAGGTGTTGCAGGGTGTATATTCATAAATCCATATTCTTAAACCAGCACAGGGACCCTAATTACTATTTAAGTTAACCCACATTGTTATTGAATGTATTCAAAATAACTACACGATAGGTAGGATAACTGGTAGTGTCTTAATTGCAAAAAAAAACTTTTGTGAAACCTATTAATTTCATGAAATAATGACTTAATATCACAAACAAATTATTAAACATGAAGAAATCATGACATACTTTTTTAAAATGAAGACTACTTGATAAGTAGTGCACACTAATTCCTAGTAGTTACCCATGTAAAAAGTTGTGAACTGAAGACATAAACCAGTGTCCACTGTCCAAATCCTTAAGATTAATGGTTTAAACTGGGATTAAAACACTTCAGTTTATAAATATTCTGATTTTCTCAGCACACTTTCCACAAGCAAATCCATATTCTATTTTTCAGCAAATCAGCATCTAACTCATGATTTTATAACAAGCCCCAAAACTGTGTAAATTTGATAGTCAAAAACCAAAACATGGGGCTAGGAACAAATGCACAGTGTTTCTTTTTGCCTCTCTATTTTAATTTAAAAAACCATCCATCTTTGTCAGGGTCGTAGAACTATCCAGCACAATTTACCCCACTTCCCATGCACAGTAATATGTTCGATTTGCTCACAGTATCCCTCCTTCACCCCATCTGCTCATGCATTCCTCTTCTTGGAATAGAAAACCGACCTCCATCTGTCCAAATGGCCAAACAAATCCCGCTGGACTCTACGGGAAAGATCAATTTTGCCACATTCCGAGCACAGTGCTCAAGACATTCATTTAAAAGGCACATTATCTCAGATTTACTGGGCGGTAATTCGGAGAAAAACGGTAAACGGGTAAAATATGCTGTTAGAATATAAAAACATACCGTAATAATAAAACGGTGCGAAAACGTTTGTTCCTTTTATGAGCATCATGGACATTTATTGCCGCGGGGAACACGAACCACTCCCCATCTACAGTACAACGGCAACGCAACTGATGGAAACAGAATATATTTGCAAAATATAATGTTTTACACAGAAATTCAATATTTGCCGCAATAAAACGTCTATTGGAGTGTAAAAACGAGAGAGCTTATATATAACTAGTCGTTAAATATCCCAATAAAATGAAGAGATTTGAATGTTTTTTTTTTTTCAATTGCAAGACATTTTAAAGGGCACTTTGGTCCGATAAAGCCATTTTGCTCGATCAGGCCATTGAGTTGCACTGAGAGGTTGGCGGTGCCTCCTCCCTCTGCAGGATCTACGTTACGATGACGGAGCCAGGTGATCGACCATCCGTCAGACCCACAGCGGCTCCGTACGGGATGCGGAGCGGGCGGGGTCGCTTTTAGCAGTACTGCCTGCTTTTTCTCGCTGTGCAATGTGAATTATGCTGTAGATCAGACATCAGTGAACCATAGTGCCTATTCGGAAACGCTGAATACATGTTATAATTAGCAAAAGGCGGACGGAGCGTCGGTCTCCTGCAGTATGGATTAGTCCTCTGTCGTCGCGGAGCATCACAAAAATCATCAGTTTTGAAGATACATACGGACGGATTTTTTCCAATTTTCGGGAGGATTCAATGCCTGGAGAAATAGCGCGGATAAGGTATTTGAGATTTTATTGACAGGTTGGACGCAGGCTTGTTATACACACATATAAAATACATACGAGCGTCTGCGGTTAATTGGTCCTGTACTCGCCGTAATCATGGCATGGCCCTGTATCTCCAGGGCTTGCTGCATGGCCCGCTTCTGGAATCAGCTGGACAAAGCTGACATTGCGGTGCCTTTGGTGTTCACTAAATATTCGGACGTGGCCGAAATGCAGCATCTCCATGTTCAGCCCCAACAAAAACCCAGTCTCCAGGCGCGAGCGAATTCAGTCGCCATAGAAACGCAGCCCGAGCCGGAGTCGGTCGCCAAGCAGCCGACCGCAGCATCAGCTGCTGCTGCAGCGGAGGAGAGTTCAGGGGCATCTGTGATGCGCCAGGATTTCAAACCCTGGAAAGTGCGTCCCGAGCCAAGCTGCAAGCCCAAGCACGAGTATCAAGTCTCTGACACCCCCTTTAACAACGAGACACAGTACCAGAAGGATTTCAAACCATGGCCTATTGCGAAGAAAGGGGACCACCCCTGGATCCCCAAACCGATCCCCGCAGTCACCGGTCCAGAGGGCCAAGTCACTAACGGTCCCAGGCACCTCCATGCACCCACAGAGGTCGAAAGTGGAGTGGAGAAAAGTGAAATTGCAGACAAGGTGACAGAGAAGGAAATCCTGCAGAGCGAGAGGAAAAAGAAGAGAGTGTCAGAAAAAGTTTCCATTAAAAAAGTGAGCCTCCAACCAGAGGGACGGACAGGCGATGCCTTGGCAGAGGACAAAGGGAGGGCGGCTGTGGATGCATTGAACAGGCAGATCAGGCAGGAGGTAGTCACCGGAAGCTCCTACAGGTAGGGGCCATTTTCATTTGCTGTCAGGGCTAGTGCAGTTACTAGACGAATGTGACAGGACTGCTCATCAAAAATCTTAAAAAATTGTTTAACATCTGCAAAAGGTATAATTTATTCGCTTGCACATATACTCTATATGTGCTGATTTTTTTTTGTCTGTGTAACATATTAGACTTTCAGATTTTGTATGGCACAGTGGACCAGTCCCAAAATACGAGATCCTCACTACATTACATGAGGACAGACGCTGAAGAGCATCAGTCACATTAATAATTCAGTCATTATTTTAAGCTAAACTGGCGAGACTTTGATTTGGCAAAACTAACTTTACTCTACAATCCGGACCAAGATAAATAGTAAGATGGATGAATAGATGGATGGTTGGATGCAAAACAACTTTGATAATGTGTTTAATTAACTCTGTAATTTGTTTGCTGAGGTTTTGAAGAAGAGTGTTTTTGTCGCGTGTGTGTGAGGTACATTGTGTTTAATATACTATATGTATTATCATATATGCACTATATATAACTACCAATCATGAGACCTTTGTAACACATTTAAGTTGCACCAGTACTATACATTCATGGTAAGAGTTTACTCTGATACCCGCCTGTGTCTGTAAAATCTCACACATACAATGTGGATCACTGACCCCCAACATGAGGAATGATTCAGCAGATACCCAGACGATTATATGAGGTACAAGTCTCCCTTCAACTTCAGTAATGCAATGACAAAACATGACGTGCCTTAGCAATTCTACTGTCAGAAAAGTTGAATGTCAGTTCCGGTCTGAATTCATATCAGTATACTGCTCCTCGGATAAGCTTAACAATTATGACAAAGATGCAAGCTGAGTGAATCCATCAGCTATGATTCAAGGCTTTTCATGCGTCCAATGAGCAGCCAAACTTTAGCCATGTTTTTTTTTGCCACACATCCAAATAGTTTTTAAGGCTTTGGGGGGAGGGGGGGCAACAGGTTCCATCCAGCTGTCACCTACCCACGATGCACTTGGAGACTATGGGGACTAGACCAATGTGTCGTGCTCCACATGCGGAGACTGAGAAAGCAGGTCAGCTGTAGGTTAATACCTCTCAGCATTGGACACCTGGCACAGGGCTTCTGTGCAGATGGTGCAGATTGGGGTGCATGAGCGTGTGGGGGGGGGGGGGGGGACAGCCCCAGCCCCCCCTCCCCCAAAACCTACAGTCTGGATAAAGGACCACGTTCCGAGGATTTCCCAAGTCCTTATACAGTAACTCATCCCCGAATAGCAAGAGACAAGCATCAGTCTCAGATTACAGGCAGTGGTGGGTACTGTCTGCCCCATGACCAGTACCAGGGCTATCAACACTGTTATTAACATCGTTTAGGTCATCGTTTCTTGTGATTATTCTGTAAGGGAAGACAGGCAGATATTTTAAAATGTTAAACAACACTGAGAAGGCATGCAGACTATTACGACATGTACTCAGTTTATTGAAATACAGACTTGGTTTTTGTGGCTGTTGAGGTCTTTTGCCCCCATGCACAGAGAAGAAAACCACAAGGAAATACCCCTACAATGGAGACAGTCTTTTATGCACCGTGAACCAGCTTACATTAAAGCGGGAGATGTGGCTCGAACATCTAGACAGAAACGAATAATGAGCCATATTGTGTGAAGGAGTCGTTATCCTTTTCCTCTTTGATAGTATATCTTCACCTTATTTGCTGTAACTAGTTCTTGAGATGTTACAGTGTCCCTGAAGCGATAATTGTTGTGCAGATGCTTCGATGTTCATCCAAGCGTGGCTTCCATCGGGAGTCGCGAGTATCTGCTGATGTATGCAAGGTTTCCCCTGCAGTTACTGCGCCAGCCCGCTCTCAGCTGTTTTTCGTCTGTGATGGCTACCTGCTTTAGGGGCCAAACACTCCCCCTGGCAATTCCTACTGCTTCACAAATACTTGTATCTTTTTCAAGAATTCTGTTTTTTTCCACAATATAGAATATATTTACTTTGATAAGTAAAGTCTCGTAGTGTCTCTTTGAGACCTTATTTAACAGTGAATCATATATAGTTTGGCTTTTGCACCAGCGTTTTGGTTGCCTGATGTGGAAACTGCTTGACGCTTAGTCTAGAAATTTTCCTAGTATAACGTACAGGCCACGTTGAACAATGCATTATGGCTTATATATGGAAAATAGCCTAATCCAAATTGGACTCTTTCATGCTGAAATGTCTCCAGATGGGCAGAGGTGCCATAAATAGGAGGGTGGGGGGGGGGGGGGGGGGGGGGAGTTAAGACAATTCCAAGGGGCCTAAAAAATTTGGAACATAATCGGATTGGTCTGGGTTGGGAATCCATTGTGACATGGGGCCCCAAAATCTGTAGCAGCGCCCCTGCAGATGGGTACAATACATGCTGATTGATGTTCCGATTGGATCTAGGCCAGCAATCGTGCCAGATGAGCTTTCGTTAAGGCCTACATCTGACACGTTCACTTATATTATGCTGTTTTCTGGTCATTGTATTAGTAAGCATCAGAACAATTCAGTGTGGCTTTATTTAAAAATGAAGTGCAAAAAAAAAATAGAAAGGATGCAGAACAAACTGATTTCTTGAGTTTATGATGGCTTTGCTATTATGTCTAAGGAATACGCTGTTTGACAGCAATGTACCGATGATAGTTATGATGTTACTACCCACTAAAAGTCCAGTCACCCTAAATGGGAAATTTATTTCATCTAATGTTCTTATTAGCTTTTGTGAAAACACAGAAATATAAATACCAAATTGACTGCACAAATAAATCGAACACAAATCGACGGTTTTACAAGTGGATATTCAGCAGAAAATGTTTTGAAATATATTAAATAAATAGCAGGTTCCTTCGCTTGGTTTTCAGTTAGACCCACTGTCGACTGCAGCTGATTTTGTTTAGGTGAAGGAAGAAGTCCAAAGGTCTGGGAAGCGATGAACTGGTTGCCCATAAAGAATGTTAAATATTTATTTTAATTTTTTTTTACTAGCAGCAAAATTACTATCAAGCCTTTGTTTTGTATCAAAAGAAACTCCTTGAACGGTCAAATCAGTCATAAAAATGTGAAATTTCCGGTGATGAGATACGTGTCATTTGTTCAGATTTTTGGTCAGAAACTCACGGTTTTTGCGACTTTTCAAGATGGGGGACCCCTGTATGAATCTTGTAGAAATTCATAAAATAATTCCTGAAATGAAAGACAGTAAAAGAAGGTGGACTGAGTCAGGACAAAGAAAAGTGGAGATTCACCCTCATAAAAAATTTATTCTGTGAAATCAATAGCTTAAAACCGCTAAAACACACTGCAAAAAGACATCTTTACATACATAGATGAAAATAGTTTTTAATAATATGTGATGCATAGTTATAGCTGTGGTTTCTGCCTCTGTAGTGTTTCTGTTAGTATTATTATTATTAGCCTTATAATATGTGTGAATTGGTGATAATTTGAAGGGTCTGTGTATGCTGTGGTGATTTAGTTCCTTCGCTTACACCGTACCACAGTTGTGATCATTAGGTTTGTTTGCTATTATGCTTTAGTTGTGCTTCCTCCCCTTCTGCAAAGCGTGGTTTTGAAATCTGCTCCCGCTCCAGTCAGTGAGCCCAAGGGAAGCTTCTCCTCCATCCTGACGGCTTGTCGTACGTCTGTCGCCTCTGCTCGTTTGTTCTGTGGATGCTGCTTTATCGTGAGAAAGGCCCCGCATGAAGATGCGTGCACCGGCGCCTCAGTCGCTCTTGTTTGCGTTGAGTGAGCAATGTGATTGTTCCAGCTAGGGTGTCTGACACATGAATAGAGCAAGCATTGTCTCGAGGAAATGCTGCATTTCTCAGGCTGAAATCACATGGTGGTTTTTCTGTCATTCTTATTTCACTGCAATTATGTTAATTGGTCCTTTAGTTCCCTGTGCTAGCAGAGAGAAAATGAAGCTCAATTTCTAATCTCAACAATTTTGTGTTGGCCATGCAGGTGAAGGGTCTGGTGTAATCCCTCTAAATCACATAATTTTTTTTACATAATTCTTCCAAACCAGGCCAGAACATGAATGATATTCTTGGGTTAGCTTGAATGTCATCCAAGGCCATTCTGGCAAAATGTTATTGAAGTAATGCAATAACATTATTTTCTCTCTTTGTCTATGCAGGTTAAACTTTATAACTATATGCATGTATATAGGGTATTCAGTGACAGATATAACTGTTTTTTAGCGGTTGTTGTTTTGTATAATTCTGGAAGTGGCGAGCTGTATATTTTGAATGATTTATTTTGACTTTGATTTGTAATGAAGTTCAGTTTCTGACTGTTGATAACTCACACACATCCATGTTTTTAAAGTAAATGCACATATTTTATTTAGTAAAATCAAAATATCACAGTACTATATCTTCGCAAACATAAAGTTGTACATAAAAGGAACCATGTAGGTTATCAAAATCACAGCAACAACACAGTAATCAGTAAAATATATCACAGACCCAGAAATTTTGTCACTACGTGTCTTACTCTCTTTGGCGCAGCTTCACTGCAGTCTTGCCTTAACTCTAATTTACCTGCATTAAGCAGCGATTGGTACATTATTAGTTTTCTTTGCTTGTAACCAGAATATGATGTACAAAAAAAACACGATTTAGCTGCATTTAAGTAAGCAAAAGAGCCTTTACCAGGTAGCGAAAATCCTGTACATACTGTCCTCCATGTGAAAACTAAGGGAAAACATTCTTCATTCCTGTGAAGAATAACCAGTCAGGGTAAGACTTCAAAATGAAGACCAAATCAGGAAAGGCTCACGAACAAAGATTGAACCAATCGGAGCTCACTGATGTAGGCAACACATTTTTTTCATTTATGAGCGTCTGCACTGATGCATTGATAGAAAGATCAGTTGATGGACAGCGTTCAAAATTTTCTCTGCTTCTGAGAGAAAAATACCTGTGGTACTGTGGACGGAAGGCTAAATCAGAAGAAAACTTTTGCGTTTCTAAACGAAAACGTATTAGTGCAAACGTAGCCTTAGGTCCTCTGCAGTTTGCCCATGCCGTGTGTTTCTCTCAATGTCAGCACAGCCTACATGCACTGCACACAGCATAGCTGCATGTGACTCAGTCTAACTTAGTGGGTTTGTTGTGGGAAGTGAGTAACAGGTGTTATGTACTCCCAGCTGATATCAATGTGGTGAATAAAGGGGGAGAAGCCCCCCTCCTTTATCGAACACGGTCATCTGTTATTCATACTGGAGCCGGGTCAGAAAGTTACTGCTAATATTGCTAGGCTGCCCGGGGATGGATTAGTGGGCAGACTTTACAGCTTTGTTCCCATTCCCACCAAACGACGTCATAATGGGAAAATAGAGATATATAAGTGTGTGTGTGAATAAGGAATAAGAGAGGGAGGAGAGACATGCGCCGCTGCCCCCACCAAGAGCGCCTACAAAAGGACTATGTAATGTAACTTATTAGTGTTTGTTAACCAGCAAAATTCCATAACCCATGCACAGGAGGTGGGGGTGAGAACTGGGTTTCCCGAGCGAGTTACCAAGGTGTTGGATTGTAATACAATTGATTGATTGAATAGACATCTTTTTTGCCGCGTCGGCAAACATTTTGGAATGGCAGTCGGCCTCTGAGAAACGTTACCAGCGGAAACAGTGTATTTTAATTAGGGATACTTTTAGGCCAGTGATTCTCAACCCATGGGTTGCAGCCAACATTTGGGACACAGCAAGTTCTGAAAGGGTTGTGAAGCAGAGTTGGAAATGTAAGGATTTTAAAACCAGCAAGCTTATATGCTGATCCATGATCAGATTTCCCAGCTCAAATCCTCGAATTAACCTCTATAAACAGGTCCTGGGATTGCAAATGCGCAAAATTAGTGAACACTCAGCCAATCCAAGAAGCCAAACCACAGATGCTTAATTTAAAACTCACTGGCACATCCAATCAGATTTGTGCGATAGGCATTGATTGGTGTAAATTGTAGAGTGCAGTGTGTGCTTGATCATATCGTTAATTCAAACCTATACATGGTTTGGGTTGTGACTGTGCTGGCACAGTGAGAATTGGGTTGCAGTGCAAAAAACGAGAACCACTGATTTAGGCTATGTGTGAACTATTTTATTTATTAAAATGTAGCCATTCACTCAGGGCCAGTCTTAAACCTTCACCTAAATGTAGACAGGGAATCAGCGAATCACGTGCCTGCAGCTGAATATGTACGAGACACAGACGGGGTCAGTAGCAGTGTGCTGTGGTTGCTGTGTGGTTCACTGGTTTAGCCACTGTGCCTATGATCGGATGGTCATTGGGTTGAAACCTGTGTTTGGCAGAGTAGCTCTCCTGGGGTGCTGGGCTGACCTTGTCTTTCCACGTCTGTTTATGTGTGTATGCCTTAAAGAAAATGGAGAGTAAGATGGGACATGTGACAAGAGATGTTACACTGTACTTGTGCAAATCAAAAGCTTCATCTTAAGAGCAGAGTCTATAAAGGAACAACTTCCTTTATCCTCGAAGCACTTCTGCAAGCTAATAAAATGGTTCACATCCAATACAGTCTGACTTCTGAGTGTATGTATTGCTTTGTATAGAAATGTCATATACAGTGACATAGGGTATAAGTAAAAAGTATAGACCGTAAATTACATTTATACTAATGTATTGCATTTTTATGTGCGCTGTGTTGTCTTGATGTTGCAGTACTGCACTGTCCCATGTTGCCCCACCGCCCTGCCCCCCACCCCTCTTCCAACAACACTGTGTTATACTAGGGGAGACTGTAGCACAAGATTCTCATTGTATTCCCTGAATACACGTGACAATAAAACTGGAAACCAGCCTGTTTTCACTATGAGGAGAAGATGAAGGTGTTTCCTACACAAAACGCTCATTGTTCCGAAAGCTACGGAATTGTACTAACATCGATTATCAGTCTAATTCACTTCGTGATTCTATTTATCTTCTGGTTGTCTGACCTTTAGTTGTTCTTTGTAATAGAAGCCTCACATTGAGCCAAGTTACAGGAAATTGAGTCTAATGGGATGTCCTTTAGTGATTTGTGTGTTCACTCACCCCTGAATTCTGAGTGAAATGGTACATTCCACTTTGGTCCTGGTTATGCAACAGTAACAATAATCTGGGAGCGGAGCTCATCAGAGCTCTGAAATGTTCCAGCCAGCCATTTCCATAACGAATCCTTTTCTGTGGAATTTTATGTGGTGTTGTAGATGCTTGTGAAGGTCGCAACGGACCCCTGGTAGATCAAGTCTTTAAGGAAAAGTGCATCTTAGGGCATATTCTGTTTGCTTTGCATTTTCAGTCTTTTTATAGTTTTGAGAGCTTGCAACTGAAAAAGCATAGTAATTAGTAATTATTCAAATGTATGTAAAGTGTAATTAGGGTTCCTCTGAGCCAGGCTGGAGATGGGTGGGAATTAACACAGTCCCGTCGCTCATTTTAACATGTGTGTAACTAACACTAAAGGTGGCATATATATGTGTATGATGAGCTGTGCTTATGTGCTGTGCTCTAGCTAACTGCCGGACTTTGGTCAAATTATATAACACCAGTGTAATACCAGCATTAATCCCCCTCCCCTCCGTAGCATTCACATGTACCACAAGCTCACAGTCAGCAGGGGGCGTGGCAGTTAAAGACAGGCACTCGTAATATGAAGGTCGCCAGTTTGACTGTTGAGATCTTCAGAAGGGAATTCAACCTTCATTCCTCCAACAGGAGTTCCCCCCGCATTAAATGGATACATTTCCATATAAAGGCATTAATTAGCAAACTATAAATAGTACATGTTGTGAATTGCTTGTAAATATGTGCATATTTCTCACTCTTAACTTGTTCTGTAAAATTATGATATGCATAAAGTTTTATATCAATGCTTTCACATTTTGAGTTTTGTCACATGCACAAGCATATGCTGTACTACTGTGTAGTGAAATGCTTCTCCACCTGCTTTATGGATTGTGCTGAAGGAACTATGTGATACAAAAGAAAACAAAATAAAAAGAAGAATAAAATAAGAGCAATAAAAGTATCAATCAAAATAAAATGCAAAAGAATCTGTATAAATAAAAACAGACACTAAAAACGCCCCATTTACGTGTGATGCCAGACAGCGGCGAAGTCGGCCAGGTCTGGGTTTCAGGAAGGTAAGCTTGTGCTTTCGTTTAGGTTTTAGACTTGTGACATATAACAGGATTAGACAGCATAACACAAAGCAAAGGCACTCAGAAAGCATCAAAAATAGGCATATTCTGTAACTAGGGACTGCTAGGTGCTTGTTTATGGAATATATATAAAATTAATAAATGAAATTGCTTAAATGGGTAATATGGCAGTGAAGTGCAATGTGCACAGTATCGCAGTTTCCTTGCTCTCCCTGACAGCCTGCAGTTAGGCTCTGCCTATGACAGGGCCTGCTCCGTATTACATTATTCAGGTGGTCCCCTCACTCTGTTCTGCGGTCTCCTGGGTCATTTCCTTTCGTTAATGGAAAATCGGTTAAAACCAGTCTGTGTTTCTAAGTTGTAGCAGGATGATTGATCACAGAGCCAATATTGACATCTATTCTCTTGTTGTGTCGCAAGACCTTATTTGAACTTATAGAACTTGGATTGTCTTGGCTCTCTACCCCCAAAAAAGCTAAGTTTTATCCCTTCAAACTAGAAAATATTTTATCACTTTTTTATAGTAGGCTTTTCTTGGGAAGTTCATCCTAAATGTTTTTCAGCAATGCCTTCTGTCTAACCATGTAATAACATGTGATGGTACATATCAACTTCCTGTACACACAAGACTGCTGGCTCCTGCATAAACACTGACTCCATTCACATTTGAAGAGAGCATTCAATGAGTTTTCTTACCTAGGAAGGTTTATCTAAAACTTGCTATTTGATCTGACATGGGAGAGGCAAGGCCATGAAAAGGAGATTGCCGAAAATGACTTAAATGAGCATGGAAATTCCTTTGCCAGTTTGGTATAAATTATGCAGATTGTAAATATAGGCATTCTGGGAAGTGCTATCATTGCTGATACCAACAAAATAGTGTTTTTTTAGAAAGATTTTTTTCTAATGCTTTGCGGAACTTTTTATCTGATGCTATTTTAAGTGCTTAGGTGTCTGTGTACACCAGGGTACTGCTGGGGAGATGAATTAATAATAGGTTTAGAGCCCCCCACAAGCATGTATGCCCTCGTCCCCCTCCCCCCGTAGACAATGCTCTCAGCCCCATCTAAAACAGACTTAAGTTCTAAATCGATAAGATGTGGTGTGCAAGTCCTCACCAGCAGAGTGATACACGGTGCCTTCACACAGTAATCAACAAATTGCAAACAAGAGAGGCTGCAGCAGCTAATGATTTACAACCAAACTACTGTTATTCTAGATATTTAGTTCATATCTGTAAATTATATTGATATTTCTTCAATGCACTGGTATCATCCAGGTTAAACTATGGCCTTGTGCACTGTACTGCTTGGGATGGGTTCTACGCGCTCCCCCACGACCCCAACCAGGATAAGCACTTGGAAAATGGATGTTGACGTTTGAGGGAATACTTGTATGATTAAAAACTTGTGCTGGTGGTACAAGTTGATCATCGGGGCTTACAAGATGTTAGTTTTTTGACGTAGCCTGCGTGGCTGTTTATCATTTTTTGGTGCAGGAACGAATTCAAAGCCTACACAGACGTCAAGCCAGTCAAGGCCATTCGAGCTAAGTCCCAGTACCAACCGCCTGATGAGAAGACCAGCCTGGAGACCAGCTATAGTGCTACCTACAGGGGTGAGCAAGGCCTCTACCAGTCATCAGACAACAAGGCCATGGACCGCAGGAGGATACGTAGTCTGTACAGTGAACCCTACAGGGAGCCCAGTAAGGTAAGAGAGGCCATGATTTTGGTGCTACCGTTTCTGCTAGTTTGAACCCAGGATAATGTTTCCCAATGCAATTCTCAGGGACCCAAGACAATCCACATTTTTGCTCCCATGCAGCTCCAACACACCTCTATCAGGTATTCTGTGTTCCTCATTGTTTGGCTCAGGTGTGCTGGGAGCTAGGAGGGAGCAAAAACATGGACTGTCTGGGCATCCCTGAGGACTGGCATTAGAAATGCTGGCCTAAAGCACTCAAAATGTTACTGTTCTGTACTCTGGAAACCAAAATTCCTATTCACTCACAGATTGTACAGGTAGAACACTATGAAAGTTCAAAAGCACATTGATCTTGATCCTATTCACTGCCTGAACCTCCTCTAATATAAAAACAATTGTTATTTTTTTCTTAGCTAATGCTTCTACCCAAAAGTCCCTTGTGGTTTTGCTCATTGATACTGCTGGATACTTTTCTGAACAGCTGAGTTGCCCCAGGAACTCAAGACCCTCTTGGGACTTAAACCGGCAACCTTCAGAATGTAATTCAATATTAATGCATGGTTCCTGCCTATTTTCCTCAGAACATACATGGAATCGCCAGTCACAGGTAGTGACTAAAAATATATTCCTCATCCTGACTAAATTGATATTACATGCTGTGAAGTTCATTTCGTATTAATCACAGAGATAAACTGAGAGTGTTAGTACTGTAGGTGAAATATTACTCTTGTGGCTTTTTGAAAGGCAGTTTGGAAAAATTTAGCTATATAAAAAAAATGCTATGAGATAACTTGTGAATCCTAATGCTGACCGTATTTTCAGTTTTTTTTAAACAACCCCATCAAAATGAAGATCGTTCCCACCATGCAGGCATACAACAGATGTGTACGCATCACCTGAAATTGAATAGTCATGACTATCACCCGAGGGCAGCAAAACTGTCTGTTCTCACTTTTTTACAATCCGAACCGAAATGCTTGGATATGTTGCCGTGATCCTCATTTCACTGCAGTCTGAGTTGTCCTGTGACTTTCACTTGGACTTTCATTGGTGTTTGTGGTATGAATCTGTTAATGGCTCTAATGGGACATTTGTTGACGTAGCTATATTTAAGTTGTGCTGGGACAGCATAATGTACTACAATGCTCACTCAGCTACAGTGTAATTTAGTCATGGATATGGAAATACGTAAATATGCATAGTTCTTACATTTGGTTAGCAAATGTTCTGCGTAAGTAATCTAAATTCAAGGAAACTCTACTGTCGTCAGCCCGAACACTGCACTGGTCTTCGCAAATATATTGGAAAAACTAATCATGGAATATTTCACCGGATGGTATTCCAGGACAGATTTGAATGGCAGGGCTTTAACCAGGACTCTGGATACACAGAGCAGATTTAAAAACATGTGACAGAGCAAGAAACCAAAGACCAGACCGAATGCAAGTCTGGCTGGTAACAGTAATAAAGATAAATCTGTTATACCATGGGTAATGGCTAGTGATTAATACCATCTGTTTGTATGAAGTAAATGCTGTCAGAGCTATGAAAACTGTTTCCTATTCCAATTAGGAAATAACTGTCAGACACAAATGCAGATAATCTGCAGAATTTATCATCCATAAATGTGTTTTGCTTGTGTCCTCTTTGTTAAATGCTGGTTTAATCCACTTACTAATACCTCATCAGCTTGTATTATCCGACTGGCGTTAATATTTAAGTCTAGCTTCTTCTACATCAACTTGAGGAGTCCTGTCATGTTGGATTTGCATCATATGTTAAAACACACACAGCAACACCAAAAGAGTTTAACAATGAATTCCAAATGTATAAGATATAAATTTCCCTTTCCTCTTCCAGTTTTCTCCATTGATTATTTGCTAAAATGTTTTACTAAAAAAAAAGTGTAATGTTTTGTATTGGTGACAGTCAGTCCACTATTTGGTTTCTACATCATCTGGTATAAGCACATATATGCATATTTTCAGTTTCCCTACCAGACATTAAAACATTACACCTCTGTCAAACTGTGTTACAAATAATCGGCAAGAAATGTTCAAAGATGTAGCTAATAATTCAGATGTCACAGTACATTCTAGTTCTCAATCATCAGCAAAAGAGAGAAATGTGTTGCATTATACAAAGACTTTATGAATGGGCTGGGGTCTGTAGATGGATGAACATATCAATGTATGATATTAAAATAAGGTTTGGGGCTTCATTTTTAAAAAAATAAATTGCCTACTTTGTCACTGTCAGTTGATTAGTCAGCAAGATAAATCAGCAAAACCTTTAGAGGGATTCTCATGCTTTGATTTTTAAAACTGCTTTTATAATTATGATAATTAAAGTGTCCGTGGCGCTCCTCCCAAAATCCCCCCCCCCCCCCCCCCCCCACTCCCGTCAGGTGGAGAAGCCTATCCCTCCACCACGGAAGCCGAAAAAGACAACGGCAGGTGGCGTGAAGCCAGTGAAGAAGGTCAAGGAGAAGCAGGCGGCGTCAGGCGTGCGGGCAACCAAAAAGCGGGCATCGGAGAATGAGCCGGAGACCAAACCGGAGGAAGGGGGCAAGGAGAAAAGTAAAGAGATGAACAACAAACTGGCTGAAGCGAAAGAGTAAAATCACTGAACTTTTATTTTTCTTTCTTGGGGAAACGAAGGCTGCAAAATTGATTAGAGGGTTCTCATCGCTTTGTCCAGTGTCTTGGTCCCTTTGTCTCTCTTTCCCCTACCCCCTTCTGTCCCTTTGCCGCATCTTGGATTGATGAGTATGTATCGATAAACGTTACAGCTAAATGTTCATGACCACATATCCCCGAAGGTGTAATGAGGGGCTCTATATGTCCGCCATGACACCAGCTCGCTCCTGTACCCATCACAGCCTCTATCATTACACCCATGGCTTGCGGCCGCTCTTTTAGCCTGCAGACCATCCTGCCGTGAGAGTCTTGTTGCATGGAGCTAAAGAGAAACCAATCTGCTACTGTGCCTCTGCTCAGATTGGTTTTGTTGTGCTTATCAAGGTTTGCAGTAAAGCTAAACCAACACTGCAGCCAACTTGGCTCGTTCTATTATTGTATATCTGTGATTGGTCAACCATGTGGTTAACAACAGTGGAAAAACCTTGATAGCTCATTATCCAAGACCACAGTTACCCAATTCCAGTCCTGGAGGGCCAGAATCCAACACAGTTTGCAGATTTCCCTGCTCAAATACATCTTAGTCAGCGAATTACTCGGTTAGTATGTGTGTTTTATAAATCCACAAACTGTGTTGGATACTGGCCCACCAGGACCGGAATTGGGGAACCTTGTCTTAGACCATACTGAACTCAGTTTGGTTGTATGGCCTGAATCGCATCTGCTGAACAGCTTGTACTTGAGGGAGGTGGGGGTCATCGCTGAAAAGTATGTGGAGCTGTTTGAGAAGAATGTCCACCATTAAATTGTCAGGTATAGATGCGAAGTACTCAAATGACATTTAGCCAAACATCCGTTCCATAGCTACCCCTGGCAGGACACATGCTTAATTAACTTTTCTGAAGGTCGCTCTTGTGGTTAGATGTAATTGCGGATATCTGGTTTCATCAATTTGGTTGCTAGGGAAACAATGGAGACTCAGTAATGCGATTACCTCTGGATGATGATGGCAAAGTCAGCCAGTAGATGCTGATGTGAGCATGACTCGAAATTCAAGAGTGCTTTGCAGTTAGGATGGGTATAATAAAATATGTTGTAATATATGCACAGCTTAATCCATTTTTCATCTCCAAGCTCAAAATTTTTAGAAAAATTTCAGTAGGTAGACAAATTAGATCTCAGTTAGATGTTGGTTGATGGTAGGAAACCATGTCATGAGCAGAAGACATTGGAAGGAGAGATTGTGTTTGGTTCTTATCTGAGTGTGACTCGAGTCTCCCCTTTTGAAGGGAGGGTCTCTCAAGGTTGGCTTTCACCAACTAGATCACGTGAGCGTCCCATGGGACATGATGAGACAGGCAGATGGAGCACTGTGCCATGAGAAATCAGGTTAATAAGGCTGGAAGCTCTCGAGTTGTACAGATTTACTTTTGTTATGCATAATTTATTATTATTATTTTTTGTTCAGACTGTGAATTGATTTTCTTAATGCTTTGTGTTACACTATACCAAGACCAGTGAAGGTATTGTAAGGTGGTAAGTTTATTTTTACCAGTATGGTATGAATCTTTCCTTTGTTTTCTCTGTTTAATCACTTTTTTTTATTTTCGCATGCTTCTGTGTTTTGCTAGCTACTTGTGTCGAAGTGGTCAGAGCCTTCTTAATCTTTGTTGGAACTGCATGTGCAATGAGATGGCGTTTCAATTTCACCCCTATAAGAAGAGAAAGACACGTAAATTCTGGCTTACTAACGAGATTCAGTGGCACACAGTTGTACTTTAATACTTGTTGTACACACAGCTAATTTGGTGTCCTTCACGATGCTCTGTATAAGATAGTTATAGCTGTTGAAATTACATTAATTGTAGGGCTTATGTGTATATTTATGATGTCCTATGTATGGGGAGAAAATCTGTAACAGAAGAGCAGATCAAGTGTAGTGAAGTTACAGTATGGTTAAAGTCCTCTTAAGATTGCCTACATTTGTACAGTCGACTCTTACTTTGCTAAAGGCCATTAGAGGCCGGTCAGTTTAAGAAACAGCTGTTTAAGTAAAAAGCCTTTATCATGGACCTGAAACACGATTGGACAGAACAGCAGAATTATCTGTGAAGAGCCTATTGTGTTCTAGTTGCTTGGAAACCCCGGTTCCACCTCCTTGTCCCTTAATCCCATCCGCTTCGGTAGGCAGCCTCTCCATGCTGAGTTCAGGAGTGTGTGTCTCATTGTCTGTCATATATCCGAACCCTCCCAGCCATGCTGTGTGCCCCCTCCCCCCCGACTGGGCAGGGCATGGACCCCCCCGGGAGGGCGAGGGCCGCCTCATTAGCATTTTTGCAGCCTTGAGCTTGCCGCGTATCACCGGGCTGGCGGGCCCACCGCGCTCCGCATACCTGAGCGGCTGTCTCCAGACCGTGCTTCCGGCCTGAGGATGATCAAACACAAAGGAGGGGGGGTGGGGGGTTGGGAGAAGAAGAAAAAAAAAAAAAAAAACGACAAAAAGTCATGTAATCCAGATACACTTACTGTGACGTGCTTGTGTTATCTGCTTGCTCGTATTTATTGGAATTATTAAATAAATGCAAACGCAGAACAAAGACTGTCTTTGTTATTTTTTTAAGGAGGGGTAATAAAATAGGCAGGTAACTTCTATGCTTCATGCCTGGTGGGGAGTATAATCTCCTGGTCTTCTACGCTGGGAAGTCCACATGGAAGAGAACATCTAGAATGGTCTGCTGGCAGAACATTCTGGCATACGTCCTTACGCCCTTTGGAAGTGTTCATATTGTTTCTCAGTGAGAGCAGGGAAATATATTGTTTGCACTGTGTTAAATATATTTCATGTTTTTACTGGAGAGCGATGCAATATGAACATTAAAGGAGGCTTGGGGGTCGATTCCAGAATTCAGTGCTTTGTGCTATAATATCAAGATTATTAAAATTATATGGGCACTCATGGAGAGCTACATCTGCTACATGCAAATTTACTGAATTCACCATAATTTATCACATGCTGCACAATGTTGGGGGAAATCTAAAACGCAGAATCTAGGTCAATGCACTGGTCAGGCGACTGTTGAGGTTAACTCATTTCCATAACCTGATGCACTTCCAGGATTTCACTTTCTAGACATCTTCTACGTCTGTGATGCAACTGTTTTGACCTTTGGTTCTTGTCAATTCTACTGCATAAATTGGCATCTGACTGTTTCACCTATTTGATTTGATTTCTTCATTTTTTTTGCACAATGCAGTGAGAATCGACCTTTCTTTAATGAGTGACGTTCTGATTCGTTTGAAGGTTTGTGCTAAAACAGTACCACTACATACAGCTCTGTCAGCCAATCCAAGATATTGTTTGGGTTCAGACGCTAAGCCAGCATCTATGGCGTTGTACCCTAGCCAAAGCAAGGTAATCACAGCCTCCAGGCTCGCGCCACATTTGACCTTCCCGTTATGTGCAATGTCACGTCTATGAGTGTGTGTGTCCATCTTACGCCCAAACGCATACATATACAAAGAGGAACATCTCGCAGATGCATTGGCGTTATGTAATTCTCTTCCATATGGAAACTGAAGGGAGGTGAATGGCAGTTTTGGCACTTGCTATACATACATGAAGAATCCCTCTCTCTAATGAGGCATGGGATTGAACTTATGTTGGATTTAGTTACTGCAGCAGTCGACATGGATGCGGGTGGGTGGGTTTGCTATAGGACCTCACTGGAACACTAGCACTGCTGTAGTGTAACTCCCGCTGCCTAGCTGCGCTCCCAGCGTGTGCGTGTGTGTGTAATTCAGAGATTATGCCTTTCATTACTGTAGCAATCTAACAGGAATATGCAGCATGGATGTATAATCGTATTTCTTTTTTTTTGGGACAGGTTTGTTAAGTAAAATCTGTCTGAACTTCAAACATCCCAGGGAATTATAAATCTTTTTTCTTTTAAACTAATTGTCATCTGTTCAATTATATATTAACGAGCCACATACCATTTTATGGCCCATTGTACTGCATAAATGCAGATTGTGAATGTAATCTGAAAATGACACTGATTCATTTAAAACACCAAAGGGAGGAATAAGGTGGTGTGTGAAACCGATCGAAGCAGACTCGGAAAACATAATGTAACAGCGACAACAGTTTGGGGAAGGGGACTAGTAAGTAGTGGGTATTTCTTGTTTATGGTGACTTACCTTCACTCACATTACTAATTTCAGGTTAAATTCACCTGCATTTAAATTTGGTTGTGTTGTCTTGAACACCTTGTGCCTGTTGAATACTGTCAGCTACAGTACTTACAGCTACAGCCAGACTTAATTCTGAGGATTTACGACTTAAAATAAGACTGTGAATATTTCTTCATTTAGATCAGTGTTTCTCAGCCCAGTCCTCGAGGACCCCCAGACAGTCCACGTTTTTGCTCCCTCCCAGCTTCTAGCACACCTGTGGCCCAGATATTTGGTGTTTTTGATTTCTTGTTTGTTTGGTTCAGGTGTGCAACAAGCTGGGAAGGAACTAAAACGTGGACTGTCTGGGGGTCCTCGAGGAATGGGTTGAGATACACTTTTTTTCTGATTCCATCCATGTTTGATCTATCAACCAGGTTTACATTCCCATGCAGGCATATTTAAAAAAAATAACAATATGACTGGATTTGAATATGTCTGAGCAAGACGGCATGGCTTCGGTGCATGGCCATGAGGGACACCGTTTCAGGACACCAAGCAGAAGAAGATAAGCCACAGGGTGTTCAACACGGACCGCCGTGCTGTGTATGGTACCATGCAGTGATGAGAAGATGCTTCACCTTCTGCCTCTTTTGTCTTTTGTATTTAACTTTGTGGCTGCTTTATAGAGACCCCAAAGTTGAGGCTTGTGGATCCAGTCATCATCCCCCGAGTGCCTCTGGAGGAGAGCCAGAACAACTGGTGGAGAGAGCCGAGCCACGCCGGGGGGGTGGAGTCGTGCGCTTTGCACCTGACGTGAAATAGACATGCTGCGGAACACGCCACGGAACATGCCGGCGTCCTGCCCCCGGCCGCTAACGGGCGACCGGTTCCACTGCGGGCCTGGAACACGAGAGAAGTGGCTTGTAAATATGTCTGCATACAGAGGCGCTCCTCAAGGGGGGGGGGGGGGGCTGACAGACTGAGATCTGTGAAAAGGGATGCGGTCAAAGCCACGTACGCATGCTTCAGCAGGATTAGGAAGTGGTCTAAAATCTCCACTACCAAGAGAAAAGGTGCTATGTCTCATTCATGATGCGTGTGCCCATACCAACTACATATATGCATTATATTGTTCATTTTACAAACGCTAAACCCATTAAGTGCTTCTTTAGCTATATACTGTACAGCGCGACCTGCAATTGCAAATAAATCTAGGCTGAGTATTGTACATGCTTGGGAGGTTCTTTTTTATGCTGTATCTGTTTTATGTTCTACTTCCAGCCAGGGGGCGGTATTGAGGAACTCCCTTGACTGATATCACAAAGGATGCACACACGAGCAATGGAAAAATTTAGTGGCAGCAGCTCATGTAATTATGCCTCTGTGTGACGGGAGGAAACTCAGGCAACAGCAACTGGGGCACGATTCAAAGCCCCAACCTTGGAGATGTGAGGCAATAATGTGAAAGACTGGGCCACCGCAAGAATTTTTGCTACCGGCCAACAGGGCTAGTTCAGTAAAAAATGTAATCTGACAAGCAATTTTTTTACTAGCCAACTGGATAGTGTTCAGATGATTTACACTTGCCCTTCGTCTGAATTACTCACCTCAGGCGATTGAGTCAGAACGATCCTCTCACTATGACCTCACTATTCTAAAAATAAATAATTTACATATATTTCATGTATCCATATTCACAGAAGATACCATATGATACAACTTCAATTTGTGAGTCTGATGCTTCTTACCAAGTGGGTGAAAATATTGTTTGCTGGGTTTTGTTTAGTTTTGCTTTTCAGGAAGTCTTCATTAATCTGTTTAGAAAATCCAACCAAATCGCATGCAACCTAACTGAAGGTAAATCTCTATTAGAACCTTGGGCAACACCAGCGTGGTTCCAAGCTGCAGCTGAGGAGCAGCTTCAGTAATAAATTAATCCCTGTTAGTTTGCCCTCACTTCCCTTGCAATAACATCTCTGACTGATAGTGCTTTCACATCTTCAAGCCAGCCATTTGGATGATTTACAGTCAGCGGCTCTTGACTGGTTGAAGTTCCTCGGCTCATTATGTTGTGATATTATAATTAAAACTGCTTGACTGTTGTCCATGGCTGTAACCCTTTTTGCTTTTTTTAAATGAAATACCCGAAAAAAACGATGTCAAACGCTCTAACTGTTGACTATGCCTAATTGGACTCTCCAGGGGCTGCGGAGATATGAGGTAAACTATCTGTGTTTCTTGACTCAGACAGAGACACAGCACTTACACAGTCTCCAAAAACACACCAGAGAGCCGTATAAATTTAGGATGCCTGGAAGGAGAGTAAGAGCATAAGGAGCATAAATTAACAATGAACTGAATAAACAGAGGTGTTTTTTATAGGACCTTGGTGCAGCTCAGCATTCAGGCTTTCAGCATGATAAGTGTCACCCTCACCAATTCACATGGCACAGAAGCACAGAAGGGGGGGGGGGGGTGGATCATGTGACATCAACCACCGCTGACTGAACTGTAGTTCCTAAAGTGAAACATATGTATGGTGCATGACCACTGAAATACAGGAATCATCAACTGTACACAGATATAAGTGTCTGTGGTAAAGATTGTTGGCTACGTTCTTAAATGCTTTGTCTGTAGCAAACATTGCATCTTGATCACAATGTCTGTCAAAACTGATCATTGTGTTGACCCCTGCAGAAATCTGCTGAGTATTTAAAATACTCCGAAAATGAAAATCTGGATGTTACGTTTGAATTCTACTTTGTAATTATTTACTAAAATTACCAGTTGTCATGGAGATCATTTAGCTTTATCCTGTTTATCCAGCTACTAATCTGTAAATTATTATGTGATACAAATCTTCAACAGTACGTTTATATTGTTTCCATGGAGGTATGGCATCTACTCCCAGGTTGTGTGGATGGATAGATATTTTTTAATGGGGGCCCTAATCCACACAGATGGCACTCCCAGTCCCACAAGGAACACCGTCGACAAACAGACATTTGTTGTAACATTCCATGAAGAATGTGATTTTGAAAAACTGGATATAGTACAAACAGGATATTCCGTAACATATATACAACACAGTTGGCACAATGCAGACAGGTAACATTCTCCTGGCATCTGCTAATCCCAGACTCATCCATCAGACTGCTATAGAGAAAAGCCTGATTCGCCACTCCACAGCACTTATTTCCACTGCTCCAGAATTCAGTGGCGGCATGCTTTTTTTTTTTGCATATAGTTCCTCAGCCACTGAAGCCCATTCCATGAAGTTCTTGATGCACATTTAAGGCCAGATGGATCTGCAGTTACTGCGTCAGGGCATTGATGACTTTTGTGACCTGGCTCTGTTACTTTACACGGTATGCCACTGCATGGCTGACTTTCTGTTGTTCCCAAACACTTCCACTTTGCAATAATAGCACTTTACAGTTGACCATTGAATATCTAGCAAGGAAGAAATCTCATGATTTATTGCAAAGATGGCATTCTGTGGCAGTACGACACTTGAATTCACTGAGCTGTTCAAAATGAGCCATCCTTTCACAAATGTCTGTAGACCTGACTGCATAGCTAGGTGCTTGATTTTATACACCTGTGGCAATGGGTCTGCATGAAACACCTGAACTGAACAATAAGAGGTGCGTCCCAATTCTTTTGTCTATTTAGTGTACAAAGGTTAATACAGGAAGTTTTGTGAAATATATTACATACATGTGCAAACAATAAGCACAACATATATATAAACAGTGAAAATATCTGGATATACATATACAGGTGGAAAGAAACCATTATTTTTTATTCAAACTGTACTATCCTGCTTTCCATGCATTGCCTTCTGCCATGATCAGTAATTTGTTTAGTTTATAATACTCTAAGTGCACAATGTCACAATAGACATTAAAGGGCACAATTAAGGGAAGAAGTTAGAATGATTACAAGTGACATAATATGATTGTTCTGGGTTGGTTGGCCCAGTAGGTTATACATTCCTGTGATCCAAAATCTCTAGCTGCACCCCTGCAAATATGACAGCAGATTCCCTCAGAATTCCCTTAAAGAAGGAAAAAATGACATCACCACTCTTTACTTTACATTAGCCATTGTGTTACAGTATTCCATGACAAGTGACATGGATCTATTTCAGGGGTTAACGGCATACATCAAGCAAAAATGTCATGGACATTTCATCATGGAAAGTGAGGGTTTCACTGCAACAGAGTACAATATAGTGATAAATAACTTACCACTACCAAGACTTAAGATATATTCAAAGGAAATAATACATATATTCAATTTGTAAACACAAAACATCGTGTTAAAAAAATAAGTTTCCTCTTTATAAATTGCAAAACTCATTAATTGCACAGAAATAAAAAAAAGCTCTGAAATGAGCCTCTGAAATGTTTCTGAATCAGCAGCACAAAAGAAATGAGGGAATACAGCAGCACTATGGAAACATTGTAATGCATTTCAGTGAATGTCAAAAACTAGACATCAAAAACAGCATACCGACCAGGATTTCTACCCCAAAAGTGTCTCTCATTCTGTTCAGTCCAATGAATATCATATGATGAGCAGATAGAAGACGAACACTTCACTGCCATAAAAACAGAAAGAGCTAAAAGCGAGACGCCCAAGAAAACACCCAAAACAATAACAGGAATCTTCCATTGTTCTGTGGAAGAAAGAAGCACGAATATGTTATTATATCACAGCAACTCATTTTACAAGCAAATACATACATTTGAAATCGATATATTCTTAGTATAAATGCTGATCAAGTAGTTTGACGGGACATAAAAATATGAGTTGATAATGAAAAGCCATACCATTGGGGAGAGAAACAAAAGGCATTTCTGTTGTTTTGACTGCAGCTATGGTGGATTCTGTAGGATGCATATCCTCAGGTGGAGATATGGAAGACAGAGCGGATATCTCGGCGAAAACTGTAGACAGACTCACATGTGGTGCATCTACAGTGAAAGTCAATTGTGGTGTTGACCTTACATCTTGAGGAGGAGAGCGGACCGAAGTGTCAGTAGCTAATTCAGTACTGTGACGGGTTGCCTGGGTTTCAGTAGGATCAACTGTGGTTGAGACAACAGCAGGACCATTAGTGGTTATACCACTGGTTTCCAGAGAAACCATTGTTATAGTGGAGGATTGTGGAACTTTTGTGGATGCAGTTGCACTGGATAATGCAGATTCTGTAGTAGGTTCACTTGTGATTTGCGATGTCCGTAGGGAAAATGCTGCCGAGCTCACAATTGGTGTCTCCGAAGTCTTCGTAATTTCTGACATTGTTGTCACATGTTCAGTAGTATTTGGTTGCTGAGTGACAGTAACAAATGGAGTAATCATAGGGGTTCCCTGGGTCTCAGTGGGATCTATTCCAGTTGTCGTATGAACAGGTGAGGTTACTGATGTTGCTGAGAAAGCAAGAGATGTGGCTTGAGTTTGAGGAGAAGGAGAAAGAGTTGAGATTTCTTGTGTGGTAGCAGTTCTGTCAGAGGAAATGCTTGTGATGTCAGATGGGGAAGAAGTTGGCAATGCTGTTGAGTGAGTTTGCGAAGGTGTTACTTCTGAAGGAGCAACAGAAGATAATGCTGCAGAAAATATTGATGATGTTTTCGCTATGGTTGTACCACTGCTGTCCAAAGAAGCCAATGCTGTTGTGGGGGATTGTGGAACATTAGTGGATGCTATGGCAGCAGATGATGCAGATTCTGTTGTAGGTTCCCTTGTGATTTGCGATGTTTCTGTGGAAAGTGTTGCCGAGCTCACATGTGGTGTCTCTAACGTGCTCGTCATTTCTGATGTTGTCACATGTTCAGTAGTATTTGGTTGCTGAGTGGCAGTAACAAATGGAGTAATCTCAGGTGTTCCGTGGGTCTCAGTGGGATCTATTCCAGCGGTCGTACCAACAGCTGAGGTTACTGATGTTGCTGAGAAAGTAAGAGATGTGGCTTGAGTTTGAGAAGAAGGAGAAATTGTTGAGATTTCTTGTGTGGTTGCAGTTCTGTCAGAGGAAACGCTTGTGATGTCAGATGGGGAAGAAGTTGGCAGTGCTGTTGATTGAGTTTGGGAAGGTGTTACTTCTGAAGGAGCAACAGAAGATAATGCTGTAGAAAACATTGATGATGTCTCGGCTGTTGCTGTACCACTGCTGTCCAGAGAAGCCATTGTTGTTGTCGGGGATTGTGGAACATTAGTGGATGCTACGGCTACAGATGATGCAGATTCTGTTGTAGCGTCACTTGTGATTTGCGATGTTTCTGTGGAAAGTGTTGCCGAGCTCACATGTGGTGTCTCTAACGTGCTCGTCATTTCTGATGTTGTCACATGTTCAGTAGTATTTGGTTGCTGAGTGACAGTAACAAATGGAGTAATCTCAGGTGTTCCCTGGGTCTCAGTGGGATCTATTCCAGCGGTCGTACCAACAGCTGAGGTTACTGATGTTGCTGAGAAAGTAAGAGATGTGGCTTCAGCTTGAGGAGAAGGAGAAAGAGTTGAGATTTCTTGTGTGGTTGCAGTTCTGTCAGAGGAAACGCTTGTGATGTCAGATGGGGAAGAAGTTGGCAATGCTGTTGATTGAGTTTGTGAAGGTGTTACTTCTGAAGGAGCAACAGAAGATAATGCTGTAGAAAACATTGATGATGTCTCGGCTGTTGCTGTACCACTGCTGTCCAGAGAAGCCATTGTTGTTGTCGGGGATTGTGGAACATTAGTGGATGCTACGGCTACAGATGATGCAGATTCGGTTGTAGCGTCACTTGTGATTTGCAATGTTTCTGTGGAAAGTGTTGCCGAGCTCACATGTGGTGTCTCTAACGTGCTCGTCATTTCTGATGTTGTCACATGTTCAGTAGTATTTGGTTGCTGAGTGACAGTAACAAATGGAGTAATCTCAGGTGTTCCCTGGGTCTCAGTGGGATCTATTCCAGTTGTCGTACTAACAGCTGAGGTTACTGATGTTGCTGAGAAAGTAAGAGATGTGGCTTGAGTTTGAGGAGAAGAAGAAAAAGTTGAGATTTCTTGTGTGGTTGCAGTTCTGTCAGAGGAAACGCTTGTGATGTCAGATGGGGAAGAAGTTGGCAATGCTGTTGATTGAGTTTGTGAAGGTGTTACTTCTGAAGGAGCAACAGAAGATAATGCTGTAGAAAACATTGATGATGTCTCGGCTGTTGCTGTACCACTGCTGTCCAGAGAAGCCATTGTTGTTGTCGGGGATTGTGGAACATTAGTGGATGCTACGGCTACAGATGATGCAGATTCTGTTGTAGCGTCACCTGTGATTTGCGATGTTTCTGTGGAAAGTGTTGCCGAGCTCACATGTGGTGTCTCTAACGTGCTCGTCATTTCTGATGTTGTCACATGTTCAGTAGTATTTGCTTGCTGAGTGACAGTAACAAATGGAGTAATCTCAGGTGTTCCCTGGGTCTCAGTGGGATCTATTCCAGCGGTCGTACCAACAGCTGAGGTTACTGATGTTGCTGAGAGAGTAAGAGATGTGGCTTGAGTTTGAGGAGAAGAAGAAAAAGTTGAGATTTCTTGTGTGGTTGCAGTTCTGTCAGAGGAAACGCTTGTGATGTCAGATGGGGAAGAAGTTGGCAATGCTGTTGATTGAGTTTGTGAAGGTGTTACTTCTGAAGGAGCAACAGAAGATAATGCAGTAGAAAACATTGATGATGTCTCGGCTGTTGCTGTACCACTGCTGTCCAGAGAAGCCATTGTTGTTGTCGGGGATTGTGGAACATTAGTGGATGCTACGGCTACAGATGATGCAGATTCTGTTGTAGCGTCACCTGTGATTTGCGATGTTTCTGTGGAAAGTGTTGCCGAGCTTACATGCGGTGTCTCTAACGTGCTCGTCATTTCTGATGTCACATTTTCAGTAGTATTTGGTTGCTGAGTGGCAGTAACAAATGGAGTAATCTCAGGTGTTCCCTGGGTCTCAGTGGGATCTATTCCAGCGGTCGTACCAACAGCTGAGGTTACTGATGTTGCTGAGAAAGTAAGAGATGTGGCTTCAGCTTGAGGAGAAGGAGAAAGAGTTGAGATTTCTTGTGTGGTTGCAGTTCTGTCAGAGGAAACGCTTGTGATGTCAGATGGGGAAGAAGTTGGCAATGCTGTTGATTGAGTTTGTGAAGGTGTTACTTCTGAAGGAGCAACAGAAGATAATGCTGTAGAAAACATTGATGATGTCTCGGCTGTCGCTGTACCACTGCTGTCCAGAGAAGCCATTGTTGTTGTCGGGGATTGTGGAACATTAGTGGATGCTACGGCTACAGATGATGCAGATTCGGTTGTAGCGTCACTTGTGATTTGCGATGTTTCTGTGGAAAGTGTTGCCGAGCTTACATGTGGTGTCTCTAACGTGCTCGTCATTTCTGATGTCACATTTTCAGTAGTATTTGGTTGCTGAGTGGCATTAACAAATGGAGTAATCTCAGGTGTTCCCTGGGTCTCAGTGGTATCTATACCAGTGGTCGTAACACCAGCTGAGATTACTGATGTTGCTGAGAGAGTAAGTGATGTGGCTTGAGTTTGAGGAGAAGGAGAAAGAGTTGAGATTTCTTGTGTGGTTGCAGTTCTGTCAGAGGAAACGCTTGTGATGTCAGATGGGGAAGAAGTTGGCAATGCTGTTGATTGAGTTTGTGAAGGTGTTACTTCTGAAGGAGCAACAGAAGATAATGCTGTAGAAAACATTGATGATGTCTCGGCTGTTGCTGTACCACTGCTGTCCAGAGAAGCCATTGTTGTTGTCGGGGATTGTGGAACATTAGTGGATGCTACGGCTACAGATGATGCAGATTCTGTTGTAGCGTCACCTGTGATTTGCGATGTTTCTGTGGAAAGTGTTGCCGAGCTCACATGTGGTGTCTCTAACGTGCTCGTCATTTCTGATGTTGTCACATGTTCAGTAGTATTTGGTTGCTGAGTGACAGTAACAAATGGAGTAATCTCAGGTGTTCCCTGGGTCTCAGTGGGATCTATTCCAGCGGTCGTACCAACAGCTGAGGTTACTGATGTTGCTGAGAAAGTAAGAGATGTGGCTTCAGCTTGAGGAGAAGGAGAAAGAGTTGAGATTTCTTGTGTGGTTGCAGTTCTGTCAGAGGAAACGCTTGTGATGTCAGATGGGGAAGAAGTTGGCAATGCTGTTGATTGAGTTTGTGAAGGTGTTACTTCTGAAGGAGCAACAGAAGATAATGCTGTAGAAAACATTGATGATGTCTCGGCTGTCGCTGTACCACTGCTGTCCAGAGAAGCCATTGTTGTTGTTGGGGATTGTGGAACAATCGTGGATGCTACGGCTACAGATGATGCAGATTCTGTTGTAGCGTCACTTGTGATTTGCGATGTTTCTGTGGAAAGTGTTGCCGAGCTTACATGTGGTGTCTCTAACGTGCTCGTCATTTCTGATGTCACATTTTCAGTAGTATTTGGTTGCTGAGTGACAGTAACAAATGGAGTAATCTCAGGTGTTCCCTGGGTCTCAGTGGGATCTATTCCAGCGGTCGTACCAACAGCTGAGGTTACTGATGTTGCTGAGAGAGTAAGAGATGTGGCTTGAGTTTGAGGAGAAGGAGAAAGAGTTGAGATTTCTTGTGTGGTTGCAGTTCTGTCAGAGGAAATGCTTGTGATGTCAGATGGGGAAAAAGTTGGCAATGCTGTTGAGTAAGTTTGTGAAGGTGTTACTTCTGAAGGAGCAACAGAAGATAATGCTGTAGAAAACATTGATGATGTCTCGGCTGTCGCTGTACCACTGCTGTCCAGAGAAGCCATTGTTGTTGTTGGGGATTGTGGAACATTCGTGGATGCTGTGGCAACAGATGATGCAGATTCTGTTGTAGCGTCACTTGTGATTTGCGATGTTTCTGTGGAAAGTGTTGCCGAGCTTACATGTGGTGTCTCTAACGTGCTCGTCATTTCTGATGTCACATTTTCAGTAGTATTTGGTTGCTGAGTGGCAGTAACAAATGGAGTAATCTCAGGTGTTCCCTGGGTCTCAGTGGTATCTATTCCAGCGGTCGTACCAACAGCTGAGGTTACTGATGTTGCTGAGAGAGTAAGAGATGTGGCTTGAGTTTGAGGAGAAGGAGAAAGAGTTGAGATTTCTTGTGTGGTTGCAGTTCTGTCAGAGGAAACGCTTGTGATGTCAGATGGGGAAGAAGTTGGCAATGCTGTTGAGTAAGTTTGTGAAGGTGTTACTTCTGAAGGAGCAACAGAAGATAATGCTGTAGAAAACATTGATGATGTCTCGGCTGTCGCTGTACCACTGCTGTCCAGAGAAGCCATTGTTGTTGTTGGGGATTGTGGAACATTCGTGGATGCTACGGCAACAGATGATGCAGATTCTGTTGTAGCGTCACTTGTGATTTGCGATGTTTCTGTGGAAAGTGTTGCCGAGCTCACATGTGGTGTCTCTAACGTGCTCGTCATTTCTGATGTTGTCACATGTTCAGTAGTATTTGGTTGCTGAGTGACAGTAACAAATGGAGTAATCTCAGGTGTTCCCTGGGTCTCAGTGGGATCTATTCCAGCGGTCGTACCAACAGCTGAGGTTACTGATGTTGCTGAGAGAGTAAGAGATGTGGCTTCAGCTTGAGGAGAAGGAGAAAGAGTTGAGATTTCTTGTGTGGTTGCAGTTCTGTCAGAGGAAACGCTTGTGATGTCAGATGGGGAAGAAGTTGGCAATGCTGTTGATTGAGTTTGTGAAGGTGTTACTTCTGAAGGAGCAACAGAAGATAATGCTGTAGAAAACATTGATGATGTCTCGGCTGTTGCTGTACCACTGCTGTCCAGAGAAGCCATTGTTGTTGTCGGGGATTGTGGAACATTAGTGGATGCTACGGCTACAGATGATGCAGATTCTGTTGTAGCGTCACTTGTGATTTGCGATGTTTCTGTGGAAAGTGTTGCCGAGCTCACATGTGGTGTCTCTAACGTGCTCGTCATTTCTGATGTTGTCACATGTTCAGTAGTATTTGCTTGCTGAGTGACAGTAACAAATGGAGTAATCTCAGGTGTTCCCTGGGTCTCAGTGGGATCTATTCCAGCGGTCGTACCAACAGCTGAGGTTACTGATGTTGCTGAGAGAGTAAGAGATGTGGCTTCAGCTTGAGGAGAAGGAGAAAGAGTTGAGATTTCTTGTGTGGTTGCAGTTCTGTCAGAGGAAACGCTTGTGATGTCAGATGGGGAAGAAGTTGGCAATGCTGTTGATTGAGTTTGTGAAGGTGTTACTTCTGAAGGAGCAACAGAAGATAATGCTGTAGAAAACATTGATGATGTCTCGGCTGTCGCTGTACCACTGCTGTCCAGAGAAGCCATTGTTGTTGTCGGGGATTGTGGAACATTAGTGGATGCTACGGCTACAGATGATGCAGATTCTGTTGTAGCGTCACTTGTGATTTGCGATGTTTCTGTGGAAAGTGTTGCCGAGCTCACATGTGGTGTCTCTAACGTGCTCGTCATTTCTGATGTTGTCACATGTTCAGTAGTATTTGCTTGCTGAGTGACGGTAACAAATGGAGTAATCTCAGGTGTTCCCTGGGTCTCAGTGGGATCTATTCCAGCGGTCGTACCAACAGCTGAGGTTACTGATGTTGCTGAGAGAGTAAGAGATGTGGCTTGAGTTTGAGGAGAAGGAGAAAGAGTTGAGATTTCTTGTGTGGTTGCAGTTCTGTCAGAGGAAATGCTTGTGATGTCAGATGGGGAAAAAGTTGGCAATGCTGTTGAGTAAGTTTGTGAAGGTGTTACTTCTGAAGGAGCAACAGAAGATAATGCTGTAGAAAACATTGATGATGTCTCGGCTGTCGCTGTACCACTGCTGTCCAGAGAAGCCATTGTTGTTGTTGGGGATTGTGGAACATTCGTGGATGCTGTGGCAACAGATGATGCAGATTCTGTTGTAGCGTCACTTGTGATTTGCGATGTTTCTGTGGAAAGTGTTGCCGAGCTTACATGTGGTGTCTCTAACGTGCTCGTCATTTCTGATGTCACATTTTCAGTAGTATTTGGTTGCTGAGTGGCAGTAACAAATGGAGTAATCTCAGGTGTTCCCTGGGTCTCAGTGGTATCTATACCAGCGGTCGTAACACCAGCTGAGATTACTGATGTTGCTGAGAGAATAAGAGATGTGGCTTGAGTTTGAGGAGAAGGAGAAAGAGTTGAGATTTCTTGTGTGGTTGCAGTTCTGTCAGAGGAAACGCTTGTGATGTCAGATGGGGAAGAAGTTGGCAATGCTGTTGATTGAGTTTGTGATGGTGTTACTTCTGAAGGAGCAACAGAAGATAATGCTGTAGAAAACATTGATGATGTCTCGGCTGTCGCTGTACCACTGCTGTCCAGAGAAGCCATTGTTGTTGGGGATTGTGGAACATTCGTGGATGCTGTGGCAACAGATGATGCAGATTCTGTTGTAGCGTCACTTGTGATTTGCGATGTTTCTGTGGAAAGTGTTGCCGAGCTCACATGTGGTGTCTCTAACGTGCTCGTCATTTCTGATGTTGTCACATGTTCAGTAGTATTTGGTTGCTGAGTGACAGTAACAAATGGAGTAATCTCAGGTGTTCCCTGGGTCTCAGTGGGATCTATTCCAGTTGTCGTACTAACAGCTGAGGTTACTGATGTTGCTAAGAGAGTAAGAGATGTGGCTTCAGCTTGAGGAGAAGGAGAAAGAGTTGAGATTTCTTGTGTGGTTGCAGTTCTGTCAGAGGAAACGCTTGTGATGTCAGATGGGGAAGAAGTTGGCAATGCTGTTGATTGAGTTTGTGAAGGTGTTACTTCTGAAGGAGCAACAGAAGATAATGCTGTAGAAAACATTGATGATGTCTCGGCTGTTGCTGTACCACTGCTGTCCAGAGAAGCCATTGTTGTTGTCGGGGATTGTGGAACATTAGTGGATGCTACGGCTACAGATGATGCAGATTCTGTTGTAGCGTCACTTGTGATTTGCGATGTTTCTGTGGAAAGTGTTGCCGAGCTCACATGTGGTGTCTCTAACGTGCTCGTCATTTCTGATGTTGTCACATGTTCAGTAGTATTTGGTTGCTGAGTGACAGTAACAAATGGAGTAATCTCAGGTGTTCCCTGGGTCTCAGTGGGATCTATTCCAGCGGTCGTACCAACAGCTGAGGTTACTGATGTTGCTGAGAGAGTAAGAGATGTGGCTTCAGCTTGAGGAGAAGGAGAAAGAGTTGAGATTTCTTGTGTGGTTGCAGTTCTGTCAGAGGAAACGCTTGTGATGTCAGATGGGGAAGAAGTTGGCAATGCTGTTGATTGAGTTTGTGAAGGTGTTACTTCTGAAGGAGCAACAGAAGATAATGCTGTAGAAAACATTGATGATGTCTCGGCTGTTGCTGTACCACTGCTGTCCAGAGAAGCCATTGTTGTTGTCGGGGATTGTGGAACATTAGTGGATGCTACGGCTACAGATGATGCAGATTCTGTTGTAGCGTCACTTGTGATTTGCGATGTTTCTGTGGAAAGTGTTGCCGAGCTCACATGTGGTGTCTCTAACGTGCTCGTCATTTCTGATGTTGTCACATGTTCAGTAGTATTTGCTTGCTGAGTGACAGTAACAAATGGAGTAATCTCAGGTGTTCCCTGGGTCTCAGTGGGATCTATTCCAGCGGTCGTACCAACAGCTGAGGTTACTGATGTTGCTGAGAGAGTAAGAGATGTGGCTTGAGTTTGAGGAGAAGGAGAAAGAGTTGAGATTTCTTGTGTGGTTGCAGTTCTGTCAGAGGAAATGCTTGTGATGTCAGATGGGGAAAAAGTTGGCAATGCTGTTGAGTAAGTTTGTGAAGGTGTTACTTCTGAAGGAGCAACAGAAGATAATGCTGTAGAAAACATTGATGATGTCTCGGCTGTCGCTGTACCACTGCTGTCCAGAGAAGCCATTGTTGTTGTTGGGGATTGTGGAACAATCGTGGATGCTACGGCAACAGATGATGCAGATTCTGTTGTAGCGTCACTTGTGATTTGCGATGTTTCTGTGGAAAGTGTTGCCGAGCTTACATGTGGTGTCTCTAACGTGCTCGTCATTTCTGATGTCACATTTTCAGTAGTATTTGGTTGCTGAGTGACAGTAACAAATGGAGTAATCTCAGGTGTTCCCTGGGTCTCAGTGGGATCTATTCCAGCGGTCGTACCAACAGCTGAGGTTACTGGTGTTGCTGAGAGAGTAAGAGATGTGGCTTGAGTTTGAGGAGAAGGAGAAAGAGTTGAGATTTCTTGTGTGGTTGCAGTTCTGTCAGAGGAAATGCTTGTGATGTCAGATGGGGAAAAAGTTGGCAATGCTGTTGAGTAAGTTTGTGAAGGTGTTACTTCTGAAGGAGCAACAGAAGATAATGCTGTAGAAAACATTGATGATGTCTCGGCTGTCGCTGTACCACTGCTGTCCAGAGAAGCCATTGTTGTTGTTGGGGATTGTGGAACAATCGTGGATGCTACGGCAACAGATGATGCAGATTCTGTTGTAGCGTCACTTGTGATTTGCGATGTTTCTGTGGAAAGTGTTGCCGAGCTTACATGTGGTGTCTCTAACGTGCTCGTCATTTCTGATGTCACATTTTCAGTAGTATTTGGTTGCTGAGTGACAGTAACAAATGGAGTAATCTCAGGTGTTCCCTGGGTCTCAGTGGGATCTATTCCAGCGGTCGTACCAACAGCTGAGGTTACTGGTGTTGCTGAGAGAGTAAGAGATGTGGCTTGAGTTTGAGGAGAAGGAGAAAGAGTTGAGATTTCTTGTGTGGTTGCAGTTCTGTCAGAGGAAATGCTTGTGATGTCAGATGGGGAAAAAGTTGGCAATGCTGTTGAGTAAGTTTGTGAAGGTGTTACTTCTGAAGGAGCAACAGAAGATAATGCTGTAGAAAACATTGATGATGTCTCGGCTGTCGCTGTACCACTGCTGTCCAGAGAAGCCATTGTTGTTGTTGGGGATTGTGGAACATTCGTGGATGCTGTGGCAACAGATGATGCAGATTCTGTTGTAGCGTCACTTGTGATTTGCGATGTTTCTGTGGAAAGTGTTGCCGAGCTTACATGTGGTGTCTCTAACGTGCTCGTCATTTCTGATGTCACATTTTCAGTAGTATTTGGTTGCTGAGTGGCAGTAACAAATGGAGTAATCTCAGGTGTTCCCTGGGTCTCAGTGGTATCTATACCAGCGGTCGTAACACCAGCTGAGATTACTGATGTTGCTGAGAGAATAAGAGATGTGGCTTGAGTTTGAGGAGAAGGAGAAAGAGTTGAGATTTCTTGTGTGGTTGCAGTTCTGTCAGAGGAAACGCTTGTGATGTCAGATGGGGAAGAAGTTGGCAATGCTGTTGATTGAGTTTGTGATGGTGTTACTTCTGAAGGAGCAACAGAAGATAATGCTGTAGAAAACATTGATGATGTCTCGGCTGTCGCTGTACCACTGCTGTCCAGAGAAGCCATTGTTGTTGTTGGGGATTGTGGAACATTCGTGGATGCTGTGGCAACAGATGATGCAGATTCTGTTGTAGCGTCACTTGTGATTTGCGATGTTTCTGTGGAAAGTGTTGCCGAGCTTACATGTGGTGTCTCTAACGTGCTCGTCATTTCTGATGTCACATTTTCAGTAGTATTTGGTTGCTGAGTGGCAGTAACAAATGGAGTAATCTCAGGTGTTCTCTGGGTCTCAGTGGTATCTATACCAGCGGTCGTAACACCAGCTGAGATTACTGATGTTGCTGAGAGAGTAAGAGATGTGGCTTGAGTTTGAGGAGAAGGAGAAAGAGTTGAGATTTCTTGTGTGGTTGCAGTTCTGTCAGAGGAAACGCTTGTGATGTCAGATGGGGAAGAAGTTGGCAATGCTGTTGATTGAGTTTGTGAAGGTGTTACTTCTGAAGGAGCAACAGAAGATAATGCTGTAGAAAACATTGATGATGTCTCGGCTGTTGCTGTACCACTGCTGTCCAGAGAAGCCATTGTTGTTGTCGGGGATTGTGGAACATTAGTGGATGCTACGGCTACAGATGATGCAGATTCTGTTGTAGCGTCACTTGTGATTTGCGATGTTTCTGTGGAAAGTGTTGCCGAGCTCACATGTGGTGTCTCTAACGTGCTCGTCATTTCTGATGTCACATTTTCAGTAGTATTTGGTTGCTGAGTGGCAGTAACAAATGGAGTAATCTCAGGTGTTCCCTGGGTCTCAGTGGGATCTATTCCAGCGGTCGTACCAACAGCTGAGATTACTGATGTTGCTGAGAGAGTAAGAGATGTGGCTTGAGTTTGAGGAGAAGGAGAAAGAGTTGAGATTTCTTGTGTGGTTGCAGTTCTGTCAGAGGAAACGCTTGTGATGTCAGATGGGGAAGAAGTTGGCAATGCTGATGAGTAAGTTTGTGAAGGTGTTACTTCTGAAGGAGCAACAGAAGATAATGCTGTAGAAAACATTGATGATGTCTCGGCTGTCGCTGTACCACTGCTGTCCAGAGAAGCCATTGTTGTTGTTGGGGATTGTGGAACATTCGTGGATGCTGTGGCAACAGATGATGCAGATTCTGTTGTAGCGTCACTTGTGATTTGCGATGTTTCTGTGGAAAGTGTTGCCGAGCTTACATGTGGTGTCTCTAACGTGCTCGTCATTTCTGATGTCACATTTTCAGTAGTATTTGGTTGCTGAGTGGCAGTAACAAATGGAGTAATCTCAGGTGTTCCCTGGGTCTCAGTGGTATCTATTCCAGCGGTCGTACCAACAGCTGAGGTTACTGATGTTGCTGAGAGAGTAAGAGATGTGGCTTGAGTTTGAGGAGAAGGAGAAAGAGTTGAGATTTCTTGTGTGGTTGCAGTTCTGTCAGAGGAAACGTTTGTGATGTCAGATGGGGAAGAAGTTGGCAATGCTGTTGAGTAAGTTTGTGAAGGTGTTACTTCTGAAGGAGCAACAGAAGATAATGCTGTAGAAAACATTGATGATGTCTCGGCTGTCGCTGTACCACTGCTGTCCAGAGAAGCCATTGTTGTTGTCTGGGATTGTGGAACATTAATGGATGCTGTGGCAGCAGATGATGCAGATTCTGTTGTAGCGTCACTTGTGATTTGCGATGTTTCTGTGGAAAGTGTTGCCGCGCTCACATGTGGTGTCTCTAACGTGCTCGTCATTTCTGATGTTGTCACATGTTCAGTAGTATTTGGTTGCTGAGTGGCAGTGACCATTGCAGTAATCACAGGGGTTCCCTGGGCCTCAATAGGATCTAGTCCACTTGTCGTAACAAAAGTTGAGCTTATTGATGTTGCTGAAAGAGAAACAGATGTAGCTTGAGTTTGAGAAGAAGCAGAAACAATTAAGATTCTCAGAGTAAACAATTGTGACATAAGTTGAAGAATTTCTTGTCTGAGTTTGTACTGAAGGAATAAGAATGGAAGTTCCTGAAGAAGTAGTTGCTTTTCCTCTCTTTGTTGTTGATGATGATTGTGTCATAGATGTCGGTGAATCCCCTATAGTTAAGGCTATTCTTGATCTTTTTGAATGCCTTAGTCCTTCTCGGTTTACAATGGCAGATGATGCATAGTTTTGATTTAAACTGGAATTAAGATATTTTTTCCCTGTTGTTCAGTAGTTGATATGACTTTAATTGTGGTCTTATTTACATGAGATGCAGGAGTCAGACATCATTTTTTTAGGCAGCGTTTATGTCTTCTTTTTCTCTTTGAGCATTGAAATTTAATCCTATTATTAAGTGTGTTTCTAATTCGAAGTCTTTCAAACATCCCTTCTCCATCTTTGTATGGTTTTGCCACATCTAACTGAAAGGCAGTTTTAGGAGCTGCTTTTAGAAATGCCATAGTCCTTGAATGTCTGCCAGATAATTCTTTGGCTGTAATCACAGTTGATCTTATCAGGTGTGTCATTGTTACTGTAAATGTAAAATACAAAATTATTTGATGTGTCCATCTGTACAAACAGAACGTTTATTGTGCACATTCTTTCTATTTTCTCATTTTTCATACATGATAACTTTTGCAAATATGCTTCTTCACCAGAATCTCCCTGGCCATTAATCCATAACTTCAGCAACAGTAATATTAGTAATAAACATATATCAAAATGTCCCCATGAGGGATAATGTAAGGCCTGCCTCTTTCCTAGGAAAAAACTTTTTGAAACTGCTTTCGAAAAGGTTCTGGGTTTGAGAGTGTGTTCATTTCAACAGAAATCAAGACTCTTTTTTATAAATTATATATTTTTTATATTAAGTACCAGATACATATGTGACCCTTCAGCACAAACCGTACGGAAGTCGCATGGCCGTATTTTAGATATTTTTTGAGGATTTTTTGTGCTCTTTCATTTGATACCATAATCCTATTTTCTAATTTTTGACCCAAATGTACAGTTTTGTGCTGGAGGACCACAATATCACAAAGAGCTTTGTTCTTTTTGCTCTCGAGCAGAGCACGCGGGTAACAGGGACGTTAAAGCGCTAGAAGCTGCCTCGCGCTCTGAGATCTACGGTTCCTCACGCGACGACCATCGATAATCAGCGGACGATGAACGTGCGGCTCGTGCCCGGAGCGCTTTCCTGACGCGCGCCCCCACCCACCCTCTGCGCAGTACGGGCGGCAGGGATTACTTTCCCTCATAATTGTGACCCTCCAGCACAAAACTGTACACTTGGGTCAGAAATTAGAAATTAGGATTATGGTATCAAATGAAAGAGCACAAAAAAATCCTCAAAAAATATCTAAAAATATGGCTATGCGACTTCCGCACGGTTTCGTGCTGGAGGGTCACATATGTTTGCTGTTTTCTGCCATTTTATTTTTACCACCATAATGTAGTACACTATAAGGCCGTATTCCGACCAGGTAGCAGGATGTTATTTTTAAAACTCAGGCTGGGCTTTCAGCAAAATCCAACAGACAAGTGGAGGGAAATGGATCCTGACCAGTCCAGTCAGGATAAGAAATTCAGCAAGATACTATAGAATCAAGAGGGACTAGCAATCAAGAAAATGGTAAATATACATGTACAGATGGAAAACTGAACAAAACTAATGTACATTTTATGTAGTTAATGGGGGTGACAGTTGCATACTGTGTACTTATTTAACCTTCCGTTACTCAGTAATGTCCATTATACCTGATGAAACATAAATTTAAATATAAAATGCTTGTCATTAGGGTGGCACGGCGCAGTGGTTAGCACTGCTGCCGCACAGCAAAAAGTTTCTGGGTTCGATCACGTGTCCTTTCTGTGTGGAGTTCATACGCTCTTCCTGTGTTCTTGTGGGCTTCCACTGGGGCTTCTGCTGCTCTTCCACAGTTCAAAAGCGGGTGGGGTAGGTTTATTGGCGAGTCTGAATTGGCCCTGTGTGTGTATGCGCCCTGCGGTGTGTTGGCGACTGCCCAGGGTTGGTTCCTGCCTGTGCCCTTCGTTCCCGGGATAGACTCTGGTCCCCCCTGCGACCCCAGGTGGGATTAAGTGGTTACTGTGATGGATGCTTGTCATTATCAAACATACAGTCAGTAATTTTTCTGTGAAATTCCTCCAGATAAAAGTGTAGACTACCCTTATATCTTTACAGCGAACGTCAAAAATCTGCATTACTTTTTTAAATGAACTTTTTAACATTTATTTGATTTTTTTTCTGTTCTTACTTCATGAGAATCCTGTGTAACATCTTAAACAATAACCAAAAACATTAAAAAATAAACTAATGCATCACTTAAACCCTAAATAACTTCATATTACACGTGAAGAGAGAACACACCCTACTTACATGTAACCGAAGTGAGCAGGTAAATCCAAAAGCAATTTAGCGCCTGCATCCTTGTTGCTCGTTCACTAGCCAGTGTCTCATTTGCTCTCGGTTGATCTCAGTTTATGACACTCTAAGAGAGCTTCCTCAATTGTACAGGACAGTCAACACGCAGCAGTGCGGCTGGCCCTGCCTCTTTATTCCTGGTAATCTCAAACAACAAGGGCAACGGAGAGCGCATGTACTGCTCTATCCAAATTACTTGATATGCAAAGCTAGACAGACAGACAGACAGACAGATAGATAGATAGATAGATAGATAGATAGATAGATAGATAGATAGATAGATAGATAGATAGATAGATAGATAGATAAAACAGTCTACATCAGGTTATATACAATCATGATTGTTATTCATATTGTATTGTGTGGTAATGGTGAATTGTATTTTATGCTTGATTGATTACACAGCAGGATTTGCTAGTCACTTTACTGGATGTTTTTTTTACATGCTATTAATCAGTAATAAGCATGGTCTCAGAGGAATTTCACGTTTGACTTAGCTGACGACATTTATAAGTACAGATGACATCCCTAAACCGACTCATTTCCATGTACAGCAGTAACATGCTGAAAGCACATAAAACAGTCAATGCCAAAATTAAATTCTTAAATTCACATTGTACCAAAAAAGAGGAAAAAAGCACACTTGTAGAAAACGAGCAAACAGCGCCTGTATTTTTTTGTATGTGAAGCAATTTATTGTGACCCTTATGTTGTGTATCATTACATTTATGTTTCTACAGTACATCCTACATACAAATTCTGAGCATCACTTGACCAAAAACCAGCAATGATGGTTCATTAGGATCTAGCTACATTGTGGATTGATTACTGTTACTGATATACATTTAATGGTATATGCAAAAATAAATATTCAAATTTTGACTTAAAAATATTCATTTAAAATGATAGTTTTATATTATAGATATTATACATAAATTCAGTAATGCCAACCTGACCTCCCATAAACGTAGGTAACAATAACTAGTTCTAAGAACAACTTACATTTACACTGAAGTACTATGTATTTAAGATATTTATGTGTCAAAAATATGGTAGGTAACTTTCTCTTGCTTGGGCCTGAAACTGAAAGTGTAACGTCCAATGCGATTCCTGTAGTAGAAGACGGATGCCAGCACCACAAGAAGACACAGCAGAAACAGCCCAACCCCCAGGATGATGTAGCCCACGTCATGAAAACCAGTCACGTTTGTGCTGCCTGAAACTGTTTGGAAAAGTGTCATTAGAGATTACATACATTTATTTGGATTTTTTTTATCAAAAGTAAACATAAAAATGAGGAAAACTTAGTGTCATAAAGCAGGGTCAGGCAACGCCCCTGGATCGGCTACGGTTAAAGGTGATGTTTGCGGCAGGGACACAGCACAGCACATCAGAAATGACGAAACTGCTTTTACTGGAGTTGTAAATAGCAACCGATGCTGGAAATGGGACTGTGCTCATACTTCGGGACCTGAGTGCAGACTTTGACATGGTTGATCATTCTACTCTGTTACTTCCTCCATCTTCTCCAGCCTGGTCAAACTGGCTGGACAAGGATACTTACCAGCTGGAGCCTTAAAGATGGGCCCACATGAAGCTCTGCCTGTTCCAGCCATCTTATTATACCTTCCAGAGCGTGTCAGGCAATCCTGGTGAAACAGAAAGATCATTAATTTTATAATAATTTTTTTTATTGTACTTTTATTCTTTGCTCCACTTATTTGTCTTATAGCCACTTATCCCGGTCAGGACAATTTTAAACCACATGCAAATCAATGTCAGCTCTGCTCACAGTTTTGCAGGTGGTTGCTTCAGTCTCAATGCAGATCTGAATCTGACAGTGCAAATAGATGACACTCTCGTCCACAGCGGAAAAAATACGGATGGCAAGTCGCGATGTGCTGGAATTCCCATTTGCGAGGACCGCTGTGGACATTTTTGAGACTGGACAACTGAGGAAAAAGAAATATGTACATCTTGATATACTGGCAAAAAGGTCAAATCAGTCACAAACCTTACATCGGTAATGTTCTTTTAAGACAATTTACTGCCAGATCAAAAACAGGTATTACCTGTTTTCCAGGAATGTGTATTTTTTGGAGTCCAAGGGATCACTGTTTGGGGTAGCCCAGCAATTATTAATGATGATCTTGATTTGGGGCAGCGTAGAGTTTACTCCTATCTCAATGATGACTTCATCATTGGGGGACAGTGTGTAATTCTGAGAAAGTGGGCTGCTGCCATTGAAGAGCTGAAATCTCACATAAAAGGTCCCAGTGCCCTCAACCACGTTCTTAATCATATTGTACCTGTTTGAGACAAAAAAAATACAAATACCAAACCCCCCCACCAGAGACAGCTAAAGTCTGAGAAGGTCTGATAACAGTGATGTATTTTAGTAACATGGTTCACAAAATAATGTAATGTTTCTCTTAACTTACATATTTATAGATTTCCTCGAAGGGTCGAGTATATTGAAAATTCAGGGAACATACGCCTTACCCAATAGGGCTGTATCCAGTTGAAATAAGCATGCTGTTGCTGAAAATACACATGACTGGCATGGCAAGGACCGTTTTCCGAGCCGGAGCAGTATTCAAATTATTGAATAACTTTATTTGTGCTATGTTGTGAGTGTTGTTCTGGAAGGGAAAAATAGTGCATCTATTTAGCAGACACTTTTATCCAAAGTGATGCACAATTCTTCATGTGTACTGATAGAGGTATGAATCAAGTGTCACTGAATGATTGAGAACAGTATATTTGTTCTGCTGGAATATGTGGTGATGCTGAATCACAAACTTACATTCAGGAACTCCATGTTACACATGCCCAGTGTAGCTGTCAGTTCAACATGGCTTGCATTCCCCCTCGAGACCCCACAGCTTGGGGTTCCTAAGTACAAAGAAGACTCTGTGATATTCCTGGCCTGGAGAAACTCTTTCAAGATGGTGACGGATATTTTGTTGGCCCTGCACTTGACACCGATGGCCTCCGCAAGTGATAGCCCAGGTGTGTGATACTCCAGTGACGGTAATGTGGTTTTGGGAGAATTTCCTGTGGGTACGAAGTCGGCATGGACAGTGGATGCTGTGGTCGCTGGCGGTGATGGAGGCGTGGTCACAGCAATGGCTGCAGGGGGAAGAAGAAAATGAAAACTGAAATCATTACACCTTCAGAATCTGTTCTTAAACAAGCACATGGATCTGCCAGTCTGCATTATTTCCTGACAGTGACAATCAAAAATGGCATTAGCACAGAAAAGAAACAAAAAATTAACAAAACAACAATAATTATGTATTTTGTTTGCTGGTTATTATTGTTATTATTGTTATTATATTTATTACTATTGTTTTTGTTATTATAGAGAGTCTGTAGTCTATATAGCGTGAATATTGCTGTCATGTGATCCAGCTGGGCCATTCTATTGCATGTTTATGACGACCTTAAGCTCTTCAGTTTAATTTGGTGTCTATGGTGTCCAAGTACAAAATATTCAACAAAAAAACTATTAGTAACACATAACTGTATAAATCATTGTTGTTTCTATGCCATAATCGTATATATATACGTTCTGGTGATCTCCCTGGTGTTTTCATGTCTTTGCAGGGTTTACTCCATCCAGCCTTGACAATAGTATTTTCAAATTATTACATAGAAACTGTTTTTGGAATATTCATTACTTTGGAAAACAAATGGCACCACCCTTAAATAGCTACAAAGATGCATTTCAGTTTATTTGCTGATGTAAATAAGGTGTAATGTTCGCATGAGGATAGGGTGGGCTGATTTACCATGTTGATAACATTGAATGAGTTGCATTTTACACCGTGTGATGTTACCATACAAATTTTATTGTCTACATTAATGTTAAAGGAATTTATGGTATCCATAAATTGGTATTAAGCAAGACACCAGTACATTTTTAAGGCTCTTTGATGTTACATTTCATTTCCATCTGTCATAGTATTAGGTACTGCACAGAAGCCTTGGCAAATTAAAAGCTTAACAAGTTTAACTTACCAGTGGCGACAAACTTTTACAAGCCATTTTTGGCAATTTAAAAATGTCACAGTTGTCTGAGTCGGCACTAGTATTGAAAATAAAAAATTTCCATGCATAGCTGAAGAGAAGCCAGCCGGATAAATACTGTCCTCAGCTGCCTTAATCTCTTAGTTGGAGTGGCACAAACATGCAAATTAAATGCCCTGAAATGATTATTTTATGAGGCCACTTGCTGTCTATTGACTGATTTTTTTTAAATGGAATTTACTACTTTTTGGTGAAAGACCCTCAATTACCAAACCTTTTCAAGAAAAAAAAACAGTATGTAGAAATTGAACGGAGAAGATAAGTGCCTGCAATCAGTTTTTTTTTATATAGAAGACTGATTAAAGGTGTTTAAAAACTATGCTGAATGGAATTCCAAAGGGTGAGGCAGGGAGTGGAGTGAATTACCAGTGTAAATTGTGAAATGGGATCACTATCTGACAATCAAAGGGAAATGACTGAAACAAATATAGGCAGCACATGGAAATGCTATGGCCAACAGCGTCTAACTGTGCTGACACATTAGATGTAGAGGGTACAATGTAGGCATCCCAGCTGTGAGTCAGTTGTATTAGTAATTATAGGGCCTGGCCACACTGTCTATTTACCACTCCTTGTGACAACACAGGAGAATGTTCCAGAATGTAGAGTCCTGCAGGATAAACTTGGATGTGGCTTAATACGAAACAAAGTAAGCTGCCGAAGGCTGCAGTAGGATTTGCATTTCCACGAAAAGCCTACCTGCGCAGGTACGGCCTGGCCAATCAGGATTAGTGTCCCTGTACTCCTTATTGCATACACAGGTGTAGGAGCCCAATGTATTCTGACAGGTCGCAAACGCTGAGCAGTCATCTGCCATCTGGGAGCATTCATCAAAATCTACGGACAAAAGGGGTCATACTCTTTCACTATTCATTATGTACTATTATCTTTGAAAGTATTAGAAGCTGATGTGTTATTTAAATTCAATAAGCAAATGCTTTCATCCAAAGCAACACGCAACTGAGTAAGCAGGGTCAAACAGTCATTGGAGCAATATGGGGTTAGGGATCGTGCTCAAAGACCCAACAGTGAAATCATTCAGCTGATGTTGGGATTTGAACCCCTGACCTTCTGATCAAAGACACGCCGTCATTACCCAGAGAGTCACAGACCGCCCTGTTATTATGAATCATTATCCAAATAGTATTTTCAGCATTTTCAAGCCAGGTTTTTAAATGAATAATTTAGGCTTTAACAACAGACAACCACCAGCCACCACTTGTACCTGTGATATCAAACTCCAAGTTGTACGGGCTACTGCTCTGCAGGGATATCAGAATAGAATGGGACACATCCGTGATGTTCAGAGAGTTATCCGGAGAGAAGACGATCCCGAAGTTCACAATCACACTGCCCTGGGCTAGGCCCCAGATGTGAATCCTGACGACGCTTGAATTCACCAGGGCTTGGATATCCGGGGACAGAGATGACAGAATCTGTTGGATAATAGCTCAGTTTCAGCATTAGAGACAGGACTCTTCAACTAGTAATTCTGTAAAGATACACCGATACACTTAATGTAACACATTTATATAATGTTTCCAAATTGTTAATGAATTAGTTTTTTTCATTTTTCTATGGTCATTTTTAATAGAGATCAGTCAATTTTCACCAGTTTTCAAAAAGTACCTTTTAAAAAAACACGGTGCCACTTTACAATAAGGACACCCATATGAAGAGTTTATTAATGGTTTATAATCTGGTCATTAATTAGGTTGTAACACTTTGTAAATTATCAATAGATAATATTAAATAAATTTTCTTTTTATTAATGAGTTACTACCACTTACAAGTGGCAAAAGGGAGCCTTATTGTAAAGTGATACCAAAAAAATATCATGACACCCCAGTTTTCAAAGTTTTATTTTTTTTTAACTTAAAATGTCAACCCTGTCAAAGCCAATAGTTGATCTTTTACCAAGAGCTGTTGCTTCAGAACCCACCATTTTGGAAGAACCTTTGATCTCATGTTACTGCCCAACACCGTACCTCTCTCTTAAAGGAGTGGCAGAAACTGATGTAGTCCTGGCTGCTCAGATTCAGGAACGTCTCCTTGAACACCAGGTTGCTCAAGCGGGCCGTGGCTGACATGGTTTGCGCAGCTGCGGATGTGAAATGCATGCCAGAGTAGACACTTCACTTCCTGCATGGTCCAACATTTAAATTTAGGGGATTTTACTGAAGTATTTGATATGCTAAACTTGTTATCATATAATCTATAATAAACACTTTCACACATCATGCTTAGTCTGTATGTCATTTCCAATGAGCAACTGTTTCCCTTGCACTTTGCCGTCATTTGCACATATTGCTATGCAAATCATTTTTTTTAACATATTCACACTGTATCTGCTGTAAATGTGTCATTTCTGTTGTGTTCTTTAGTTCTGTGTATATCGCACAGTGAAGTGTTTTTGTAATATTGCGTCTTGTAATATCGTTGTGTACTTCAGGCCTCAAATCACAACTGGTGTGTCTGTACATGTACAATGACGTCCGCTGAATTCTGATTTATGACACTTGCCTGTCCTGACATGCTGTCTCACCGGGACACCCTGAGCACCGCAGGCCAAAGGAGTGATCCAGACACTGTACAGTACCCCAGGCTCCAGGCCAGTCACTCCCCAAGCGGGGTAACCGGTCTGCGTCATGCTCACCAGAACCGACATCTCCAGCACCTCCACTCGGAAAGTGTGACTGGCCGTGGAGTTCACAGCCCAGGTCACGTAGAAGGAAGAGCCAGTGACGTTGACCAGCATCACGTTGGTGATGGCCGCCGGACCTGTGCAAACACACAGCTGCTGTAAAAGCTAATGCAAACACCATACACAGGCTTAACCTTCTTATGTCTATATGGTATGTTCACACAAACAATGTACTGCCTTCGTGTTTCCCATGAATTCCAAGGGCAAACTGTCTTATTAAACTCATACAGACAATGCAAATTTCAAAAGAGTAACACCGCGGAGTTGCATGTTAAGTATTTGATCTCTATTTCGGTATATTTCTCATAACCTATTTTAACTGAAGCCACACAGAATTGCATACAGCCTGTAGCCGGTGCTGCATGCTGCGGCGTGACTCCAGGGGGGGAGTTCCTGAAGGAGGCAGTGTCTGAACTGGAATTGGGGGTAGAGTTTGAGGACTGAAGGTTGGCGGGGGTGCCCTGAAGCAACAAGGTGCCGGTTTTCATGGTCAATGCCGTGCTCTGAGAACTCGGCGAATGTATTGCCCAGAGTTCTGGAGGGCCTGTAGTTTGTGTCATCCAAGGGTCAGACGCATTGGGTAGCAGCATATGGTTCCCGGTTAGGTTATCCTGCGTGCGTTGTGTCGAGGCCACGATGACTTCATTGCTGTTTAATCTTGCCAGTTTACTGCGTGTTCTGTTCGTGGGCCGCTGGGAAGCTGGAAAAAACATTTTGCATATTTAAACGCATAGGTATGCTTATAAATAAGAATAACAATCAGACTTTTCGTACAGGACTAACGCTCATTTTCTTCATTTTATATCTGACATACCCCGACAGTGTACACCTGCATTACTGACGTTCATATCGATGAACCCCGGCTGACAGGTGCAGCGGTAAGTGCCCTCGGTGTTGATGCAGATTGCGTCCGGCGAGCAGCAATTGAGCGCCGCTTCGGCGCATTCATCCGTATCTGCGTGGAACACCAGCGTAACGTATACAAGGTCTTTATTTTCCTTATTTTGAAAGAAAAAAAAGCTCAGAGGTTGCACATGAATGACTGAATAACTTGTAATGACTGGCGGGGAAGCAGAGAGAATGGGGCGAAAGCAGATCTTTCCTGATGTTCCGAGGTTTAGCTTTGTGTTGCTGTTCTGCCCTTTTTTTCCACCCGACAAAAACTGCTTCCAAGCGCTTGCGTAAACACATAACACGACTACAATGTCTGAACATTCTTGCTACCCTTGTGTGTTAACGTGGTTTTTCTTGCACGTTATTCATATTTTGTTGGTATTTTAGTTTGTTACAATTTACATGATTGTTAATATACTGTTCCATAAATACTGAATTCCATAAATATGGGACCAGATTTCACCATTAAACTCGACGGTACACATATATTTGATTTGCTTGTTGAGACTATATTTTATTGTCGTCTTTGTTTTTATCAAAGGAAAAATATTTAATTTCAATAACCACTAATAAGATTTAGCCTAAGTTCAGGTTTTATCTGGAATTAAACTAGCTTGACGTTACATTCTTACCCTGGCATTACATTAAAATAAATCTGCTAGTGAACATTTTAGGCAGCCATTTCTGGCAGCATAAAACTAGTTGTAAAAAACTACTTCCCCTCTGAAAACTATAGATGGCAGTTTCTGCCGGCATAAAACGATGTGCAAAAAATTGCTATCCTGCTGAAAATTATAGGCAGCAGTTTCTGGCAGCATTAAACCAGGTGTAAAAAATGCTATCCTAATTTAATGTGTGGCACAGTTATTTTGATGGTATAAATCCATATAATAATGTCCTGTCAAAACCGTGGGTAAGGCATTTTGACAAAGTAGCAAAAACTGACAGATGCAATTTCCAATAAAATTATACTGTCGTTATCCAGAGGCTGGTATTGCTTTCCGTCCATGCGGTAAATGTAAGTGCATCAAACATGAAATCTGAAAGCAAAATGCAACATAATAATTGTAGGAAGTAATTGGTACATTTATTATTAGGCCAGATAGTAGTATTGCTGATTAGCTGTATGTCTGCTGGACACCTGCCGTAGATTATATACCTTGTACCTCCACTGCGGAGATCTCCTCAATCTGGCTGGGGAGAGGCTGCAGTCGTGTGGCACTCTCGGACAGGGAGAGGGCCAGGGAGGAGCACACCAACAGCCTGGAGGCTGTGCTGGAGGGGCCCTCCAAGCAGGAATGAACATGGTGCACGGAAACAGCAGGTAGGCCGAGAGCCCCTGTTATCTGCCCAGACACAGACAGTCAGTCTCCGTGGAGCATTCGTTTTTCTTAAGGATCAGCCATACGCACAAACAGCGAAGTACGTACCACAGAGTGCAACAGTCTGGTGTGGTTCAGGATTGCTTTGTCCAAAGAATGCATGTCATAGAAACTCATCCTCACAACAACGGAGACATTAAGGCACCATCTTCGTTCTTGAAATACAGTTCACACCCACATTAAACTCATTAATTTACATTACGTTAATAAATCTATGAGTTATAGTTATGTTCCTATAATCTCTTTCACCCAAGTCAGAATAAATTCCATACAATCCAGCTAAATTCAGACAGCAATGCTGCTAGGGTGTATGGTATTAACCACTGAGTGGCACTATTTACGCCTAAATTATATAGTAATTAAAATAGAGTTCAGTTTTCATATACATCAGTGTGTTTTTCTATGGAAAAGCGGCTATATTTAACAGTTACGTCATGCTGGATGCATTGCAGTGAACAGCTTGCCCTCTAAGGTGGAAATACTCACCACTAGCCACAGGGCTGGCACAGTAAAAGTAGCCGTTAGCCTCACAGCATTTTTGCCATCCTGGGCAATCTGTGTCCCATTCACACCGAGGGCCCCAAATTCCTGTCTGCGTCGCAGGGCAGTGCCCGGGTTTGGCAGTGAACTCCACAGTCCGACTGAAAGCTGACATTGTAACAGAAACACGTTTTCAGCATCACTTTGAAAAAAAAAAATGGAGAACAGTGTATAGTGTGGCGTGGCATGGTGGATCAGTGGGTATCACTGTTGTCTTAGACCTTCAGAACTAGGGGTTTGAATTCTGCATCTGCTTTGTGTGTATAGGATTTATTGGTTTTCTCCAGGTAGCTATCCCATGCAGTTAGGCTAACTGACATCTCTATATCTGCGTGTATGGTTGAACAATGGGTGAAATGTATTGTTGAGAAATGTTCTTGTACTTGTTCGATGACGCCATCTAGTGTCCGTATAGGTTAATAACATTAAGTTAGTTAACATTAAGATGCAGAAAAAAACAGTGAGATGGTGAAAAATCAGAAGTAATTTCACAAAAGTAGTAAACAATGTATAGGTTTGCAATAGCACTGCATCAGTTTCAAAGGCGGACGAAGGGATACTCACGCAGTGCGCAGTAGTTGTTAACCTGTTCATACCCATCACAGCATTTGAAAGTACTTTTTGTCGATGTGAAGTGTATAGTGCGATAACCCATTTTATAGAGTGTTCTCTGACACATCTTCCAGGGCAGCCAACCTCCACATGGCATGCGGACGGAATAGGATATCTGATAGGGTATCACCTTGCTGGTGGTTTCGGTCAGATTTTCAGAACATAAGTGGTAACCAGATGAAGATAACTCATATCCTAAAAAAGAAAAATTAACCATAGAATCAGAATCAGGTTTATTGGCCAAGTGTGTGTGTGGCACGCACAAGGAATTTGTTTCTGGCAGTTGGTGTCTCTCCGGTACATTACAGAACAATAGAACGAAACATTACAGATTAAATACAATATAAAAGACACCTTATTTACAGACAGTGTACATAAAGTGCAAACAATATAGAAGGTGCAAAGTTTATGGGATGCCTTAGATTCAGTTCAATTGTGTAGTTGTATTTCATCCTTTTAAAATGTGTTATTAATTTAACTGTTAATTCATATTATTTAATATCTCTTAACCCAAAATAATTTAAGGAGGGGGATAGGAAAATCAGGGTCAAGCTGTTAGCAAATCACCATACATAATACTGATAATTAATATGAAATCTGTTTTTGATGTGATTGATCATAAGTGCAGGGAGAAGTAGTCCTTTTGCAAGCTGTCCCACCTACCTTGAAAAAAATTGTCGTGTTCTAAACTAAGCCCAAAGAAGGAAGCAGCAAACCAGGTTTTAAGGATCCAGCTCATTCTGAAGGATTAAAAACGTTGTATCACACCATATATGCCTTATCCTTAAGATGAAGCGAATGATTCACGTTGTCCTTGTGTTGCTGGTCGCCCGTTCCACTGCATGTGTCTTCAGAACATTTTCCCTATCAAACTCCCTGGAGCTTATTGTGTTGGGAGCACTGTGTCACACTGCCACACCTGTCTGTTAGCTACACAGAAAAGTGCCCCAATCTTCTAGAGAGATCCTAATGAATTCGTAGCCCTTAGCAACAGCTTATGTGGCCTATACTACAGCAAACAAAATATGCAATTAATTAGATATATATATAAATTAAATTTAATTAATTAAATTTTACTCACTATAGTACATTCCCAGGAAGGGATAAAAAGGTATAAAGAAATTATTTAAACAGAGTATAAAAGAATATTTGATTATATAGTACTTGTATATAGTACAATGTTTGTATAACTGTGACTTTTTGAATAGGCTGTGTTCATGTCTGCGTTTACTTACCATATCAAGATTACTCTTCATGTGCCTGGAGTTGTAAGTAGGTAATTTCAATAACAGCAATTGTCTGCATGTACAATGCTACAGGGAGCAGAATGTTAGCTTGGAAACCTGGATTAATAGTCCCAGGTGGTTAGGTTTTCACCTAGGTTACCACAGAAGTGTTTGTTCATGGCTCTCGTTCCCTACTTTAGGTAATCGAAAACAAAATTGGTTCACACTTTAACCTTTTTTGTTTTATTTGTTCCACAATATATGCATGTTTATTTTACTCATCAGTACACGTATTGGGTTCATATTGCCAGTCTTTTCTTACTCTATTACACTGTGGACTACATAAGCATAGGGAAATCTCTGAGGAGTATTGTGGGTGTTCTTTTTTTTTTAGTTTCAGAGTTAATTTGATTATATGTCATCAACATCTTGGACTAGTAGCTTAGCTGCTAATAAGTGTCATAGCACACTGTAAAACAAAACAATAATTAGAAGAACTTTGGAAAACATCCCGAGGATCTAATGATCTTAATGAAATGCAGTGTTTGTAGGTTTCACCAAAGCATTTCTTTACAGTTCTGCACTGTTCTAAAGTAAATTAATTATTTAGGAAATTAAAGGTACATTCCAACTACAGGTTTTCCTAATATGTCGATGTAGTATTTGCAACATTTCATCCAAAAGCATATATGACTAAATTTAAACATAATTCTCTAATAAGCAGCTTGTCATTTGGAATTTGAAGACAACATTACTATAGTTCATTAGTTACACTTTATTTGCATCTGGCAATTAGTTTGATTCAGTGACTCTTGTTGTGGTGTAATTAACCATTATCCTAATTAAAAGAACCATAATCAACATGTATGTGCATGTTTCTTGCTAGTTCCCAGCGTTCCTACTGTTGTATACCTTGGAAGCAATGAAGTGGTGAAGAGCTGATGACTCGATTATAAGGACGGCTGCTAATGATGCCTGAATGAGTGTTATACACATCCAAATCCTACGTATTTTAGAAGTTCCAGAATTTGTTTTATTGTCAGTGTTCTACCTTGTAAACTTTTTATTTACATTGTATAATGAACAGCAAGAGAATTCATAATGTGCTCAAATGAATGCTTGTGACATTTCTTTGCTACTTGATGTAAATTGATTATATGTATTAATCGTAGCTCGCATATAAATTCTACACGTATGCGCTACTATAATAAGCATTTCTGGTAAGGCAAGTTCCTTCGTAATGATATTTGCCGCAAAATGGAACAGGAACGCCCAATGACCACATCTTTCCGTTCAAGATGTACGCCAGTTTATTTATATGCTGAGACTAAACAACATCCTGTCCCTTTAAGGGGTTTACTGTACACGCACAAGCTGCCCTCGTTTTAAATCTCTGTCACTCTCGTGGTCATTTCCGGCACGCACGCCTACGCAGAGGAAGCAGCCTATCAGCGCGCGGCGCACGTTACGAGCGTTCTCGACGATGAGCTCATCCCCGATGTGGGATGACGTCAAATACAAAATGGATGGAATCACGACGGCCACACGCTCGGTGCAATTCTAACATCGGCGCCCGTTGTAGGCTGTCCCGGGCGCCGAAAAGAAGTCGAAAAGGTGAGTTGAAATACTACGTGACTCCGGCCGCAGTTGCAGATGCCGCTCGCGTTGTCCCGTTAGCCGCCGTCCTGGGAAAAGCGGCCTTTCCTGACGTAACTCTGAGGTGATTCCTTTCTCCTTCTCCTCTCACTAGCGACCCGTCGCTACATGTTTCGGATGCTGAGTCTGCGCGCTGAGAAACGCCAGGCGCGGTCTTCTGCGCACGCGCACTACGCATTCTGGTCAGGGATTGTCTAATCTTATTTGGGTTTTAGGCTCGGCGCTGCACTGCTTGAGTAGTTGTACTATCCTCTAAAGCGTTGCAAAGCACCCTAAATGATCAGCTTGATGTGCTTATGTCTTTTCACTCTAACTAAAACCGATTACATTTAAATAAAAACGTAAAAAGACGATCTGTATTTTATCTGCTGTATTGGGTAACCTAGTCTATGCGGTTAGTTATATGTGGTTGTGTTGTGAAGCGACCTATAGCATGCGGAAATATGAGGCGTTCGGATTAACCTTTCGTTCATATTCATATTGCAAGCACTGACGACGAGTTGCAGTGATAGTAATACGAATAGAGAGGGCAAATCACAAAATGATTCATTTCTGGTATTTAAGGGAGAATGATTCTGATTTCCCAAAATTAGATGAATTCTTTTTGTTCCCCTCCTTTTTTTTGTTGAACAATATGTTCCGCACTGCTAATCCAAGTGTTTTTAACGATTGTGAAATGATTTTGCGCCGAATTTCGAAACTCTAGTAAGCTTAACATTTATCTGGTGTACAGTTGTCATTATGCATAGTCTTAATATTTTTTACCCTGAAATACTAATTATGTAAATCACCCCCATTGAATGTATTGACACTCTCCCACACACACATTTATTTGCTCATACCTAAAATAATTTAGAAATAGCCATCAATAATGAATTTTTATGAAGTACTGTCATATACAAGTAAAATTATTGTTTTAAGTAAATGTTGTATATAGTATACTGAAGCTGAAATGCTTATGTTGTTTCTATCCTGGCAGCAACGATGGAGAGCTTGGTCCATTACATTAATCCTGCCCATGCCATCTCCCTGCTGGGGGTCCTCAATGAGCAGCGCCTCAAGGGTCAGCTGTGTGATGTCATCTTGATTGTAGGAGACCAGAAATATGAGGCACACAAAAATGTTCTCGCTGCAAGCAGTGAGTACTTCCAGTCCCTCTTCTCCAGGAATAACTCGGAGGCCCAAACCATGGTCCAGTTAGACTTTTGTGAGCCTGAGGCCTTTGAGAATGTCCTGAATTATGTATATTCTTCATCTCTGTTTGTGGACAAAGGCAGTCTGGCAGCCATTCAGGAGCTTGGATACAGTTTAGGAATCCCTTTTCTGACTAACATCATGTCAACCAGGCCTCAGGTTTCCTACAGCATCTCCAGAAAGAGGACGTCCTTTTCTGAGGAGGATGATAATCGCTACCAGAAGAGGAGCGTCATCGTTTGCCAGAGTAGCAGCAATCAGCCCACCTCTAGTTCCTCCCATTTCAAAGGCCTAAATCGTAACGGAAAACCAGCATCAGTCCAGGCACCCCTTGTGACACATGAACATGGTTTGTCTGCAAGAGGCCTGTGTAAGTCTTCAGAATATGACCGCCCACGAGATGCATTGAGGAAAACAACATCCAGCCATAGAAGTTCTATCGAAACCACAGGGAGCCAAGACAATAGATCTAGTGCACCAGACACCTTCGTCAGAGGGAAGGCTGTGGACTTAGTGTCCACTCGACCACAGTTAACCTCTTCGGTTTCCCTCAGTGAGTCTCAAATCCAGCACAGCAGCGTACAGGCAGGCACTGTAATTGCTAAAGAGGAACCGGTAACTCCACTTTATAACCCCAAACAGCCATTTACTGGCCAAATAAGTGAATCGAGCCAGACCGTTGACCGAAGTGGACCACTCATAAAAAGCCTTCTGCGCAGATCCCTGTCAATGGACAGCCCTGTTCCAGTGTTCTCCCCAGCTTTGGAGCTCAGTAAAGAGCAAAGTCGAGTACAGTCTGTAGTCAAAATGGCCTCACAAAAAACAACCGACACGGACCTCACAGAGCAAAGGCATCAAAATTCAACTGCGACTGCGCCACTCAGTTCTACATCCAGGAACTATTATAAGTATGATGAGGAAGATGTTCATAAAACTGAGGTCCATGTAAAAACAGAACCTAGTAGCCCGCTAGCAGATCCTTCTGATATCATCCGGATTACAGTTGGTGATAGTTTACCAGTTAACTTCAAAGATTTCAATTTTGATGAAGGGCCCAAAGGATTTTTTAAACATTCTGGGAAAAGAAAAGCTAGACTTGAAAGTAGAAGGAATCAGTTAAAAAAGTCCAGGGGTGGTAGTGAATCTGACTTTGCAACTAGTGATAACGCACAGACTACTTCACCTCATAATTCTGACTTGAATGACGAGAGTGAGTTGGGACAATCAAGGCAGAGCAAAATGTTTAAGTGCTGGAATTGTTTAAAGGTATTCCGGTCAAATGCCGGACTCTATCGTCATGTGAATATGTATCATAACCCGGAGAAGCCCTATTCCTGTGGCATTTGTCATAAGCGATTCCACACAAACTTCAAAGTATGGACCCATTGCCAGACGCAGCATGGCATCATGCAGAACCCAGCTCCATCCTCCAGCTCATACACAGTATTGGATGAGAAGTTTCAAAGGAAGCTGATTGACATTGTTCGAGAGAGGGAAATTAAAAAAGCCCTAATCATGAAACTCAGGAGAAACAAGCAGGGAACGCTACAGTCTCAGTCATTTAACAAGAGGGGTCTGAGAACATGGTCCAAAAGCTACATGTGCCCTTATTGCGGAAAATTTTTTTTGTTTCAGTCTCAGTTCAAGCAGCATCTCAAGATGCACCCTTGTGAGAAAATGGATTCTCAGACAGAAAGGGAGGACGCTCTGACCCAAAAGGAGGACGAGGTAGCACATTTAAAAGAGAAAAACAAAGATGTGTACCCTTGCAGGCTTTGCAACGAGAAGTTGTCATCGTTATTCGAGCAGGGAGATCATGAGAGGGGGTGCCGTCATGCAACCGTCTGCCCATACTGTGGCCTTCGGTTCTCAAGCCCAGTAGTGAAGATGGAACATGAGACCCATTGTGAGTATAAGAAGCTAACATGTCTGGAATGTATGCGCACGTTCAAATCCTCCTTCAGTATTTGGCGGCACCAAGTCGAGGTTCACAATCAGAATATAATGAATGTAAAGGAACAGCTGACCCTCGGCGTTCAGGATGGTGGCAGCAAAGTGTCAGATCTCATCGGTGTCGGGGCCTCCAAAGAAGACGTCACCTTCAGCGACTCCTCGGGGCCGGCCATGTTTGATTCGGAAGAGTCATCCTTCATGCCAGAAGATCTAAGTGCTTCCCAAGAACCAGGAGAGCTGAGGGTGAAGGAAGAGCCAGAAGAGGAGGCAGTGGACGAGCGGGCAAGACGGGTATCTGTTGAGATGCCTGTGGAGGAATCTGGTGTGTGGCCGTGTGAGAAGTGCGGCAAACTGTTCAGTGCCCACAAGCAGCTAGAGCGCCATCAGGAGCTGCTATGCCACATCAAGCCCTTCATCTGCCACATCTGCAATAAAGCCTTCAGGACCAACTTCCGCCTCTGGAGTCATTTCCAGTCCCACATGACCGCTCCAGAGGAGCCGCCAACCAGGGAGTGCGCAGATCGACGCATGTCCTCTCCCTGCCCGTCTCCACCTCCATCCTTGCCGGTAGCTGGACCTGCGGCTCCTCAAGCAGAGTCACCAAAACCGGCCTCACCTGGAGCAGAGCCAGCTACTTCGGCACACTCCGTCTCACAGATTCCTGAGCAAAATAAGAAAGATGGCAGCGTTCCCCCAATGGGAGACACCGCTGATAAGCCCCTCACTCCTCAGGAATCAGACACCCTATTCTACCACGCACCTACCCTCTCAGCCCTGACCTTTAAAAGGCAATACATGTGCAAGCTTTGTCACAGAACCTTTAAGACAGCTTTCAGCCTGTGGAGCCATGAGCAGAGCCACACTAATCCTTGACTGTTTACCAGGCTTCTGAGATCTGACCGTAGGTAGGTTTCTGGATACATGCAGCAGCTTTGGCAGTCATATGATGAATTTGAAAGCTTTTAAGATGATATTGTTGAAAATCCTGACACTTAAGTTCTGTTTAAGGTTGGAAAGGCTTTGTTTGACTTTTTGTTAGTATGTTCAAGCAAAGGTCCATGAGTTTAAATCTGGTTACTTCGTTTACAGCAATAAGAGTGTCCTAAATATCTTGATCTTTTTCTCAAAATAATGGGAAAAGCATCATCATTTTGTACTAGCCTCACAGTAGTGCTTTAAATTCAAAATACTATCTGGAACTATTTGATCTTTTAGTTGAGAGTATGCTTTAGGAACAAAACTTTGGTTGCTAAATTCATTTCTTTAACTTAAATCCGAAGGGGAAGCAAAGATTTTTAAACCAAATCATATAATAATCATATAATGGATTATTTCAAGCTGCCTTTTGCTTTTATTGTCTTTTTTGCTGGCAAGTTTGTGGTTGGCTTACCACCAAAACTTATCATCACCATGCTACAGGTGTTTAAAGGTTGGCGTCTTCCGTGGCAGTTGAATGTAGTCTGGCGGTTGCAGTTAATTTGTACATTTTGCTTGCCTCCAAGTCCCTCTTCCTGTGTCATAATTTGCCTTGAAAAGTCAGAAATCAAGCGCCTGAGTTACATGTAACTCTACTTGTTATAGCCTATTATTATTATTATTATTATTATTTTAATTTCATACAAGAAAGTGCTTTAATCATTGCAACTTAATATTGATTAAGTGCTCTTGCAAATTAACAATTGTCTCGGGTCGTGTAAAGATTTTTACAAAATAGTTTTTGCTATTTCTGAATAGCAGTCTTAGCTCTGTGGAAGAATTGGCACTTTTTAGCAATCTGAAAAAGCCATTACATGTTGAACAGTAAATACCGTATCATGTTCAATATTTATTGTATATTTTGTGTGCTGACAGAAATCCCAGATACTTGTACAGAAGAAATGACTCTTTTTGGCAGTTATTATTTAGCTTTAGTTATTTTGAGGATATTGGCTGTCATAGAAAATTTTTAATTAGAATCGCCAAATAAATTCTTCTTGGAATGTTTTTTTCTGGAGGGTATACATCCCATGAAGTAATTTATTCAATTAACCTGTCAGAATGTGATTTTACTTCTGAATATTAGCATGATATATTTACATAAATGTACTCAAAATATGTAATTTGGCTAAAATGAGCTGTTGGCTTCAAAATAAAAGGAGGATGTTAATTTCTAAATGGAAAAATTATACAGCTGATTGTGTATGTGCAAGAGAGTATGACATCACCGTAAATTAACTCCCTGTACAACCTTTGGGGTTACTTTGACACATTCCATTTCAATGAATTATGACAAACCTGTTTTGCTTTGAGACAGTTCTACTTCACTTATTTACCATAAAGTAATAAATAGTGCCTTAGATTTTAATTTGCGGACATTTTGTGGAGTGGGATATTATAGAAGACTGTTCCTCCTAAGCTTTTTCTATTCCATAACAATAACTACAGGAATTTAATGATTATTATTATTTTTTTTTGCAATTTGCACAAACTGAGAAACGCATAAATATGTTTCCATATTGGCTGGCTCATTCATGTACTACAGCTTGAATTGTTTTTAAATGCCTATTGCATTTAATGGAATATAATCTTTGATTGTGTTCCTAAACAAAAAAATGTAAAGCCATTCAGACAAGTAGCTATAATTAATTCAGTATTGAGTTGGTGGGCTTACATTGGATTTTCCTATTTTTGGCTATACTGTACCTGAGCAGCAACTGACCTCAAAAATTGATAAAATTAGGATCACACACATGCCAATTTATGCCATATGTCGTGTTCTTTTGTAAACCATTCAATCTGATTTGCTTTGTGTACTTTCCTAATGAGTGGTGTAGATCTCTTAGCACTTATATATATATATATATTTGTGGGTCTGTTGCTTTAATTCTATTCATATTTACATTTATAAAGTCCTGTTCTACAGATTTTTTTTAAATTGCATTTGTATGCAAGTGTTTATTATGAGGTCCTGAATCAAGTAATTCTTAAGATTGATACTGATTAAAAGAAGCATGTATAATACATAGATTTGTAATATATTTGTTTTTACTTGGACTAATTTATACAGGTGTGGAGAGCTCTGTTTTCTCTCAAATGTAACAGGATGGTGTAAAATTGGTATGCCTTAGAGTGACAGTGCCCGGGTTTTTGGAGGGAGAGTTTTTGCCCAAGCAACCCATTGAAGAGCTTGAATCCAGAATGATTGCAAGTTAAACATACATACAGAAACCAGTTCATTATTTTTATTTATTTTTATCTTTTTTTGGAACTGATGTGAAATATTGTTAATCAAGTTTGTACCTCAGTATACTTCTGGTGCAAATTGTCATGTCAGGCATTAATGTTTGTATCCTGCACAATGAATTTTGCAAATGTCATGCCTTGGACACATATACAGGATGTACAGTTCAATTTGTACTTATTTCCTTGAATGTACCAACCTGTAAATTTTTTTTCTGTGGATTTTGAAGTTGAACAGTGAGCTACAGGTTACCCCTGATGTTAGAAATAATTTACAGTGTCTCGACCTAAGCGAATATGTCAGTTTTCAGAGATATTTGAAATATTTTGATGTTAATTTAATCAGTGTAAATGATCAATTACAGTTGTATTTGTAATAGGCTATTCTGATGTATTTTGAGTCTACTCCGAAAGACACTGAATGGATAGATGGATACTTTTTTTAAGCAATGCATATGACAGCATTTGTACAACCTTCAGTTTTCCAGGTGTGTGTTCTTTTCCTCTAAAATAACTCTTTGGTTGTACTGTAGTATCACTGCAATAATTTTAATATTTGTAATACTACAAATTGTAATACCGTGGCTTCAGAATTGGCACCAGTTTGTCTTAGTGCTTATTTTCTACTGTTTGTGTGCTTTGTTTCTTAGCTACTGAAATAAAAGAGTGTCTGTTATGTACGTTTTGCCGTTTTGCTGTTTACTCATACTTTTTTAATTACGCTTATTTGGATGTCCTTGAAAATATAGCCGACACCCTGGCCTTGGTTTGGCATCCAGGAGAGGCCTGCAGTTGAACCCTTGAGCAAGGTACATGCTGCGAATTCCTCCAGTAAAGTATCCAGCTGACTACATGGGTAAAAAATGTGAGTTGTTTTGGATTACAGCAGCAGCTAATTAGCTAAACCTAAACAGAGTTTTCTGTCACTGTAGGATGTTCTAAAAATAGATGGCTTTTCAAATGGTTTATGAAAATTCCCTGAAAAAATTGCAGTCCAAATAATGAATTTTATCAACATGAATTTGTAGTGGGCAGTACATATCTTGGGGGGTTGTTCAGCGGGTCATGGTGTTGCACCTTTGAGTGGGAGGTTGCCGGTTCAAATCCCATGGATGGATAAGTGAATTCCCTTTTAGGCCTTTCACCGAGGCCCTTAACCTCCAGTTGTTCCAGGAACTAGCTGACCCAGCTTCCAAAGATGTGTGTTTTGTTGGAAAAAGCATCTGCTAAATAAAATGTACATTTTATCAATCTGGTCAATCTCAGAAAACAGATGGGGCAGGGTAAACTGGATGGGATGCTGGTCCATCACAGAGGACATACTACTTGCAATTTATAGACCAATTTACCCAGTGCATGTTTTCAAATTCTGGGAAGAAACTGGTACAAAGATGAGGAAACATGCACACAGTTCACAAACCCCCAGTCCCACTGGCTACAGTGCAACTCACTGAGACAGTATAGTTTGATGTTTTGTTCTGATTCAGTGTTGTTTCAACCCTGTTCTATGTGTGATGCCAATTTCCATTGTTTAGTGTTCTAGCTAAAGCGATAATCACATGGTCAGTCACATGATTCATACAAGCGAACAGTCTGCCGAATACTCACTTGCACATGAACTCCCTTACGGTACAATGGCTACGGAACTTCCACAGCGGCTTTGAGCCAAAACCATCCTGATGAACTGATGAACAGCCACTTTATTTGGTAAATACATAAAAATGCCAGTGAGAACAGAGTGCCGCTTCTGAACAGATGGTCATTGCCATGGATCATAGAGATGTTTTCCAGCCTGAACAAGAAGTGACTAATTTCTTGGCTAGGAATCAGGAAGTACATTTGGGGATGTTGTCTACTCTGATGAGGCATTGGGGAATTCAGAGGGACTGGAAATCACCAGTAGGATTAAAAGAGGGCCGTTTTCACAAACATTACCCTCTGCATTCAAATATTTTACACAAATGCAAAGACAACATTTTGCAAATAAGTCACACCAGAAGTACATATCTGTTGTTGGTAGCTGGATATGTTCATATAAAGCAAATCACTTCACATTTTTGTCATAATTGTTACAGGTGTAAATTGGCACAATAACCTAGCATTTCCCTTTAAATTTAACAACTAAATAAAACTGCTTACCTTTAAATAAATATATTGATGGATTATTATTTTGCATTAAGTTCCTAATTCTAGAATATAATGTAATTAATTTTCCTTTCACAGTCCGGAAACACCCCTTAGTGTGTAATGTGTGTGGGCCCTGCCATGCACCAACATCTCATCCTGGGCGTCACCTCCCTTGTACCCTGTGCTTCCTGGAATAGGCTGCAAGCTCAGTATAACTTATTATTAGATAATGGAATAAACTATTTAAAAATGATTGGATGGAAGGAACTTATCTACAAATAATATTTAAATAAGACTTCAAAAGCAATCAGTTTTATTTCTGAGGTTTCATTTCGAAGTTTGAATAAAGTTGCTTTTATAATACATACATATAATTAGCTTAATAATAGCAATTTGAAGGTATTTTACAACAGTAACAAAATACTCAGAACCTTAAAACAGTGTTTTTCCCATTTCCAGGATTATGTTCAGTTACACCCTTTCAAATAGACATTTTATTCGGCATGTAGAGCATGTCTGTTGAAACAAGGTCAAAATATAATGGATAAAATCCAGTATTCACTTCCACAAAATACAAAAGTAACTTAAAATGCTTGCATTTACAATAGTTTTTTTAAGTGAGGATCTGTGACCTATATATAGGGTTTTACCTATGAAGGAATTTGGGAATCCCAAATCTTAATCACACTGTGACTTTCCTTCACTGCCTCTGATGATGAACCTACACACAGAAGTAAGTCAACGAGAATCAACGTCCTCACAGTGCCAATGTGTCCTTAATGAGTCTGCGCACCGTAGTGCTCACAGACGTGCCAAGTGAATCTGTGATCTGATACGTGATTTTGTACAGGTATGGCTGGACATCCTTCAGACTGGTGTCAAACACATTGTCCACCTCAGACTGTGTTGGCATCTTGGGTAAGTACTCATGTCGGTTGATCACCTCCACAATGTTGATAACCTTCTCACCTAGCTTCTCTCCCACTTTTTCTCTGCATATCTGTCTTTCCTGTTCATTGGCCAGGTTGACAACATTGACCTTGATGCTCCAAACCTCCCAGGGGATGCATTCGTCTGAAAAAGGCCAACGGGACTTCTTCTTCTGATAGAATTCCAGGGATATCTGACCCATGCCATCACTGCCCGAGTTGCTCAGGGCTTCCTGAAAATTACAAATACTAAAGGGTAAATAACACATTTACGTTCAACAATATAACTAAATTATTCATTTCTAATTTCGAACGTCTATACATTAATTAAACGACTAAATCACTTGTACAAATACCAGATAAGTTTTAAAGTACCAGTAAATTACCTTAAACTCTCCAACCGCTTTCCTGATGGCCCTGTCGAGCTCTTCAGACGACACTCGTACAAAAGTGAAATCAATAAAGTCACAATCTATGTCCTGCGTACCAACTGTGCCAATGGAGTACGTGCCCTCCTTCTTGTAGTGAAATTTCCCTGTGCTTCGGTGCAGCAAAATAGTGTGCAACAAGGCCAATATGGCCTCGTCAACCTGCCTTCCCTCTACTGACACCTCCAGGACTTCCGAGCGGCAATTCATGGTGTTTTGCTTCCTCGCAGCTGCAAAAGGAAATTACAATGGAAAGTGTCCTTTCCACTTCGATATCCGGCCCTTTTCAGCTAGCGACCTAAATGTTTACGCGCGATGGTCAGAACTGGATCGCCAAACGCAAAAATAAAAACCTATACACTGTGTCAGTTTTCAAACAAGATACATTTAACCCTCTATTTATGTCCCAATTGTCATATATTCATTGGAGGGCTATAGCTTTCCCCCCACGAATACCATACGCATAATACACTGCCATACAATATTCTGTTTATCTTTCCTATATCAGCAATAAAATGTAGCTAACAACCGGATAGACGAAGCCAAGTCGGTAAACACTAGCGTCAGTACGGCAAGTAGAAAGGGTCAATTTGAGCTTTTAGACAACACTTGTGAGTCGCTCGTTATGTCACCTGTGACTGTGAAGTGAAAAAGCTGAAATTTACGTAATTAAACATAATTTGACTACTCCGAAATCAAGGACGATCATAATAATAATCAAATAAATGTTGCATGGCCGCCCAGCACACTATTCCTTTAAGGAGCAGCATTGCATTCTGGGAATGACAGTCTCTGCCCGTCACGCGCCGCCACATAGATCGCTTTCGAAGGCGGTTCTCTGTTTCGTGGTCTAGTGTCAGCTGAATTGCGGCGCTGGTGGTTACTACTGACGGGTGGCGGATAATTCTTCCAATCATGATTGCCCCTCTAAGATGCCAAACCCACCATTCTTTGAACTTTTAAAATATTTATAATATTTTAAGTGCACTGGGGTGTACGCGTGCACGCGTCATCCGAGGCAGCTCTGGAGTACGATACACGCCTGTGGCAAGTGGATTAACTTTGCCCATCGAGGCTGACGTTAGCCAGTTTTGTTTGCCGGGCACTGCCGGATTAGTCAGCTCTCCAAGGGCTCAGCGGCTCCCTCCGGGATGCAGCGTGGGCTTCGTGGCGGACCTCGCTGATAGCAATAGGCCGGCTTTTTGCGAACTGTGTTGGCCGGCAGTTTATTGAGCGCAGCCGAAACGGGATTTTCGAGGATTTCAGCGCTCTGAGGAGACGGCGACATTTGTATTTTTTTTAACCACACTCGAACTTTTCCCAGTTCTTCGTAGCACCACCGAGGATATTTAATAACGTTGGGATCCGGCCTTGCAGACGAGAAAGTGTCGCTGTACGGTCATAAAGTAACGCAGGCAAATGCACTGCCCTAGCTGGTTAGGTGATGGTCACCTATTGCAGCTAGCGGGTGGGTTTATGTTTATTTTACTTAACGATGAAGCAGGATCTAAAGAGCAAATGAAGCATTACTGATCTAACGAGCGGAGGTCGATGCTACTTTTCGCCAAAGTTATTTACTAGTTGCCTCATCGTTCGCTTCGCCATGAGTTTTCTGGACGACCTCTGGGGGTACTTTCCCGTGGAGGATGTGCAGTGGTTGTTCCTGGTCACGCTGTTCATCACGTCAGTTGTCACAGTTTTTGTGTACCTGGTGCAGTACTTTTACGGGGATCCAGGGCTGAGGGGGTCCGGGGTGGCCTCTGGAGAAGCTGGTGCACTGCTGAACTGGGCGCTGTCATTGAAAAGCTGGAGGTGTCAGTGGAGGAGAGCCTGGGTGAAAGCCCTTAACGACGAGGCCAAGAAGCCCGGGGTAATCGAATTATTTATTTAAACGTCGTGTCCTCAGAGTGCACTCTTACTGTATTATTGGGCCTAGTTAACCACTTGCCCAACATTTCTGTAAGTCAGTAGTCTACATTAGATGTACAATTTTTTTTATTCCTTAGATGTGCAGCATATAAATGAGAAACTGTGAAAAAGACTGCAGTTTGTTAAATCAACACCAGAGCATGTTAACGTAAGGTGCCCTGCAGGGCTGCATCATTTTTAATGTTGACAGGCGTAAATTTGTTGTAGGAATATTTGAAATGTATGCAGCTGTCTTATTTCATATGATGAAAATAAGGTGTCCGTGATGAACCCTAACCCTAGATTGGCAGCATCTTTATATAACTCTGGGTCATGCTTCTGTCACAGGTGGCCTATATTTATCTTTTTAATTTTTGTTACTTTAGTCGTTGTTTGTTCACTTCATTAATTATTACATTTGATCTCTTTGTAATAGAGCCCCATGCTTCTCAGTTTTGAAGAGGATGGTCAGCAGTCTTCAGAGCTTGAGGTCACCCATGTATCCAGCTTCAAGAAGTCTGAGGAGTGTAAGGTAAGCCTCTGCAGCATTTCGAATGGCCCAGGAAAAAAAAGAGATTTTTTTATGATGCCAGATGAGTTGCTTGAACGCTGTCGAACCGAAGATAATGTAGAATTGATGCCAATGTTGCCAACTGATTACTGTGCCCCCTTGTCACTGAAAAAGCCTGTGATATAGAATTTAGCACTTCTCAGAAAACGCATGTGTTTATGAAATTGCGTGAAGGCCAAGAGCTCGTTTAGGCATATGAAAATCCATGTGACTTATCTCATGTGCATCACAAGGCATACGAACTTTGGCCTTCGGCCACCTGTGTTCAGATTTTTATGTAAGATCTTACTCTGTTTCTGCAGCAAGCATGTTTCTTTGCCTAACTGGCATGCTTCTGATTTTGAGCAGAAGCCAGCTTGATTAGGGGCAGGGCAAATCTTCAAGAACACATTTTTTCTATAGCTCCTCCACTGGCTGACTTGAGATTTTCCAGCAGAGCGCTCCTGTAGGACTTGGTTTTTTATCGATGGGTTTTGAGTGGGAGGAGATCGATCTGTTAAAGGTGCAATTTTTGGCCATCTGCGGGAGCTGCTACCTTAAGCTGTTTTTTTTCCCCTTTATGAGCAGATTGGGTTCACACTGTTTTTGAATGTAAATGCTCAGTTGGAGGTTATTCCTGTCTGGCTTGTGAGCTGAATTATCCTGTAAGGAGATTACGCAGCAGCTCTGAAAACCGGCATGTGTCAGCAAACATGGGCTAAAGTAGTGATGACAGGGCTGTGTTGCAAATGACAACTGGTATTCAGATGAATAATCCCCTGCACTCTGTTGTCAGCCTGGTTGTTCGGGTGCCACAGGCTGGGAGGCCTCAAGCTCGAAGGCCGTAATAGCTCAGGACCGTCCCGTGACTTCTTATCGGGGTACTGCTTTAAGCCCCTACCTGACATAACGCTTGTCTCTCCCTTATGCAGAGTGTACGCTGCCAGGTGACGGGCAGTAAGCTGGAGTTCTCACTCTGCATGTTGTCGCCGATGGTAACCGCAGCCCCCTTGCGGTACGCCGTTACAGTCTCTCCCCTTCAGCTGCAGGTAACTTTCCCTTTGTCGTCCTTGCTCTCTGCACACACCTGACTTAGATTGGTCTTGATGTCACTTCCTCTTCACCCTACCTTGATTTCTCATTGGCCCTCGAAATTTACTCCCCAGTAAGGATTACATTCTTATATTGTCCTGGGTTCTCCAAACCATAAAACATAAGTATATGTACTTTGACTGATCCAAGGCAGCCCTTCTCATACTTCAAAATTGTTGCATTGAGTGCTGACTTAGTTTAAAGCCCAGAAGCCATTTGGGGCCCAAACATTCGTGGTGGGACAGCTATTCCACAGACCTGAAAGAACCACATTTTATCTTTCTTTTTTATAACCATGTAATTGTGAAGTTAAAGTCATGATGTAGTTATCGGGGTGGCAACATGGAGGCGGGTCTCTTAAACTTAAAAGTAGTTGATTTAGTACAGTATAGTAGTTTAGAGTCTTTTTCATCATGAGTCCACTGCTGTTCTGAGAATTGCATACAACGTAGAGTTTGTGAGCGCTGCTGTGATGGACGGTCTGTTTTATTTACATCCCTTAACTGCATCATGCTTAAGCGAAGTACTCCAGGAATTCATCCCAGTCCGTGGGGAGCTACTCTTGTGTGGGAACTGTGTACCCCTAACAGAATTAGGAATGTTCCCTGTCTAATCTTTTGATGATCCGTAAGTAAAGTCACTTACTAAAGTCAATGACTACATAGTCATCTATCCATCCATTTTCCAAACTTCTTATCCTACTGGGTCGCAGGGGGTCTGGAGTCTATCCTGGAAGCAATGGGCACGAGGCACGGAACAACCCAGGATGGGGGGGGCAGCCCATCGCAGGGCACACTCACACACCATTCACTCACACTTGCACTCCTACGGGCAATTTAGCAAGTCCAATCAGCCTCAGCATGTTTTTGGACTGTGGGGGGAAACCCGAGTACCCGGAGGAAACCCCACGACGACATGGGGAGAACATGCAAACTCCACATACACGTGACCCAGGCGGAGACTCGAACCTGGGACCCAGAGGTGTGAGGCAATAGTGCTAACCACTGCACCACCATGCTGATGAAAATGAGCAAATACTTTGGTCTTCCTTTAGCCTGTGTTTCGCCGACTGGCTGGTTTGCTGCACTGCCTAAGGCAATCAGTTGGTTCTCTGTATGGGGGCCCTAGGCATGTGGGGGGGGGGGTGTTGTACTATGGTCCAGGATCATATCCACAGACAGGAAGGAGCCAAAACACACTGTGCCTCAGCTCTGTTCACTGACCGGCAAAGCGGACAGCATTGCCAGGCAGTTTGCTCTTTGCATATTTAAAACAATCAGGTGCATGGAGATGGCAGAGCTGAACTGTTACTGTGGGCTGGCTTAATCGAATTAAGGATATTTATAACTGCATCTGGTGCTTCTTGTTTAACTGTGGAGATGATCTGCTTTTCCTGTGAAAGCAGTCACTCGAGGACATCATAATTTTGTACTTTGGTTGCATTGAGTCCCCCTCCAGTTTTTAAACCTGTGTCCTCTTCCATATGGAAAATGTATTGTGGGGTATTTTTGTGGGGCAGGCATTGGAAAAGGCATTGGTGAAAATGTACTGTGTGTGTGTGTGTGTGTGTGTGTATGTGTGTGCGTGCGCGCACACGCGCGCACGTGCACGTTCGTATTTTGCATTTAGTATATAAACATTTTTTTTTGGCCCCCACAAGCATAACCTCAGTTTCATAAAAATCTCTGAATGCAATCAAAAAACTGAAATAGCTGTAAGTCTTGTATTTGGATGTATTCTTCTTTGATTACTTTTGCTTAGGGTTAGGGCTGGGTAGATTGTCATAGTTGGGGTTATGCTCATAGAAATGAATGGAGAGTTGCCATAAAGATATGAATACATGGACTGTGTGTGTGTCTGTGTGTGTGTGCATGAACGCACATCTGCATGCATATGTGGATTCCTGTTTTCTTTCGCTGTACCACCCAGCCAGAAGTTATCTGCATACTTTAGAGGTTCATTGTAACCCCTTTTGATGTGCTCTCACACTTTGTATTTGTGATTCAAATATTGGTATTGAGATGAATTTCAGAAAATATACAGGCCATTCACTTGTGTAGGATTTCAATGTAATTGTGTGCATTTAAGGTAATTTTTCAGGGGCAGTTAATATTTATTTATGTTCCTTGAGGATTGGTTGACAGGGAATCATTCTTGTATGTGTGCTTAAACACTGGCACCAGATTTTATACCCGTCTTTGACTGAGTGTCTTGTGCATATTTATAATGGATTGCGTGGGTAACTTCTGCCATTACTGGATTCGTATGTGATATAAGTAGAGAACATGAGTAAATTGTGTGTTGGTACTGATTACATGGTGGGTGTGTTCATGTATCTTGCAGTAATGCAGTTTTTTTTTTGTTTGAGTGTGAACAATGTCACTTGTGCCACTTTTTCGCAGCTGGATTTGCAGATGCGTGAAACTGCAGGGGAAGTCCAGGTTTCCTGGGTGTTGTCCAGTGTCGACTCGTGGGACTTGCGGCTAACGCCCAGCCATTCGCAGGTGGGTTGCCGCACAGTTGCCTCTGAGCTGCTAAACTGGGCCTGTCGTATTATACTAGCATATACAAGTTATGTTAAACAGAGAAATGACAAATTCTACAGATATATTGTTTAACATATCGGTATCGGTATGATGCTTGTTAAAAATCAAGGCATTGGTCCAGTGTGTCTTGGCTGATTATTGCTGGTTAATATTTAGATTTTAGCTAGTATTCAAAGTTAGCAGCACCAGAGAAATAAAGACATGACTACTAAAATAATGGAGATGGTTGGATTGGATGATCGACCATTTAGTCTAAGCATACTCTGAACAGCCTGACCGTAAATCCCGTCGGAGAGCTAAGGAAAGCACTGTATTTTACTGCACATTCTGCAGTGTAGCATTATGCGTGTGTGTTTGTGTCTCACAGGGTTACACTGCGGCCCCCAGCTCTGCAGAGGTCCGAGACAGAGTGAGGCACATTCTCTCTGAAGCCCAGCCATTTGTGCTGTTGAGCAGCCAGCCCGCCCAGGGGGTGGAGCTTAAGGTACACCCCTCAGCCACAGAGAACTCATGCAAGACATGTTCCCATACCATGCATTCATGGGACATGTATAGGCAACTGCACAGTCCAAAACTGTATATGCTGCCTGAAGTGTATAGAATATGATCTGGGGGTCCCGATTCTCTTCTGTTGGTGTTTTATGGTGCAGACTGTAAATGCTGGAATGCAACATGCAGTATCTTACAAATGACATTGAAATGGCTCGCATGTGCTGTGTGTATATAACACGGGTGTTATGGATATTGGCTGTGAAATCTGCCCTGTGTTGGTATCCCCAGGAAGCACGCAACAAAGCCCTTCAGGTGGCCCTGCCCCCCAAGCCCCCGCGGGCACACGACTGGAAGCTTCTGGTGAAGAACATCCGGGTGGATCTCGATCGGGAGGACAGCAGTGCTGCAGGTTGGTGTTGCGGGGAGGCAGGCTTTTGCCATGCTGGGTTCACCTTTTGTGGCCGCTGTGTATAAAAGCGTGAAACTAGCACGAACTTGAAGGAGATATGATGTGTCTCAAAAGTTTTCTGTCACGCAGTCAGTCTGCCAGGTGTTGGTCCATAAATCTTGCACCTTTCCTCGCCATGCAGTGTTCTGTGGAAGCTTCGTTGTTCAGCTCTGTCTGACACTCCAGTTCCTCTTAGTCCTCTACCTTGTCCCTCTTTGTTCAAAATAAACTAGAAGACCTCTGATAAATCACACGGCGTATTGGACTCTCCTACCCAACCTCTTGGTGAAATGTGTTGTAAGATTGAAGCCAAGAAATTCTCTGCAAAAAAATGACCCTGCTAAGATCTGCTGATATTAATTCACACACTCTGAGAGGTGTGTACCTGTTTGTAAGCGCTGGTGCCAGCTTTGCCCCCCCCTTCACTCACCTCTCCATTCCCCTGTCTGATTTATTTTTAGGCAGCGCAGACTTATACTGTCTTCTGCGACTCGACGACCCTCCCCAGAGGTTCACCAGCGCTGTGTCGCGCAACACCTCCAGCCCCTCCTGGGAGCAGCCTTTCATCTTGTGAGTGCATCACGTCGACACTCAGACCAGAAAAAAATTAATTGCCCCAGGAAATGGCTACTGCAGTCTGCCTCACTAGTTCCAAGTCACGTAGCAGACTCATCTCCATTGCACTCTGATTTCAGTGAGCTGAGTGGGCGATCTAAAGAGCTGAACCTTCAAGTCCTGGATGATGGCAAGCCACTGGAGAGTGAGTTCATGGCCGATGCTGTGATTAGAGTTGGCAGGTTTTTCTTCTCATCAAAGACGGCTTTGTGGTTATATTTTATAAAACTTGTAAATTGCAAATGCACATTTACGTTATTTATTTTTCTGTGTATGGATATCGTAGGTTCATTGGTGGGAGAGGTTTTGGTGCCCTTTAATCTTGTGAAGAAGCATCCTGCCGGACTGCAGACATTTGCACTTAAGGCTAAAGATAAAGTAGTTGGCTCACTTTGTACTGAGGTAAACACTGGAGTTTTCCCTTACTGGGTTTAATGGGATGCCCTCCCTGTAATATACAGCTCTTTCAGCCTGTTAGCTGGTGGAGCCTAACGCTAATCAGCCAAGTCTTTGGCTGTAGTCCCTTTAGGTAAACGTTCCCGTGTGTGTGGAGTGTGGATTAGTGAGGCTTGGTGCTGCATCCCTCAGTTCACCTACCTCGAGCCCAGTGAGGTGCGCTCCTGGCAGACGCCCACCCCTGCCCCTGCTAAGAAGGTGGAGATGGACCGCACGGTGATGCCCTGTGGCACCGTCGTCACCACCGTCACCGCGGTGAAGAGCAAGCCGGGAAGGGCCCTGTCATTTGGGGCCAGATCAGGTACGAGCTTGGCCTGCCAGTCTAGGGTCAAAGGTACTCCAGAAGGCTACTAACAGCTCATAGTGGAGATGGTCTGACTCGTGTGAATTGCATTACAATGTTTGCAGTACTCTGAACACTATAATTTCAATATCTTTTTTCCTGAAGTTTTTTTCAACCAAATTTTAAATCATAGCTTGAATACAGAAATGGATCGATGCTCTTGTGATGGGTTGAATATGGGATCAGTACTCCTGCTTCCGTGTCCCCATGTGTTGATGGGTACAACTGTCATTTGCTGTGTTGTTCCAGAATCTCCCTTGAAGGCCCCACAAAATCTGCCTGAGAGACTGACCCCAGAGAAGTCTGCTGGGGCGACCACCGTCAGCAAGGCCCTGTCATCCTCAGATACAGGTGTGTTTGGGAGGAGGGGGATGAGACTCGTCTGCATCTGTATCGATTGTGGACACTGTTTGGTGTCTGCATTTAGGCGGGTGTTTCATAAGGCTGAGCAGACGATAGCTGAAGCGGCTGAGGGATCTGAACCTGGGTTTTTTTAGACTGTTAATCTCACCATTGGGCTCTTGAGCAAGGCACTTAACCGTGGCTGCCCCAAAAAAGCACAAGACTAAATATGTAAATGGAAGGTAAATTCACCATAACCGATGAGCTGGATGCCGTGTCCGTCCATCAGAGCTCATGATGCTGAACGGGACGGACCCTGTGGCTGAGGCAGCCATCCGGCAGCTCCACGAGTCGGCCAAGCAAAAGTTGAAGTCTCCAGTCAAGAAAAGCACCATCATCATTTCGGGAGTGGCAAAGGTAGGGTTTTTGTTTGTGTCGGATCTGTAAGTCACGTGAGAGAAGGCACGACTCTGTTCCCCCATCCCTTCCCCACAGGCGCACACTCTTTTTGTTTTGCCCCCCCCTTAGACCCCTTTATCTCAAGATGAAGAGATGGTGCTGATGGCAGGCTATGCAGCGGCGATGGATGCGTCCATGACAGAGGCCCCGCTCAGCACGTCCACATCAGTGGCCTCTGTGCAGGATTCCACCGTGCGGGATTCCACTGCACGAAACCTATCTGACCCCAGGGAGGGTCCCAGTGGCACAGAGCCCTCAGCAGACTGGGACGACCAGCTTGTCCCAGACCCCGATACAGATAAGAAGTCCGCTCTGTCCCTCTGCATATCCGAGACGGATTCCAAAAAGAGAAAAGGTAAGTCGGTGCTTCAGAAACGCTGGAAACGACCCCAAAGCCATTTCTTCTAACAGCTGTAGGAGGTTACTTCTGTTATTGGTGTAGGATTTACGCAGGATTTGTCAAAAACGATGTCTGTGGATTTTAACTTTGTGGCACAGCGCTTTGAGTCTGAGCCTGTTTTTACACATGGTCCATGGGAAAAATGAGCTGTATTGGTCTCTGGTCCAAAGCAGCACAGTACTCCTAACGTGCATATGTGTTCACTCTCGTTGAAATCCTACGGAAACTGCTCCAAGGAATGTGCTGAAACCCCCATCCCCAACTTGACCTGGCAGTTTCTGGGCTTTCTGTAGTAAAGGAGCAAAACTCGTCTGTCCGACCAGCTCAATGAGCTGCTTAATTCATCATGCAGTTTTCAAATGCTGAAGAGCTTAATAGTCTAATATTTTAAGACCAAGTGCTTATTAGGGCTTTAGGATTGTTTAAGTACCAATGGCTCTTGAGCTTGCCCTATGTGAGAATGTTTCCTGTGCAAAGCCATTGAATGACATCAAAGTACAAGTACAGGACATATTCTAGTTTGTAGAAGTGAAGAGCAGTAAATGTACCTCAAATAATTCTACTTTCTGGTTGTTCTCATATTTTAATGTATTGGGTTGAGGTCTTTTTCCATTTGTCTTATTTTTTTATGCTTATTCTCCATTCTATTTCTCCCCATTTACTTTTTCCTATTTTGCCATCTTAAGAGGAAACCAGTGCTAACCAGAGATTATTACCTGCAGAGTAAGTTATGTGTTGAACAACCTCAGATATCCAGTAGTGTTTAGTATTGTACGCTCTCGGCCATTAGGGAGAGGGCAATGTTTGCAAGGTGGCTCTGCTTAGCTTCAGGTAATCGCTTGCAGCTCTTGTTGGTATTCTGTAATGTGTCCTTAATGGCCAACATCTTTCAGAATGCATGTTTTAGATTTCTGGATATGCTCATATACACAATGCTAAATTTCAAACAGCTGTGGTATTAAATTGAGGGGAGGAAAAGCTCTTGGTGGCTGCAGTGGCTGAAAGCCTTTAAATTGCCCGCTTTGATGTTCAAACCCCCAAATGGTATATGTTTTTCATGCAGCATTTCTTCATTAGTCCATATGTTTTACATGCATCTTAAAATCTTTTCACTGCTTTGTATTACAAACCATGCCAATTTGTCTTGAACATTTTTTTCCAATAGTCAGTGACCGAAACAGATCCATTCCTCTGGGATGATTGAAAAATGTTCATTGTTTTTTTTTTTTTTAAGGGTAACTTTGACTGAAGGTACCAAAAAGCTTTAATTCACTGCCATAGTCCCCCGTACTCTGTAGCGAATAGAGTTTGATTTTGTATGTCTGACCCCCCCTCTCTCCTACGTCCTGTTCACCTCAGGCAGCTTCCTGCACAAGAGTGCCAAGCTCTTCTTTCGGCGCCGGCACCAGCGCAAGGATCCGGGGATGAGCCAGTCGCATAACGACCTGGTGTACCTGGACCCGCCCACCGCCACAGACAAGGAGCGCCGCACAGCCACCTTCGGCCGCCTAGTCAACAGGAAGCTGCTGCCAAAGAACAGGACGGCAGCTAATGGGTCAGCGGGGGAGCCGCATGCGTGACTGCATCGCCCCCTAGAGGAGGGGCCGGAGTGTTTCCTCATTGCGCACTGTGACCGGAAACACGTTCTCAACATCTCAAGGAAATGATGTTCCGTACTAATCTGAGCAGATTCCTGATGATGGATTATAGACAATTACACCACCTTATGAATGAACGATTGCAGTAGATGTTCTGTTTTCATTTACTAGGTCATGACCTTCGAAATCCTGTTGTATGTACCAGCCATGGGGTACCTCTTGGTCATTAATCCCTTTTATTCAGATTTGAAGCTGTGGGTTGAGAAGAGGGCGGCAGCATTGGCCCGATTTTGCACATTTGATGGGATCATGCGCTTCTCAGCTTCATAAAAGCCTACTTTAAATGTAGTTGAGTGCAATGTGTGCTCCAGTAGATGTTTGTCTCCTGTATACAGGCTATACAGTATATTATCCCACTTAAATGCTGTTTCCTAGTCGCAAAAAGCTGAGTGGTAATTTTGAAAAGCTTTTCCCTCCTCAGTTACTGTCTAGTTTGATTGCTTGGTTCAGCCTAACTCTTTCTACTGTGAAAATTGCTTTCCAGTGTGACGACAGCTAGATTACATGCATAAATCCAGCAACTTGAGGTATGAGAGGCAAAACTCTCAGCACAAAATGTTCTAAGTCCATTGTTTCATTACTGCTGTGGTGGTCTTGGCTTCATTTCCTTACCCACTTTTCTGAAGGTGTTCACTTAAATGCGATTACGTAAAGGGCGACGGACACTAATGACTACTCCAGCTTGTTTTAAAACTGTGTGCGCAAACTTTTAAAATGAATGGACAGCTTTAAGCTGTAGGAAACAAGGATGGTTTTCCTGGTGGCTGAGGCCCGGACTGTGGTTTTCATTTGGGTAAGTGAGTATAAGCAGTGACCCCCATACTCATCCCTGACTGTCCGAGACTACTGTTTTCCTGAACGAGGCCGGCTGTGTGTGTGTGTTTTTTTTTTTTTTATTGTTTTTTTTAACGTAACTGCTCAGCACTATATTGTGGAAGCACTTGGAGACTCAACTTGAAAGCTTGAGAGTCCACATTCTGTTTACCATGCACTGGGACAGACCGATTGATACTGATGATGCCGGTCCACAGCGGCCAACGGGATAGGCCGGCCTCCCTTTTTACGCTTAACAGGTGAACATTTGTATTTGCTGGAGGCTACACACTGTAGTTCTTCGTGAAAGATGCCTGCCACTTGTTTTCACTAGAGGTGAATATGGATCAAATGGACGAAGCTGGGAGTCGCCATGTCGATTCAAAACTTTAACATGTCCATGTGGAAACAGGGCCTTCACTTGTATGTCAAGGGCTGTAAGTGTTGCAGTGCCTTTAAACCCAGTAGGAACAGGAGGAGAAAAACATGCCCTCTTATGCATTTCCACTGCCCAGATGTATCTCACTAGCTTGGTTATAAACTCTGTATTTGGCTTTTATTTTTGTTTTGGTAATGGTGGACAGTACACCTGTAGTGTCTCAAATGACCTGATTGCTCACTGTTTTGCGAGGTTCATAGCCATCTCTCTCAGCTCATTTGTAAACTTAAACCAAAAATAATCAGAACTGAGGTATTAATCAAATGAGAATCTTACAGACTCTGACCCTAACAATTGTACCAGGAAAGCCTATACAGATGGCCTGTAAATATTGTAATTGCTTAATGACATTTCATATTTGCATCAAGTTCCAATCATAGTAAGGGCATTTTGATGGCCCTTTAGATTGTTGGTCAGTGCAATTAAAGGATTAAAACATATCAGGACTCTAATTTCAAGCAATAAATATTTACTGAATAACCATTATGCTGTGTTGTGTTTTTTCACCTCCGGTAATAAAACCTTCGGTCACAAACTGAAGTTATTTTACCTTGGGGTATATTAATTGATCTTAAAGGAAATTAACATTGTTGGCTTATGTTAAGATGGTAGGAAAATACACTTAAGAAAATATAAAGGCAATTGTTGCCCATCAAGACACCTCTTTCCTCTTTTGAGTTTCTAAATCTTATACAGCAGTGGACAACCTCCTGGTGTTACTTATGCTCCAGTACAGCTTACACTTGTCCCTGCGTGTTCATTCGAAGCTCAGTCTTGCTGTTGTCAGTTGTATGTTTGCAATGTGCTATTTGCCCTACTTCTACATTGCTCTGGACAAAATCGTCTGCTAAATGTGTGAAAGGTACATGTTTTTTTTTTATGAGTTTTTATTTGGTCAACACTGGTAATAACATGGAATTTTCTAGGATGTGTGAAGAAATGTGCACCAAACATGGTTACTATTTAGGTCATTTAATTAAATATTGTTAATTGGAAATGTGTTTTATTTGCAGTTATTTTGGCACACTTTCTTGTCCACGGGCATTTGTCAGTCGTGCTTTCATGAAATTTGCGATACTGAAGAACTACGGCTCCCAAGATGCACTTCACGCATCTTATTTCCGGTCCTGCGCGGTTTCTGGAGCGGATTGGAACCCGGAGTCAGGATTCAATAAATGTGTGGCCGTTTTGAAAAAAGGTAACGTTGGTTTTATTACCGCGTGTTTTTTTCGTGTGCAGCATTTCACTAGTTTTGTCGGAGGTACAGTATAACACCGTCTGCTGTCCTATGAAGCTGCAAACCGGACCAGTTTTGTAGTTTGTGACATTAAAACGTTCTGGCTCCAGATGCGATATTCGTTTCCATTCCATCCGCCATGCCGATTGTTCTTTGTTACATTTGCATTACTAAAAGACACCGAGTGGGCTGAGATCGGAGTTAAAACCCGGCTAGAGTTAGGAATCTGATGAAATCCCGGATCTCGTCTCGACCGGATCCTGTTTTTTGTGTACACACTGTGCAGTTTGGTCACGTTTTGTAAACACGACGTGCCTTTTGTTCACTCACTTGGCGATGCGCAGCCAGCTGCGTGATGCTGATTCTTGTGTTTGTCGGTGCACGTAGCAGGCCACTGATAAGCCCAAGTTAGTTGACGCGTCCCTCTTGACACTCTACCATTTAGAACGAGTCATTCGTATGCTGAATTGCATAGTAGTGCAACTCATGAAAATTCAAAATAATTTCTTTAAGTCCATAAACAATAAATATACTATATAGTATCAAAATATGAAATAAGGGCCTTGCAAATCTTTTGCATCTGGCACAAAGGTGTCAGTTATGTTGAATAAATAATAAAAGTTTTATTTATATGCATATAATATACATTTTAGTAGTAGTTCTATTTTATGCGGCTTCATAAACCAATCAGTGTGCATTTTAATAGCTTAACCGCACTTTAATAAGTCGGCTTTTCTGTATTTGGAATAACATTTTTTCGTATTCGAATTTCAGATTGAAAGTATGGCTGAGGGGACACCAGTTGAGTTTATCTGTGAGTATAATGAATGTCTTCATGCATTATATGTTTCTTTACGTGTCCCAAAGGAATTTCAGCTGTCAAATCCACACATTTCTACCACTGTAGCCTAAATTGGAGACTGAATTGTTTCCTTTAGTTATTAAAATGGTTGATAGGAAAATGTATAACATTTACTGCATAGTGTGTGTGTGTGTGTGTGTGTGAGAGAGAGAGAGAGAGAGAGAGAGAGAAGGGGAGGGGGGGGGGGGGTTGTATTTACCAAATTGTGGGGATATTTTTGAGGTCCCCAAAAAATATCTAGTGGTTTTATAAAAATCTGTAAATGAGAACAAAAAATTAAAATAGCCAAAAGTCTTTAGTATTTTGTTTGGTTACTTATGGTTAAGGTTGTCATAGTTAGGATTAGGGTTATGCCCATAGAAATTAATGGAGAGCCGCTGCAATGATAAGAATATATAAACTAAATGTGTGCATGTGTGTCAGGGTGCGAGGATTGCGGTCAGTACCACGATTCTGAGTGTCCGGAGCTGGGTCCTGTGGTGACGGTGGAGGACTCATTCGTCTTGAGTCGAGCTCGGTGAGTGTATGGCTTTCAGGATGAGCTGTTTTGCCAAAAGGTTATGTGCACAGCCGTGAGCATACCTATTATTTTGGTGCATATGGTCTGATTGTTTACAAGAGTAAGCACGGTGCTTGAGTTCAGGCATTGAATTTACTGCATTTCATTGGGATTATTTAGATGCCCTTTCTGGTAGGGTGTTATTTTGGCATGGTCTGCGGCATAATTTACATTTATTTTATTTGGTGGGTGCTTCTGTCCCAGGCAACGTACAAGTGAGGCAAATAGCATATTACAAATATATGTCTGTCATGGAGTGCAGGACTAAGTGCAGCTATGCTGAGTTTCCAGTGAATGCTCAGGTACAAGTGTATGCAGCGTAGGAGCAAGAACTACACGCCGTCTTCCAAACAAAGCAAGAGCCCATTATTCAAAACAGAGACAATTATACAAATCAGCAGAAAGCACAACATTAAGTCATATTAAGCAGGAGTGTATTACCGAGTATATTAAGGAATGTATAGGGATACGTGGGTTAAGACGGCTGTTTTGCCCTTTTTTGTTGCAGCCTGCATTTCATTTCTTTCCTGCTGTGTAAATCTGGTCCTCCTTCTGTCCCAGCAACCTCCTCTCTCCTTCCCTTCCTCCCGGATTAACCCTTATGTTTCTCTCTGTGTCTTAGAGCTATAGGGTGCCCGTGAGCATACTGTAATAATGTCACACCTTTACAGGCTAGTCCATTGTTGGCTTGGCGCAGTGCCACCATTACACTCTATTTCAGTGTCCCCCTTCCAGGTGACACAAATGTGTCAGTATTAAATCAACAATCCTGGTCATTTCTGGCTGTCTTGCATTCAGTATTCGTACATGCACACGGGCTTTAGTTTTCTGTCATGATTTTTTTTCTTCTTGCACTTAAATTAATAATGACTTGAGTATGTAATGTCTTTGTGTTTTCTGTGGGTTCTTTGAGATCAAAATGCCACCTGAAACCATTTACCAGCTTTTCTTTTTCCTACTGTATCTCAAGTGCCATGGTGTTACACTCTGGAGTTTCTTCACTAAAGAGTCGCAATGTTAATCTTTCCTGGTGTATGTTGTCCTGTTCAATCCGTGGCCAAGATCCTCTCTGCCGGAGAGTCTGGAAATCCGAAAGGTGGGAGAAGCAGAAGAGGGGGTGTTTGTGCTGCGTCATTTGGTGAAGAGGACGCGGTTTGGTCCCTTTGAGGCCAGGCGTGTGGCCCAGCTGAGCAAAGAAGGCCGGTTTCCTTTGAAGGTATGTTCCTGCCAACCCCTAAGCATCGAACCAAACTCTGGGGCACAGCTTTGGGCTTCATATAGAGCCTCATCAAAGCATTTACCTCATTCTGATCACTTCCATCTGCATCTTCAGGCTATCTGCCTTCTATAAAAGCAAAAGACCTCTTATTGTTTAGTCACTTTACACCATTGTACCAGTCCGTTTGGAAGTTCCTTCATCATGATATTAGCGGTAGTGACAAAGACTAAACAGTTTCCAAGACTGTTAGTGTATTAGTGAGCTTTGTGCATGAGGATGCTCATGACACCTAAGTCGCTTTGGGCAAATTTCTGCTTAACAAATGTAAATGCTTGGGCATCTCAGAGTTCCACACGGCAAAACAATAAATGAAGGCCCGACTTGTTGTGAGTACTGGTGCAGGAGATTGCCGTTCGATTCTTTGCTCTGGCTCTCGCTGCGCTCCCTGCAGATCTTCATGAAGGATGGGTCCGTGGTCTGCTTTGACACCACCAATGAGGATGATTGCAACTGGATGATGCTGGTGCGACCAGCCACAGAACACACACATCAGAACCTGACAGCCTATCAGCAGGAGGATGAGCTTTACTTCAACACCTCCCAGGTATTGGATCACGCCTCCTTCACAGAGCGGTATCCGGTAATGCTAATTTTCTCTTAACGGCAATGGTTCTCCCTTCCACAGGACCTGCAGCCTGGATCTGAGCTGAGAGTCTGGTATGGGGCCTTCTATGCCAAAAAGATGGAGAAGCCACTGCTTAAGCCACTGGTTGCTCCACCTGCACCAGGTATGAATGTCCATAGAAGTGAATCCGTTAGCATGTTAGCCACCACGGCCACTTTTTGCCGATGCATCGTGAGTCTCTTATCTACCAGACATAGATATGGCACACTCCAAGCTGGTTGTTGCAGAAGGGATGTTGGGGACAAACCGGGCAGTGGTGCCCTCTGGAGGGAATGATGGAGGTGAGAAGAAGAGCTTTTCTATAGCTACCTATGCTGCAGCCATTGAGTTTGACTTGAACCCAGCAGTCACATCATGGAACCACTTGCTTTTTTTGTTATATTGTCTTCGTTTGGGTGGGACACGGTGTGTGATCTTTATACTTGCTGGAGCATTTCTGCTGCCTTCTTATTAACCCATGGTTGTTAGTTAATTAACAAGAGCTGAAAGCCATGCATATACCACGGCCTGGCAGGATCAGGCTTGAGAACCACTGGAATGTTACAGATCAGTCACGTATCTGTGTTCGTCCCTGATGAACTCGCCTGCATGCAGTGAAGTCAGGTGGTATTTACACTGTTGTGTCTTCAGGTGTCCAGGGACTGGACTGCAGCCAGTGGGTGTGTAAAGTCTGCCCAGCTGTGTTCGTAGAACCTCAGCTTCTGACAGGTGACTCCTTGCTGCACTTGCCTAAGGTTACCAAAGATATCCTACATCATTAGTCAGTTCCCCGGGGGGTGGGGGGACAGCATCTGGCTCAGCGGGATCGGACACTGTGCCTGTGATCAGGAGGTCACCTGTTCAAACCTTGAGGATGGCTGAGCAATGTCACTGTTGGGCCCCTGAGCAAGGCCCTTAACCCCCAGTTGCTCTAGGGACCGTCTGACCCAGATTTCTCAAAAATAAATGTACATCACTTTGGATAAAAGTCCCTGCTAAATTAATTAAATGTAATATTTACTAGAGCAGTCGTACAGCTGTGCCTGCTGTAATGACCGTTATGCACCATGATCTGATATTGCTCTGTGCTGTTATGTGATTATTCAATTTTCCAGTCCCGGAGTTTGTAGCTCTCTGTCTCTCTCTCTCAGACCACCTGCTGAGCCACTTGCAGGAGGTGAAGAGCATAGTGCCACCTGTCGCTGACCCTGTCGCCGAGGTGAAGATGGTGTTTCCGGAGAGCGCCCTCAATGCTGACACCGCCACGGCCCCGCTGGAACACAAGAAAAAAATGGCTCGTGTCAGAAAGGTCAAAGGTCACAAAATGCCACCCACCCCAGCAGCCACAGCCGAGAGCTTTGTAAGCAAAGGTTGGTGAGCCAGGATATTGATTCGTGCTGTTGCTCTTCAAACATGTTGAGCGATTGTGTGTCATTGTTTTGCTATTGTTATAACAGCAGTGGCGACTTGGCATGGGGCCCCTGAGGTTTGGGGGTGATCAGGTGAATCTGCGTCTAGGAGTTGCGCATGGTGTGTGAGTGCATGGCCTGCAGTGTATTGACGTCCCATCCAGGGTTACCTCTGACTTATGCCCTAGACTTACCATGATCTCATGCATCCCACTCACTCTGTCCTCTGCTTCCAAGGTCAGCGGGACTAAAGTGAATCAGTGACTGTTGGGGCAGCGTGTCGCTTAGTGTGGTAGAGGTCTGTGCCAGTGTCTATGTCCGTACAGGTCTGTGTCTATAAGTCATGGATTTAAATGCCGTGACCAGTGGAGGATTCGTAACACTTTTGGGCCCTGTGGTTAAAGCCATTAACCTCAACCGCTTCAGGAATGTCGGATGCTCTCTGCCCCCAAACTTGCCCTGATTGGTCTGCTAATTAACTTCAAAGATGGATTGGTGAATTATTGAATATAATGTCCAGAAGTTCTCCAGCTGTCCTGAACTCCAGCTTGTGTGTCCTTCTGCGTAGATGGTGACCCCATGGTTCCCATGGAGCATGTTCTCAGCACCATACCCCCAGACATCGGCCTGTCGCTGCTTACCGGCCCCGACCTCATGATTGGCCTGGACGGCGTGCCAGTGAAGGTGCATAGGCCCACCCGCAGTGTGCCGCACCCTGGGAAGTAAGGGCGACCGTCGACCCCTTGGCAGATCCTGCCAACTGCACGCAGATTCCAGACAGGCAGGCGGACTTTTCCCTTTTGGCTCATTCCCATCCCCTTGTAGGGGGGGGATCCGGAAGCGCTTCATGCGGCAGGGTGGAGATCACAAACGGGTCTATCAGTGCAGCCTCTGCAATAAGGTCTTCCAGAACAGCAGTAACCTGAACCGCCACGTCCGGTCCCACGGTACTGCGCCCCTGTTCCCCATCCGCTTTCAGACATCAGGTTTTCTGCTGACTCATAGATGAAGATTGCAAACATGTTCATTTCTCAAAACGTTACACTTATTGGCGTGTTTCATCTGATGGCTCTTTTAATACCTGCTGTTTAAGGCGACAAACTTTTCAAGTGCGACGAATGTGATAAGATGTTCAGTCGGAAAGAGAGTCTGAAGCAGCATATCTCATACAAACACAGCAAGAATGAGGTAAGGGCTCCAGTACCTCTGAAATTGCTTTGAGATGTCTCATAAGGTCTGGCTTGGAGAAGAGGACACCTCAAAGGACTATCTGGCATGTCGGTGTTGGGTGTTGGGTTTCTCATGTTCCATCTGTGTTTTTCTCAGTCTGACATGGAGTACAGATACAAATGTGGTACATGTGAGAAGTCTTTCCGTGTGGAGAACGCCTTGATGTTCCACAACTGCAGAACTGGTGGGAGTTCTTATTTACCCATTAAAAAAATGTTTTGCAGGACCTTTGTGTCACATTACTATTTCCTGTCATCGCAAACTATTTATCGACAGTGTGCTTTTTCTCTCTCTCCCTGCCCCCACCAGATGACAAAACCTTCCAGTGTGAGATATGTTCCCGATTCTTCTCCACCAACAGCAACCTGTCCAAGCACAAAAAGAAACACGGCGAGAAGCTGTATGCCTGCGAGATCTGCAACAAGATGTTCTACAGGAAGGACGTCAAACAGGACCACCAGAAGAGACACATCGTGGGTGAGTTTGGTGATACCGGGGCTGACCTTCTTACTTGGGGGGTGTTGAGGCAGTCCTAATGATCCCAGCACATGGTTACAGGGCCGAAGCACATGAAGAAAGAGGAGATGGAGACCAATGGAGAAGAAGGAACTAAGTACAGGAAAGAGCCCTCGGCTTGTCCGATCTGCGAGAAAGTGAGTCAACAAACTAAGTAAACCAATTACATCACTGTGGGCCTTTTGAAGTAGCGATGAAAGGTTGGTCTCACGGGATGAGGCTCTGAACCTTGGCATTTGTGCGTTGTATCCAGGTGTTCTCTTGCAGGAGTAACATGAACAAGCATCTGTTAACTCATGGAGACAAGAAGTACACCTGTGAGATCTGTGGCCGCAAGTTTTTCCGAGTGGATGTCCTGAGAGATCATATTCACGTTCACTTCAAGGTGTGACACGCAATTCATCATTGTCCACAATGATTTCTGTGAACCTCTGAGATGTGGGAACTTGTTACCATGTCTCACTTTCATTAACTAAATAAATCACCCCCCGCAGAGATGCAGCTAACTAATTAGTATGCCCCCTGTAGAAATCACTTCTTATTAGTAGAGCTGTCTGACTTCGCCTCATGTTACCTAAAGGAGATTCCCTTTTACATTTTGACATCCCCTTTCCATAAAACTATTTCAGGACATTGCACTTATGGACGAGCAGGAGAGGGAGGATTTCATCAGGAAAATCGGAATTTCTGTGGATGACAGCGACATCAATTCCGGCGAGGATGATGCCGATAATGATCCGGAGAACCACAAGTACAGCTGCAAGAAGTGTCAGGTGATCAGTCCCACCATTGTGTCATGTGACCTGCCATGAGGTGCGTTCAGACTGATGCGACTATGCCGGATTGAAAGGGTGCCTTTGACAGGATCTGGGCAGGGTAGAGGATTGCTGCTCTCGGGCTGGAGTCTGTTACCTCTAGTGGGGATTCAGATTTGTGTGTTTTGTGCCAGGTGACCTTTGCCAAAGGCAGAGAGTACCTGAAGCATATCATGGAGGTGCACAAAGAACGCGGCTACAGCTGTGTCATCTGTAACCGGCGATTTGCCCTCAAGGCAACCTACAATGCTCACCTTGTCATCCACCGCGAGCAACTTCCTGACCCAGAAGTTCAGAGGTATGTCATGAGGGACGGAGCTTAGCTCCGGGTGATGGGGCATGTTGTGACAGAGCCTAGGGTGATGAAGAGGGAATGCCCCAGGTGGGAGGGAGTTGGGGTGTGGTAAAAATGTACTAAAAAGGATATATTTTTATGAAAAACTGGTCACAGTGTCTCCAGGTTATTTCTGTCTTGTCGTGTGACTAATAAACAAAGAATAATGTAGCCTTAATCATGTACCCGTTTTGCGTGTGTGTTTGTTTATCTGAAGGTACATCCACCCCTGTGAAATGTGTGGCCGAATTTTCAACAGCTTCGGGAACCTCGAAAGGCACAAGATCATCCATACAGGTGATCCGCAGTTCTGATGGTTTTATTAACACGGCTGAGGACGAGAAAGAAACACTGGAACGCCACAGTGTAGGATCTTCACAGTCTGTGTCACATGTGCATGCTGACTGAAATCAGAGTCATCGGGTGTAACTTCAACCCCTGTTATACCAGGTGTGAAGAGCCACAGCTGTGATCAGTGTGGAAAGTCCTTTGCCAGGAAGGACATGCTGAAGGAGCACCTGAGGGTGCACGACAATGTGCGGGACTTCCTGTGCGCCGAATGCGGGAAAGGTGAGTTTCCCACACCCTCCTGACCTCATCGCTGACCTGGTCATCCCGACGCCAACTCATTGGGGAGGACGCTCTTTAAGGCGTCGTCAAGAAGGTCGATGAACTGATTCTTCTGTGCCTCCAGGCATGAAGACCAAACACGCATTGAGGCACCACATGAAGCTACACAAGGGAATTAAGGAATATGAGTGCAAGGAGTGCCATCGCAAGTTCGCCCAGAAGGTCAACATGCTGAAACACTACAAGAGGCACACCGGTACGTCTCCACGAGGCTTCAGGAGAGGGGGGGCTCTCATTCACTGTGAGATGTGTTTGTGGGACATGGATGAATGAAGAGTACCCGCAGGACAGCATCATATCGCTACCTGCATGCTCCATAGCCTGGGGGTGGAGTGGGGAATGTGAGCCTTAGATTTGTTGACTGTGGTCTTCCATAGTTCCATAGTTCAAGACAACATCTCATTTTTAGATCAGATAGCTGCTCCTTCCCCTAGGTGTTATAGATGAATGCTTCTTCTCCTATAACATCATAGGGTCCACAGCATATCATATGCCTGTTATCAGCCCTTACCCTCAAAACCCGTAAATTGTCATGAGGTCGGTTGTTTTTGCACTCACCACTTTCTTGTGACCTGAGACCCCTGCTTGAGTCCTTGACATTCAATATTCCCTTAGGAATTAAGGACTTTATGTGTGAACTGTGCGGGAAGACATTCAGTGAGAGGAACACCATGGAAACGCACAAACTGGTTCACACGGGTACGTCTCCCACCGGGTCCCACTGAAAATAGTATCTGTTGGTGGTGCCAGGTATTAAGAATGGTGTTCTCCAGTCCCACGGTCATGAGGTCTTACACTTCTGCACACAGTGGGCAAGACGTGGTCCTGCTCGGTGTGTGATAAGAAGTATGTGACGGAGTATATGCTGCAGAAGCACGTGCAGCTGACACATGAGAAGGTGGAGGCCCAAAGCTGTCACCTGTGCGGGACCAAGGTGTCCACCAAGGCGTCCATGAACCGGCACATGCGTCGAAAGCATCCCGAGGTAAGCTGCTGTTGCCTACCGCATTTCAAGAAAGTCATTGTCTACTTTGCTGGTCAACGAAGGTCTCGTCTTCATGTTCCCTTTCACTCGAGGTGGTGACCGTGAGAGTGGACGACTTCGATGATCTCCAAGAAACCACAACCGTCGACGCTTCCACCATCAGCATCGTTCAGGTCTGCAGTGGCGTCGGCATCCTTGGTATCATGGTGAGGTGTCAGAGTGGGACTAACCTGTGGGTTCCCCCCCCCCCATTCATCCTCCATCACAGCCCTCTCTGTCTCTGGACAAGGAGACGCTGACGTCCGAGAAGCCCCCCCGGCGGAGCAAGCCGCCTAAGAAGAAACCGAAGCAGGTGGAAGAGGAGGAGCTTTCGGACTCCGATGACTACGCCGACTTTGCTGATAAAGACACGGATTTTACAGGAGCCGTGGGCGACGAGACAAGCTCTGCGGTGGAGAGCATTCAACAGGTGTGTTCGTGTGTGTCGTCTGGAGTAGCCGTGATCCAGTCAGACACTTGTAGTTTAATCAGACTTCAATGTAAGGCTGGGAGGCAGTGTGTGTCTCAGAAGGTTGGCGTGGGTCTGGCTCTAAGAATGAGCAGTTGCCTAAGGTCCCCAAATTACTTGCCTTGTTTACTTGGCAGGGGAGCCACCTAGGTAAGGCTTAGCTTAGGGCCCCTGAAAAGGTAGAGCTGGCCCTGGATCAGTGATTCAAATACCGGTATCAGCAAAGTGATCGCACAATTGGGTTCCAGAGCAAATAAATAATGTTGAATAAATTAATACAAATGTAAATTTCTGCATTGCGGATCCTCGTAGGCGTACAGTAACCCATGGCCCTGTTCTGTCCGACAGGTGGTGGTTCTGGCGGATCCCACCACAACGGCCTCACCCTCCCCATCCAGCTCCGTGGGGCTGAGCAACATCACCATGACCCCCATTAGCACCCCCACGGCGGCCCAGTTCACTAACCTTCAGCCTGTGGCCGTGGGTCATATGGGCTCCAGCGACCGGCCTCTGACGCTGGACAGCTCCATCCTCACGGTCACCTTCGACACAGTCGGTGGCCCCACCGTGCTGCACAACCGGCCGGCGGAGCTCCCCTCAGAGGCAGGCTCGGCGCCCTCCTCAGTTGCACACTTCATCAACCTGACCACCTTCGTCAACCCCATCACCCACCCCCTGGAGCCAGCAGCGCTGTCCTGGCGACCCGTGGAGGCCCCGGAGGGGAGCCCCCATGCATCTGTGGCTGAAGATGCTCAACCAGAGGCCCAGGAGGCACAGGTGGAGCCCTCCGCCCCCCCACAGGCCCAGCCCGCAGCCGAGCCCCCTGAGCCAGTCCAGGCTCCGGCACCAGCTCAGCAGCCCCCCCAGCAGATGTACAGCTACTAGAGGCCTTGTGACCTCTAGCCTGATTACCCTCATCCTGGCTTAAGTCTGTCAACATAACTAGAAGTGTCTGTAAGGTGACAGTCCATTGCGAAATCTGAATAAAGTGCATCGACGTTGCCAAACTAGGCCCGTAGGGAAACTCTCACCCCCCGAACGTCGTAGGCGATGGCAGATGTGGGTTCGCTCCAAAGCAGTCTCCCATGTGCGCTACCTCTGCCCTGCCCACCTTCTCACCAGCGATGTGACATTTATGACGAGCCCAATACTCAGTACTGATCTCAAGCATTTCTCTACACTATCAAGTTCCAATTTTTTTTTTGCTGCACGTACACAAACATACACTACATGTATGTTACCAGGTGCTTTTATACAATGTATTCATGGACTGTGTTCAAAAGGAAACATAATACAAAGAAAGAATATAAAAAAATATTAAAATATAAAATAACTGATGAATGCTAAAGTGTTCAGTGCAAAAGCACAGTCAGGTCGGGAGAAGGTAGGATGGCTTGAAAAGGCCAAGGGCATTTACCTGTATAATGTCCTTAATTTCAATCTAAGTATATGCACTCCTTGTGAATTATAAATCATTATCATGATGCTAGATTTGTGTATCGAAGTTCCCAAGCATGAAAAGATGAGCATTTGCCCTTGCATATTCCCTGCAGAAGATGCAGCTTTTCGTTTAAGGGCTGCATAGCCACAAAACAAGGATTCTATTGTAATTGGAGAAGCATCACTCACCATGTATTTACTGGAGATTAATTCTATGGGTAAATAGTGTAAAAGCTTTAAGAAGAGCCAAACGATAATGAGGCCAAGATTTTTGACATGTAATCAGACAAAAATGTTTTATCATGAGTAAATCTGGGTGAAAGTTGAAATACTAGCTTTTGAAATGAATTTTCCCTTATAGAACTTACATTATACTTTGGTTCTGTTTCAAACTTTAGTGTGTAAAACAGAGGAAGAAATGAAAAACAAATCCAGATATGATTGCAGAAAGTACTACATGAGTCAATATTATGAACTTTGTGAATATGTTTTTCCAGATTTGGCCAATAAACCTGAAACGATCACTTACTAAGTTTCATTCGGAGTGATTTCGCCATTGGGTCCTTAACTCGAATTGCTCCAAGGACTGTGTGACCCTGCTTTGTGAATTGTACATTGCCTGCTAAATAAGTAAATGTATTCAGCCTACAGTCCAGGCTAGGATTCAGGAGTCCTCTGGATAGGATGCTGTCTCCACTGTGAGCCATCTTCCGGTTGAGGGCCTGCATTTGCAAACCGTAAGCGTCACAGCGGTGTGACAAGGCTCTTTCAAATGCGGCCTAGAAATGCCTCTTTCCTGGGTTTCGAAGGATCCATTAGGTTAATATATCCCAAGATTTAGTGTGCATACTTTCGAAGGACGCAGCCTACAATGGCTACTTAGACTGCGCCCCTTGAAGGAATCAGCCCTTGAATTGAAACATAGCTATCTCTATATACAGTTAGTTGTCTTCTGGTGCCAATATTGTTGTGGGCCACCTTCTGTCACTGGCTGTGTCTGAATTCAGGGGCTGCATCCTTCAAAGGATGCGGTCTATGTAGCCTTTGTAGGCTGCATCATTCGAAAGTTCGCACAATGAGTCTTGGGATCTCGGCAAAAGAATTGTGATGTGGATGCTGTTCAGCCACTGGATTCATTCTGGATTCTACGGCTGATACAGGGCTGTGGATTTCCAGACTTCCGGGTCAACAAGGCCAATTTACTGCACCAGAGCTGTAGCCTGTGACACTCTGCATTCTACAATCACTCCATATCACTGCAAAACTGGCACGCCTTCGAATAAAATATCTCTACACTTAGAGGGAACTCCGGTTCACTGGGGACAAAGAATTCTCCTGCAGTTTGTGTTCTTTTGCAAAGCCATATCGGGATCTTTATCTGACATCCTTCAGTAAAGTTAGCTTCTGGGAGTCACACATCAAGTACCATGATCGCCTCATATGCTCCTACCTTCTGTGAAGAGCTTGGTGTCTGACGTGAATGTCAGAATGCATCGTTCGGTAAGCTTCAGATCACCAGTTTATAATTCATGACTGTGACCAATAAGGCAATCACAGACACGCAGGTTGACAACAACATTTAAAGAGCTGCAGATTGAAGTTCAGTCAGCCAGCAGGGGGTGCCAAACACAAAAATCACATCAGAACCTCCCTTTAGAAATTTCTAGAACTCTCCTGACAGAAAACTGCATAAAAATATACATGTCTCTTTGATTTGTAAGTCGCCCGATAAACTCATTTTGGAATTTAACTGACGCTTTATAATTTTCAAAAGTTTATACAAATTTTAAGCACCCCTTGTGAACATTGAGCCATGTAGGACACCTCACATTAAGAACACCTTAAAATATCATGTTTTTTTTTTTCTTAGAAGATAATACTGCATTTAAAGCCGTTAAAAAAGACCTACGTTTTGCTTAACTCTTCAATATCTGGGGTGGGGGGTGAGGTGCGGGGCTGCTCTCTCACACCCCTCACACCTCCTAGTGACGAAACCTTTTTCTGAAGATACACACTTGCATTTCAAAAGTAGAGGAGCGCCCCCTCATTGCCCCCATGCGTGCTGCAGATAAAGGTGTTCCCAGATACCTCCCTAAATACTAACGACTCCAGCTGCCTGAACGGCTCTTACTGTTTGACCACAGCAAGCCACTCTATAGGCTGCCTGCCTCAGGTGTGAAAGGCAGATTCTGCTTATTGAGATTCTATGCTGATGTGTTTGATACCCAGCTATTTACTTGTAAATAAGCGTGGTGTTTAGCATTACGGGCTGCCTTTGCATATTTCAGTTTACACCGGCACAAACCCCTGGGCATCTTAAATCCACCCCTTTTTTTCCCATCATGCTGAACATCTTTCTGTTTAACCTGGGCCTTCAGGTGAAGGTGCAACAGGGCCATCTTACAATGGATTATTCCTGGGAGATGTATGGCTTCCATGGCTTAGTCAGCGCTTTTATTCAAAGTTACAGTTCAACCTGTGACAGAATGTTTCTAGTTATTTAGTGGACATGTGTTATCCAAAGGGTGACATCACACTACCAGCTGCAGCATTTGAGCCAGTGACTTTCCAACCACAGGCATCATAACCCGCTGAGCCGCATGCTGTCGCTTTACTGGAATGATTAGTCTTAAGTACTTTTTCCTGATGGGTTCAGTGGGTACAGGAAATTGTCACATGTAGGGCGAGAGGGACTCCTTTCTGGAGCATAGAGTGGTCTAGAAGTTAGGGTATGATGTCAAAGGCCATGGAAAACCCCACTAAAATAGACAAATTCTCTAAATTGCATTGATTAGCCACTTGGTTTTGTTCATGAGAAAACTCCATATAATATTCATGGTCTTTCATAATCTGAGGAGGGAATTGGTTTTTGTATATAATAATAGGACTGAATGTACCAGAAATGTCTAGTCAGACTTCATGACTCACAGGGAAGCAGACTAACTACATAAATAAGAAAGTCTGTAATCTTATATGCAAATCCAAATTCTTCACCAAATGCTAGAAAAATATTTGTTCTTGAAGCACAGAAACATTTATTATGTTTAAGGTTCCATTAATTGTAAAAAAAAAATGCTAAAATCAATGTCCTGACTTACTTCTTCTGACATTCCACTGTGCTTTGACTCCATTTTTTAAGTAACTTATTATACCTTTTATCATAAATCTAAAATAAACACAACAGTTTCTAATATTAGAATCTCCATTCATGATTTTCTAGGTCTGTAACTCAAAATGCCAAGCCTTCTGATACAGCTATTATGGCCTCAGCTGGCGCAATATGCCAGGCCCAGGAAATGATGTCACCTGAGGCAGCCCCTCCTATCACCTGGGCGTGGGAGGAGTTCACACAGTACTAGACAGCAGGAAAAAACAAGGAAGAAAGAAAAAGTGGTCAGGTGCGTGTTTGTGTGAATGTCGAGGCTAGAGTTACAGAAAGTGAGGGATCTTATCTACTGGACACACAATAGGTTTGTTTGAGGACATGGAGTCACCAGAGTGTTCTGCGGGAAGTTTGGGGCTGCTGAGAACCTTTGGTTCCTCTGAGTTTGGCAACTGGGAAAAGATTGGCTCTGGAGGATTTGGACAAGTATACAAAGTACGACATGTACAGTGGAAAACGTATCTGGCGATCAAGTGCCCTCCAAGTCCTCACATGGATGAAAAGTAAGTGGCTTTTGAGGCCCTTTTATTGTCTCTGCAGAGAAGGAGTTAAGCCGTTTCCCTACTCAGCAGCTTGTTTCCCGTGTAGATAAGGTGTGCGTTTGTCCGGCTGCCGTTCTGACCGTGAGTCCGTAAGTGTGACGTAAGCCATGTGCTGTGATCTGAGAACTGACTTTCAGTAGCCAAACTCATTAGTGATTACTACTTCATGATGGAAAGGCCGCTGCACAACAAATGCAGAGATTTTACTTCATAAAGTGAAGTTGTCATATACCATACTAACACCATAGTACTGTAGTAATGTGCCCTGCCTTTTCTCCCCTTCATTTTTATTCTCTTCTGTGCTTTTCCTTTTGTTTGATACAAATATGAATTAGTTTATAGAAATATGTGATAACCCCTTTTATTTAAAAGCATAGGAAAAAGTTAACTGTTACCAAGTCTTAATAATGTAACTATTATTGGGTTGTTTCCGCATTAAACATGAAAAGATAAAATAATGTCTTTAAAAAGTTAAAAAGTTGCTTGCGAGGAGGTTATGGCAGATGTTGATCTGATTTGGAATGCAATGATAATTCAGGATTTCATATTTTTAGGTTCTTATTATGTATTTTTATATAATTTGGTATCAGCAAAGGGGGGATACATTTTGCCCGGACTTGTGCCTCAGACAGGAAGCATGTACGATTCTCATAGTGTCTGTGTTCGAAAGAGCAGGTTCAGAAGTATGTTTCTCCACAATCCTTTGCAACTTTACTGCTTAGTGGAAACTGTGAATTTAACTGGTACTCAATCAATTATTCGATATCATTAATGTGGTCTGATCACTCTCTGTAACTTGAAATTATGCATGTAAGCATGAACCCATAGAAAAGCCCCATATCTAGGCAAAACATCACTGCTGATGGAGGATTTGGTGTTTGTGTAGACCCACTGAACACGTTTGCTTTTTTCGCTATGATTACCCTAATATTAAGTTAATGGTGGCTTCTTTATGTTTTCCTGTGCCTGCGCGTATGCACGTGTTTGTGTCTGTCTGTCTGTCTGTCTGTCTGTATTTTTGTAATTGTTTGGGGGGCAGATTTCCCCACAATGTAATTAAAAACCTTTTACCGTCTGGTGACACTTTTCCAGTCCCCATAAGGGAAAACTCAGTTTTATAAAAAAATCTGTGGTTGTAATCAAAAAACTAAAAATGCCAAAGATCTCGTATTTTGTTTGTTTTTTTAATAGTCAAGGTTAGGGCTGGGTAGAGGATATGGTCGTCATGTTGGGATTAGAGTTTTCCCCACAGAAATGAATGGAAAGTCCCCACAAAGATATAATTGCAAATCTGTGTGTGTGTGTGTGTGTGTGTGTGTGTGCGTGTGTGTGTGTGTGCGTGTGTGCGCGCGTGTGGTGCATCCAAGGATTTATTTATTTTTTTTGTTCCATAACACGCCTAACTTGGCTGCTTCACCCCACCTTTGTGCTTGTCACTCTGTCATGGAGATGACAAATTCCTGTACCTCTGTGGAATGCCATGTTCCGCCCAGAGATGGACCGGAAGCCTGCCTTGGCATGCACCTGAACGGGCACGTTTTGGTGGAGAAGGACATCTATCTGCAGCACATCTACATCTGAAAACAGACAGATGGATGTTTTTTTTTTTTTTTTTTGCAATTCCTCTAAATATAGTAAATATTCAGAAACCGGTATGAAGCAGGCGAGAGAAAAAACAAGTATCTGCATATTAGCTTTAAGTAGCCCTGGCTTTTACATAACAAATGATACACCCCAGGGGGGCGGTGTGACAATGCGAGTTAGGACGGTGTCCTCCTGTTCGGAAGGTCGTTGGATCAATTCCCATGGTTGGCAGAATGATGTCATCATTGGACCCTGAGCAAGGCCCTTAACCTAGAATTACTCCAGGGACTTTCTGACCTTGCTTTCTCAGTTGTATCTTGCTTTGGATTAAAGCATCTTCTAAATCACAGCAAAGTGCACATGCTGTATTATCCTCCACAAGGGTAAAAACGAAGTGATTTTTGAACCAGCTTGTGGGTAATACTTTAACTGCAATTTTGCACACTGATATCTGGGCTTATGGGGTTTTTCCAACCTATCTCCTTCATCAGTTTGCATGGGCTCCTCTTGAGGAGAATGAGTCAAGGCTGAGAAGGGGCGGTTTTCTGCTCCGCGTCTCAGGCGTGCCGAGTCGATCGCCATGCACAAGCAATGCCTACCTACATGAACGACTTCAGCCCATTCGGTGGGCGAACCTGAACCAAAAGCCTATCTTTTAAGCATCTGTGAACAACGTAAACTTGCCTGCGCTGAGCGCCGCTCTCCTTCATAAGCATGCTTTGTTCAGCTACCTTCTTAGCCAACCAGCGCTTATGGAGACAATGAGCAAAGCTGCAAAACCAGTCCTGCTAGCCTGCTCTTAAAAGGAGACATTGTCTGCTTGTGGAGCACTGTGAGTGTGCTTTAACTGAAGAGATTAGCCTACGGGTACTTGCTCTCAAATGCACATCGACAACATTCTCCCCCCTTTTCGAAAATAGTTCCCCAAATCAATCTACCTGCCAGCACTCTGTGTACTTCTGACCTGCAATCTGTTAATATTTTAATAACTAAACTTTCAAAGGGAACAAAGTTCCCAATAACAAATGGCGCGGCCTGGCTTCAGTGCCCAACGAGTAAGGCAATTTAAATTTATGTAGGTCGGAGGTTGGTTGTTTATTAGGAAAAATATATTTTTTTCAGGGGTCTGGCAAACGAATGCTAAGCAGCCACACCCATTTATTCTACTTTGCTCACCCCCCAACATGCTTTTAGCCTCATGCAGCTATCTGCATTAGCAATCTCCGCCTGTGTCTGCAACGGCCATAAATTCAGATCCGGTTGCTGGCAGAAGAATCATATCACCGCTGGTCCCATGAGCAAGACCCACAAGCCCAGTTGTCGCAAGGCTGCTGATTTCTGTCTGATCCCAAGCTTTCCTCCCTAGTATGTCACTTAGCGGATGCATTTTCCCACAAGCAAATAGGCTGTAAATATTTTGCTTTTATGCAACATGAAAGTTATAGTGGCTGCAGTTATGATAACCACGGTGCATTTCAGTACATGTTTAATACAGTAAATAACCTCTAACACATCACAAATCCATTGATACTGAGGAATAAATTAAGTAGATGAGTACGTCATGCAGCAACTTGCCAGTTTTTAATGTTCGTATCACCTATAGGGGTCCTTTTAAAATAGGATCTAGAGCTATAATAAAAAATAACTGCTAAAGGGGTTTGTGACAAGATGCATCGTTTCTGACTTGTTCTTCAACCATCGCAGACACTGTGTTAAATTCCATTAGATGGGGGACTTGCAATGATGACCTTGGTTACAAATTATGGTGATAGTTCTGTCCAATAAACCTGTCAGCGGCCATCGCCATGCAGCCGCACACTGGTGGCACGTTAAAGATGTCAGGAATGCTGCAGCCTGAGTTTGAGCTGGTTTTTAAACTGTGGAATGAGGGGGACCAACCAGAGCTGTACACACAGGTGCCTAAAATCACAGTCTGCTCTGAGAACATGGTGGAATTTTTCTATTCACGTATGGATCTGATGACACATGACAATGGCAGAGTCGGCCAAAATGCATGTAATATAATCATCAAATGGTGTAAGAGGCTCAAGCTTCGCTCTTCTCTCAATTAGGGAGCAAGCTGAGCTCCTGGAAGAGGCCAAGAAGATGGAGGCAGCAAAGTTTCGCTACATCCTGCCCGTGTATGGGATCTGTAGTAACCCCCAGGGGCTGGTGATGGAGTACATGGAGACGGGGTCCCTGGAGATGCTACTAGCTACTGAGCCTCTGCCCTGGGAGCTCCGATTCCGGATCATCCACGAGACGGCTGTCGGCATGAACTTCCTCCACTGCATGAACCCTCCCTTGCTGCACCTGGACCTCAAGCCCGCCAACATCCTGCTGGACGCCCACTATCACGTCAAGGTATCAGATAGCCAGGCCCTTGTAAGCGCATGACAAATGTCTGGGCTCCTATGTTAATCTGTCCCCCAAAACGCAAGGCTTTATTTTCATACTTAATCTCTGCCCACTTGACAATGGATGCTTTGGGAGAGAAGCACTAAGTTGGCCTCCAATGCAGGTTCCCAGCAGCCCTTCCTCGGGAGCTTAATACTCAATGACTAATGGTGCGGAATGGGTGGGAACTGTAGCCCCGCAGTGCAGTTTTATAAATCCTGTATGTAAACACGCATCATGGGCCAGTCTCGACACGAAGCGGCCCGGTGTAGTAACGTGGGTCTCGCCCATTACAGGCAGCTCAAAATAGACGTTCTTGAGTCAGGATCTCCGTGCCTCATGCAGAAGGCCTGGTTGCCCAGGTACCCACCCTGCATTGAGCAAAGACAAATGAGGGCTCAGGCAGTGCCGTGCGATCTGCAAGGGTTGCCTTTGGCGAGCCTGCCAAAGCATGTCGCGTTAACCCCGCTGCTGCGCTCCCTCGCTCGCTCGGCTCACCTCACCTCACCGCGGGCTGGAGGGGAGTTGTCTGAACACATCCCCGTGCCATCTCGTCTCTTAGATATCAGATTTCGGCCTGGCACGGTGGAATGGCTTCTCTGGGGCCGACGACATCAGTCGTGATGGATTCTGTGGCACGATCGCCTACCTGCCACCAGAGAGGATCATCGAGAAGGAGCGGGTCTCTGACACTAAACACGATGTCTACAGGTGACAGTCCCTACTTATTAAACACCATCACAGTCTTACATTTATTTCAATCTCTGACATATTCCTTATTTTTGTGTTTTTTTTTTAAATTTGTTTATATTTCTTGGTTTTATTTATTTAATTAAGCATAAAACAGGTCATTTAACTCCTTCCCTTCCTGTTTTAGCTTTTCTATAGTGATCTGGGGCATTCTCACACAAAAGAAGCCATATCAAGGTAATACAATACATCTCTTTGTTACTAATTCCTTTGAGTTATTGGGCAGTGAAGCCATCTTCCTCATCAATGACTAATAATATATAATAATATAAAAGTAACACTGCTTATTCAATATCCTCTTAATTTTGAAAAAGAAAGTTACTCAACTTTTACTCCACTTCAAGTCATCCAAATGACGTCTCTCAAATCAGTAGTTATGAGACATCACTGTGTTTGTTTATGTATGACGCTTGCAAGCCTGTTCGCACACAGACACGTTTTGTTTCCCATTTCATTTCTGAGAAAATAGAGCACCAAGGCAGATTTTATCAGTCCCCTAGTGCTCAGATCATTGACTTCTGTCTGATAGTACATTTTTTATTTACTTACCTGGTAGTCGTTTAATTCCCACGTACATAAGGTCTGTATTGCCTTGTAAAACTATGGGAATTTGATCACAGTTTTTAACAGGTGGTACTTTTCCCATGAATGTAATGTTTAGCTGGAGATATTTGCTTTACTTAGTGAGTGTCCTCACTGTGGCCAAAATCTTCGTATCTTGCTAGATTTGAAAAGTAGATTTAAGCTGATAGATGAATCTATCTATGTATCTATCTATCTATGTATCTATCTATCTATGTATCTATCTATGTATCTATCTATGTATCTATCTATGTATCTATGTATCTATCTTTTTGCTATTTATTGTTATTTTTATTATGATTTTGTATTTCGGTTTATTATTTTATTACTGGCTAATACTAAAATGACAAATCACAGGCTTCTTAGCTGTTACAGGCTTGCACCCAGAGGTCAGCTATAGCTGCATGCTGTACCAGTAGCCATATGCTAACCAGGGTGCTGCGTACCGGTAGCCAAATGCCATCCAGAGTGTGGTGAATTGATGGCCATATGCTAGCCAGAGTGTTTTACAAGTAGCCGTATGCTAGCCAGAGAGTGGTGTACAGGTAGCCGTATGCTACCCAGAGAGTGGTGTACCAGTAGCCGTATGCTAACGCTAACCAGAGTGTGGTGTACCAGTAGCCGTATGCTAACCAGAGTGTGGTGTACCAGTAGCCATATGTTAAACGCATGCTCCTTTTAACAGGGGAGAACAACATCCTGCACATCATGGTGAAGGTGGTGAAGGGGATACGGCCGGATTTGGGGGTTCTGCCGCGCAACCGGCCCCAGGCCTGTAATGGCTTCATAACGCTGATGCAGAGGTGCTGGCACGAGTTCCCGCAGGCCCGGCCCAGCTTCCAGGGTAAGCCGGAACCCCACTTGGGGTCCTTGGGGTGTCTCTCAGTTTCTGACTCCTTTATATTTAAAGCTCGAGGTTTCATTTCCAAATGCAGACCTCCACCTACAGTTAAAATTATTACTTAGAAGTGTCCCTGCCCCTAAAGATTTCATAACTATTTTGCAACTTCGACCCATTCATAAGGAAAGTCAGACAAACAGGAACTGCAGTTTGTTACGTTAAGCGATCATTATGCAGAATTCCTTTGTTGTGCTGTGCTGTGCTGTGGTTTACCAAAAATCCAGGACATGTAGACCTCCCTATATATAGAATTTACCTTGATAAGATTTATGACCATTAAGAAAGATTGTTACCGTACAACAATGCTGCTGTGAGTTGGATGGAAAACAAGACGCATAGTTGTGGAACGATAAACGATCATGCCGCTCCCATCCGCTGCCTTGATGGTGGAGGTATTTCACGTCGCCGTGGGTCTCTCCCCAGAGATTACATCAGAGGCCGAGGAGCTATGTGCCAAACCCGGTGAGGAGGCCCGGGTTCTAACTACTGAGCCGGAGGCCAGCCCATGTCCCGTGCAGGGATGCCTTGACCAGGTAAGACCATCAATTTGACATTACCACAAAAAGATTAATCTCTCAGACTACTACTTTGTTTTTAAATGGCCCAGTGACTAAATTTACCATGAAAACATCCCTGCACAGTCAGATCTTTCATATTTAATATTTACCCTGTAGGCTTCAGGGTATTTTTTTGTTTACAGCTTTGATCTTTGCAAGTGGCCTGCAGAAAATTCTTTGCAAGAGCACTAGATCAATATTTAAATATGTCGCACTGTAAAGCAAAAAATAACTTCCCTCTTTATCATTGTTTAATGCTCCACTGGGAAAAAAGTAATAGTGCATTAATAAACAAAAAATAAACAAAACATCTCAATGGAAAAAACACAGAAATCTCATCTTGGCACAAATAAACAACACCTCGACGTCTTTGGATGTTTGCACGTGTCACCGTGTGACGGCTTCTGTTTTCTTAAGATATGCCATACTGACAAGTGTCGGTTTCCTAGAAAAGGATAAGGCAGAAATGCAGTTTGACGGCATTTCTTGTTTACAGTTTGATGTTGAGGTAGCTGCGAATCCATGCACAAAGCATGTGTGTGCAGTATGAACATGCTTCTTAAATGCTGGTTTTTACATAGTTTACACATTGCTTTGGATATTTTACAGCTGAACAGAATATTCCTGACACTGTCCAGTAGTCATTGATCTCTTGTTCGGGTGCTAGTAATAACACAGGGATGTGTATCTCAAACAGGAGAGAGAGTCCAGGCCAGTCCGACCCAAGTCGGCCATGTTACCGGAGAAGGATTACAGCCTGACTGAGCTATTGAGCCAGGTGGATTCTGGGATTTCCAGAAGCTTCGACCGCATGAAAGAAGACTGTACCCAGTGCAAGGACAACACCAGCAAGAGGCTCTCTGGTATCTCCTCTGTGGATTCTGCCTTCTCTTCTCAAGGCTCCATCACCCTGTCCTTCGAGCGAGAGAACATGGCCAACGGTAAGAGCAGAGGCAGACTGACCAAGGGGTGGGGCAGGGCAAAGACCCGGAGAGGTCATACTCAATGGCCATGCGGTTATGCCTTGCTGGCCATAACTTATTCGTTTCTTAATATTAACTTTCAATGCACTTGAAACTTAAGATAAATCGATGTATGGGTCTACAATGAAGGAGTTTGATTGAAAGGTCAAAACTTCACAGCAGGGCTTTCAGTAAAGTTTCTATTAACATCTAATACTATTGGCATCATGTGAACGAGTGCTAAGCTAATGATTAATGAAATACAACAACATAAACTGACTCACTCCATTCAGTGATTTCTTTTTTTTTCATTCTTTGGTCTAGATTCAGGGACACTGGATGTGCAGAGAAAGAAGCTCTGTGAGGCAATCAGAATGGAGGACATCGGCAAGCTGATGAAGATCCTGCAGCCTCAGGATGTGGATCTGTTGCTGGAGGGGGGTTTCAGCCTGCTGCACTATGCCGTCCAGCTGGCCAATGAGGAGGCCGTCAAATTCCTGCTCCTCAACAATGCCAACCCCAACCTGCCCAACGGCAAGGGCTCCACTGCGCTACACCTGGCTGCCGAGAAGCGACTCAGGAACATGGCAGAGCTTCTGCTGCTGGGCCGCAAGACCAATGTCAATGCCAAGGATGAGGACCAATACACACCGCTGCACTTCGCTGCCCAGAACGGTGACGAGGCCATCACCCGCCTGCTGCTGGACAAGAACGCCTCCATAAATGAGGTGGATTTCGAGGGCCGTACCCCCTCACATATCGCCTGTCAGCACGGCCAGGAGAACGTGGTCCGTGTTCTGCTGAGTCGTGGTGCAGATGTACACCTGCCTGGGAAGGACAACTGGACACCCCTGCACTTCGCAGCCTGGCAGGGCCACCTGCCCATCGTCAAGCTACTGGTCAAACAGGCCGGGGCCAACATCAACAGCCAGACATCCGACGGCCGGACGGCACTACACTTGGCCTCCCAGCGGGGGCAATACCGGGTGGCACGCATCCTCATTGAGCTAGGGGCCGATGTGCACCTCCTGGCCACCGGCTTGCGTACAGCGCTGCATGTGGCCGCTGAGACAGGCCACACCAGCACCTCCCGCCTGCTCATAAAGCACCAGGCCGACATCCAGGCCCGGACTGCACAGGGCTGCACTGCACTGCACCTGGCTGCCCAGCATGGCCACCTGCCCACTGTCAAGATGTTGCTGGAAGAGTGCGCCGACATGGCCAGCGTGAACCACACCCAGCGCACCGCCTGCCACCTGGCTGTTGAGGAAGGGCATGCCGATGTAGTCCGGGAGCTTCTGAAGAGCTGTTCGGAGAGCGCCACCCTTGCTGACGAGCGGGGGCTTACCCCCATGCAGCTGGCCCTCCGTGGAGGGTACACAGACATTGTCCACATGCTCCTCACGCATGGCGCTGAGATGCCCTCACCTTCCCCAAGCACACTTTCCCAAACTACCCCTCAGTTCCCAGGTCACGAGTCTGGCAATTACGGCACGCTGCGGCAGAGGAAGATCGTGATCCTAAAACTCACCAAACACGAGATGCCCGACCATGTGGAGCCGAGCTCTCTGCCCTGTGCCTCTACTTCCTGTTGAGATGCAAGAGATGATACTTAAGGATCTATAGACTGGGACACAAAGCTCTCCTTCCTGCTCCTGTTTGGCCTTTCAGGGAAGGTTCCGGAGAGACTTCCAAGACCTACAACCATTGTATATTTTGTAATTATTCAGTAAAGGAAGTTACTGTTTCTCAGGCAGGACACCAGAATTTCCTTTGGCTTTCATCTTTCATAGGCATGTTTTCTCCATTCAATATAATTTGTATGTTGAAAAAGAACATTAAACATATTTATACTGTGTATATAATATGGGACCAAGTAATGGTTCTCACTTTATTATCCTTTATAATATAGCTTATTGTGAAGTACATTTTTATACTCTGCAAAGAAATGTAGTTGTGCTACAATTGCGTTGCCCCCCTGCTTTTTCTTAATGTGCTTTAAACATGTAGGTTGTTTCTTTTCCCACAGATAATTGTATGTATTTGTGTGTGTGTGTGTGTGTGTGTGTATATATATATATATATATATATATATATATATATATATATATATATATATATATATATATATATATATATATATATATATATATACACACACACACACCCACACACACACATATGACCTTGTGCCACTGTCCTCCTGTGCACCCGCTGTCAAATCTTAACATTTCATTGTCAGAAATGTGTGTTCAGTTAGCTGATCAACAAATCTATGCCAAGAAGATGGGTGGTTCACCCGAAAGGACCTAGACAGTCACTGCGTCCATAGGTTTTCGGCCGAGTTTTAATTCTGCGAAATGAGAAGGGGAGCAGTGTATCGTATTCTCATCATTATTTTCTGAGGAAATCACCTGTTCTCTGCCCTGAGAATGCATTGGTACAGCTCTTGGCCCAAGAAAGCCTGTATAATCTTGTGTTTTCTGGAGCTGCTGATGTCTCTTGTCAAAGTGGACGTGCTGAGCCTTGCAAGCCCCCCTCTGCTCGACCATGGGAACTGCCCCCGGGGGGGATCTCAGGATGGCAATGCTATGCCTCCCCCCATATAATTCTCCCTGACGCCCCGCCTTTCCATCCCTCTGATAACCACTGTGCTGTTCCCACTGCCTGCAGGGGAGAGACCTGAGAAATGCTGCGGTGTGTGTGGAGCGCCCTGTAATTGCCTGTTTTTTTTTGTTTTTTTATGGTCTTATGCATGGGCGGCCAGCTAATTGCCTGGTAAGATCGGCACCCTCAGGAGCCCTGGTTACAGCCCAAGGCAGGCACTTACCACCTGTCACCAGGCGACCAACTGTCAAAGGGTCACATGATCTCATTCCAGAATCCTCATAAAACTGTAATAGGACACCCTCATTCAATGGCTACTCGGCTATTTGATTGTGTATTTGCTTGCACTGCACAGCTGCTTTGTATATATATTGTATACGAAAGAGTAAAGTTTCTGCATTAAGCTCTAAGTCTGGTTGTGTTTCTTTGAGAAGTTATTGGTATGGCTAATATGGCCTTTTCTTTTGATGAATTTAGTAGTTGTGTAATCCCTTTTTACTATAAGGGAATCAATACCTTACACTTATTACTCATTAATCTTACTACATAAGTGCATGATAAATAGTCAACAACAGGAAATGGTGTCACTGCATGAGGAAAATCCACAGTTCCGGTATAGTCTGCTGCGTCACTGTGCTGTGTACAGAGGAACTTCTAGGCAAAGGAAGTCACAGAGGTGGTTCTCTTTTATATAAGAAGTCCATTCCAATGTTGCAACCAACGTGAGCAGAGTCGCTGGATATCCTCACACAAGTGTACCAATCCATGCCTTCTAGGGGTCCTTCTCCTCCCCTGGAATGCACCAAGAGCTTCCCCTGTTCCTGTCCTTTGTGACAAGTGAACCTCTGAGTTATTTTGGAATGTCATCATTGCACCCACCACAGATGTGACTTCTGGAACATTCCTGACCAGCTTGTTGGTTGGGTGTGGTGGGAGTTGGGGGTTTAGGCTGAGTTATGGCAGCCCCTGGGTATGAGGGGTGCTGGGTGCCCTCAAGGGCTGTAGTCCTGCCATAAAGCAGGAGATCCTGAGTATGCATGGCCTGGGGCTACAGGCTGGGTGTGAGCCTGGTTCCCTTCCTGTGGGGGGGGGGGGGGTTGTAAACAGTCTGGTGGAGCAATCATAGACCAGTGTAGGGCAGGTGACCATATGATCACAATTATGACATATGATAGTGGACCCTAGGAGGGTGAGGCCATAACGTAGCATCCTACAGAAAAACCTTTTATGGCAGAGCACTGGTGTGGCTTTAGCCTAGAGGCAGACCACTGGGGGTGCGGTTTTGTTGGCATGGCCAGTAGGGGCAACACACAAGCTTGCATATGGGGTGTGTTTGGGGTGATGGAACATCTGGTGGAGATTGAGGTATTTTGTTAAATAACTTCTGGAGCTGCTCAGCAGGTCCACCTAGATGTGCTACTGCTCTGGGTGGGACTACAGGGAATGGGTGTGCAGAGAATCCTTTGGCTCGCATAACAGCCTGATCCCTGCTAAGCTTGGAAAATAACAACTCGAGGACAATCATGCTGTTGGTATTCATGTTCCACATAACATATTTTAATCAGAATTCATTTGAAAAATATTCGCACATTTTTGTATACAGTAAGAACCTCTAACCCTAACATTAATGTTTGATCATTGATGAATCATATACTCAACCAAGGGTTTAAATTTAGGAGTTAAAGTCTCCATCTAGTATAATGTCAGATGCTGATATGGTAGAGAAGAGAGGAAGGCTTTAATGATGAATGTGACCTCAAACTTCCAGTGTTATGTGTTCAAATCCCACCGTTCTAGATTTTACATGCAGGTTTCCTCCAAGTACAAATTTATGCAGTCCAAAGAAATACAATTTTACTAAATGACATTTCTACCGTATGTTTGTATGTGTGCTCCAGTCTGCCTGGAGTAGGCTCTAGATCCCCCTGCAACCCTGACCAGGATAAGTGGTTAGAAGATAGATAAGATGGGTGGATATATGTTAAATGGAGAGACAACCATTATCAGCTACCAAGGCAAGGTGATGAAAGCAGCATGTAGACCTTCACCACAACAGCTTTTTCTGTCCTCGGCTGATCCTCTCAAAGATTTCGCTGACATCCTAGTTTTCTTTTTCTCTTTTGGATGATTGATATATTTTATATGACCACATGTTTTGTTGTGGCATCATTTTCTCCCCATAAGCAACAGTGCTTGCATCATTCAAATGCAGAATGTTCATAAATGTTCAGCTCCTTTTGTCCCAGCTGCAATTCTAGCTTCATTAACGGAATTTGTTGACACCCAGATGGCCGGGTGATGTTGCCACATTCTACAGAACTGAACGGAAAAAGCAAATTCAGCAGCTAAGCTTTGTACATCCAATCATTTTTAAAGAGGGGTAGGATGAGGCTAAGTTGCCGTACAGCAGCATCTAGCATTTCTTGGATCCTGCCTGTTAAATTGCTAAACTTGCTCCCACCCTGCCAGCCCGTCATTGTGTGACAGCAGCCATCCGCCAGCTTCCTCGGAGCTCACGCTTTGTTCTAACATGTGATGCAAATGACTCAGCAGGATCATTAATGGCAGTGTTTCATCGCAGACGCACATCACCCAGTGACACGCCACCCATTGATATGACTCCATGCACGCGACGGAGCAGCAAACTCACCCAATAAACAAGCCGGCAGCGGGGCACGCCAAACCCCTAGAAGACGCTTCAATGCAGCACGCCTAGCTAACTTGCCACAAGTGGTGTCAACCCAGCAATTACCAACGTCAAAAATGCTCATATTAGAACTATGTAAATTTAGGTCCAGTCAAGGCCCACACAGAGGAAATTGGACTTTGTGTAACAAGTTAACATCAGAAAATGCTGTTGAAGTAAGTAATATTAAGATAAATGACGCTGACCAGACAGAACCCCGGAAAGAGTTCAGGCCACTCTAATGTGTTTTGTGACTCATTCGCAGAAGAAAACTGGCTCCATAAGATCACAGATCCTCACCCTGTAAGAGGACTCTAGTTCAATGGCAACCGGTTTCAGACTATCTCTGCATCAGTCTCCATAATGTCTGTTAGATCACAATCACTTGTCTTCAGAATCACTACTCTTCACAGTAATGCAATGGGTATGTTATGACTATCTAAAGATCTGTTCTTCCATTAATAAGACTATGTGTACTCAATCTGAGTCACTTTTGGAAGTCCATTAATTTTAATTACTATTTTACTATTTTAATTACTTAATTCTCTACACAAATAAGGGAGTTATATATCTCATATAAAAAGAATGAACGATGTTTTAAAGGTGCAGGTGCTGGGAATTAATAATATGTTATCATTAGCCATATTTGTTTGCGTTTATTTTTCATGCAAAAACCATTATACTTTGTTACTTTACTCATAATATACTGGGGAAATATACTGGGATATAAAAAATATGTCTGATCAACATTCCAATGCAATTAAATATATTAGGGTGAGATGACAAAAAAAAACTCTAAATGTAATAGATTTTAATCCACCTTTGTCCATATTGCTAAAATGCGTTCTCCAGTATATTCTGTTTCCAGGCAATCAGCAGTGCAGTTTAAATCCCACTCGGCCATGGAAGAACCTTTTCAGGCCTTGAAGAACCAGTTGGGTCAGATGGGAGAGTGTTTGTGAAGATCTCGACATGCCGTTACCTGCAGAGATCGCCCTGCAGTCACTGAGTTGATGCGTTGGTGCTGCCCTGACTTTCCAGATTTATGACTTTGTATATAAATAAAAAAAAGTCTAATGCTGACCTCATGGAAGGTTACTGGTTAACAGAGTCTAAAAACATAAAGTATATAGAGCAGCCCTTTTTTAATGCGATAACTCCTGTAATCTGTTTGCGCAACATACCACTCCATGGGGGGAGGGGGGTGGCTTTGTCTGTCATAGAGAAGTGGGATTACCTCAAATTGTTGTACAGTTATAAGTATATCATATAATGGGATCATATATCACAAAACAGAAGTGCATAGGAAAGAGCTTTAAAAGGTATTTCTGAAATGTACTATAATTTATTTATATTATCAGGTGTCTAACAGAATAACAGATCACATGTCCTCAAAGGAACTGAAAAAAGCACCTGTACCCTGTTCCTGCGACCCTGTCCATGATGAGTGGCCAGAAGATGGATCAGTCTCCTGTATCTTTTTAATATGTATCACCGTACATTGCATACATCTACTTAGTTAAAAGACGCTTTTCACTAAAGTGATGTACAATTGAGAAAGCAGGGTTAGCCAGTCTGTGGAACAACTGGGGGGGGGTGGGGGTTAAGGGCCTTGCTCAAAGGCCCAGTGGTTAAATCACACAGCTAACCATGGGATTTAAACCAAAGGTTTTCCTCTCACAGGCACAGTTTCCTAACCAAGAGCTACAGACCACCCTGCTCTAGACACAATTTGGAGTAATACACTATCACCTTTGACCCAAAACAAGTAATTGTATTTCAGAACCGGTCAATAAAAGACATGTTTCATTTTGCAGGAACTTGTTATATGAAGTTCACTACAAGTTTCAGTTTTCAAGCAGCTTTTTTCACATGCCCCCCCCCCCCCCCAACCACTTCTTTTTAAAATTCTCTATGTGTTTTACGCCATCTGCTGGAACTTTGAAGCCATTACATTCTATGGACCAAGAAAATGGTGGCTTTCATTTCTGCTTTCATCACAAGTCACGAGAGAAGGAATATCATTAATTACCCATGTTTGTGCAGTGACATCCGGTGTACAATATTCAGGGCCACAGTGTAGGCAAACTTAACGTTTTACAACTAAAGACGTCAGCGCAGAGAAAATAAGGGAAATAAATACCCCCAGGGAAAAAAAAATCAGCCCTTGTAGCATATTTCACTGTCCTGACGCTAGATGGCATTACAAAGCAAAGTCATGGTGAATATTTGCTCAGATCCAAGGTTAAAGTAACACACTGGAAATTGCGCATGTGAACAAGCTATAAAGAGTTTAACTTAAATTACTCCAATTGACGTTTTTAATTATTAGCAGTTACTGAGAATGAAGCTCTTTTCTGTGACGGTGCTCCTCATTTCCCTAACATATCACATTCATTAGCTATGTGATGCAGACATTCCATCCAGAGTGTGTCTGCCTTGTGCCCTGTGCCACACTCCCCTTGCCACCCTCTCCGGGGTAAGTTGTGGATTTAATCATTAATAGTCAGCACATCTATGTCTGCCTTAATGACCAAGGAGAGTAGGGCCATATCCACTAGGTAGCTCAACTACAATAAAACTACATACACGGAATTAGAATGCTTTTGTGCAGATAGAAACGTGGCTAGATCTAGCTATAGGCAGAATACACAAATACCCCTGAATTACCTGCATTGTGAAGGAAGTGAAATGATCATCTAGTTTCTATGCAGTGGAGGACTAAATTGAAGCTTTGCCTGAAAAGATAGAACCAGGCCAGAATGAGACTATTAAAATAAAACTCAGAATCTGCATCTTTTTCCTACAACAATGTACATGTAATCTTGACATGCTCAAACAGTAAAATTACCTAGAATTCCCTTATTAAGATTGCTTTATGTTTACATTTATTGCAGTATTTTAAAAGTGACACTGCAATAAACGAATATAGTCCACATTATAAAATGATTGATATTTCTAATTATTTTAAGAAATTCAAATTAAAATGCAGAAGGAAGATTAAATATGTTATCTGATGCAATGAAATGAATGCAAAATGAAATTCCATTCTTTAATGCCAGCTATATATAGGAGTGCAGTTCCAGGTTACATCAGAGTGCTATAAAATATGCGTATGAGCCAAGCTGAACCAAGCTACAAGGAGCTAATCTATTTGTTTTTTTTCTGACTGTGGTTCCCTGAAGAGAAACTTGTTCCCACTGGAAGAAGGGGGCCAATGGAGAGTCTGCCACCTAAGAAATAAACAGCTCTTTAATCTGAACAAACAGCAAGAGCACTAAGATGGTGGAATCAGTCTGCACACATCTTACTGAACAGACCTGGGTAGTCTACCTTAATATTCATAGGTCGCCGCCAATGGGGGCTTAAAATGTTTCACTTAAGCCATAAATCTTCAATCACTTCATTATTTTCTTCTATACAGTAAAGACAATTGGACAATTGACACTTGCCTGAGACGGTAACAAGGTGGTACATGGTATCAATAATGGTGCGAAAGACCATATTGTTTTCTTCATAGGCCACTGTTAATGTATATACTACAGCAGCACACAGATTAAGGATTCTCTACTGTACTTTCACTGGGAAAAACAACAGGTACTGCATCATCCATCCATCCATCCTCTAACTTCTTATGCCGGTCAGAACTGAGGGGAGGACCTGAAGCCTTTTCCAGGCAAAAGGCTGGGGTTCATCCTAGGTGGGATGGGGTCCATCACAGGCACATACACACACACACTCACTCATACATTCATTATGCTCTGAGCACCTCATAGACACCAAATAGCCTAACTGCATGTCTTTGGACTGCAGGAGGAAACTGGAGAACTCCCAGTTGTGGAAGAAATCCCTCACAACACAGGGATAACGTGCAAACTCTACTCGTACACGTGGGAGCTGACGTGGGATTTAAACCCCAACCTAGGAGGTGTGCAACAGCACCACCTACATATGCACTCATGTTTATTACTGTTAATACTGGCACATATAGGTCCTTTTCATATCTAACCAGCCACTGTCCGAATTTCTCTCTGTTTTACTTTTATTCTATTCATTGTTTTTTTCAAATTTCTGTCTTGAGCTTACGTATAATCGTACACTACATATTGCCACTTGCACCAAGACATATTCCTTGTGCTTTTTGGGCTATACCCTGAAGCTAGTCAATGCTTGTATATCCACCAAAACACCAAATACTAGTCACAGTGAATGAGTTCATGGAATTATTCTTTGTCATACATACGTATACAGTAGTCATGGAAGGACAACGACAATGAGATAAAAGTCAAGAATGGAACTGAAACAGTATGCCTCTAATTTAAGGAACCATTAGCAGGAGTCATTTGTACGAGTTCATTCCGTCGATTATTAATCTCAGTTGTTTGAGAATTCCGTCTTTTCAAAAACAAAACAGCTGCTGATTGGAAGTCCCCACGTGATGTGACGAGTGCATCATCAAGGAAACTCCCGTATACGACTGTAAATGAAAATTATTTTAAAGCTTTCGTTTCCGGGATATTCTCGTTTTAATATAATGGCTATCGATTAAACCCAATGATTCTTATTTCATATTTACATTACATTTCGTTGATTAGCAATGAAGCGAATAACAAAGTTTTCCAAAATTACTCGTAAGCTTTTAGAGTATGAAACATGCTACAGTGTCTACTTAAAATATAGCGTATGAATAAAATGTATGCCAGTATCTTATATTTACTAATTAACCTAGACATTACAGAATAGATTTTTCCTACTTTATAAAAATATACCCGCTCTGTACTGCTACAACTTCCGTTGCGTGGTCCCGTTACACGTGAAACCCACATTTATCAGTACTTCTAGGAGTTATAAGTGTCGTGTACTATACAGCAGTATTTATTTTATTTTTTTGTCAGGGAGGGAAACGTAAGGGTACGTTGAAAACAATTCACAGAAGTTAATTTCCTTCGCCCCCTCCTCGACAGAGTCTTATTGGTTCGGCCCACCCCCCTCCAGTAAACAGTAGTTGGCGCGTTGCGTTAGCTTAGCTCAGCAACTAAGGTCCTTCTGCTCGCGGCTGAAGCTCGCGCCTGAGGTTCGCGAGCTGGGACTACCCATAACGGCAGACTTCAAACTCTGTGGTCGCTGAACTAGGCTGCTCTCGCCTTATAGAAGGTAAATTAGAGTTATTTTACATCTTTTGTCCGTTTTATAATCACATATTGGGGCTTCCTGTCTGCCTCGCTGCGGTTCGGCCAATCGGTCCAGGTAAAGCTATGTTGAGGAGTCATTTAATAACTCTTATAACAAATGCTGTTAGCCAGATAGCAAATATGTATTCCGAATTTGGGTCGCAGCTGTCTTGACTGAAAAAGAACCCAAAAAAGCAAAGTTAAGACATGCGCTGGATTATCTGTTATGAAAAACTTCGTGTTGTGTACTGCGTGCTAACTGGTTCGTTTGACTCGGTGATGCTGTTGAGTCGAACTATTTTGAGAATATACTGTTGTCCATACTAGTATGTTCGGTAAGCTGGTTATCTTTTACAAATATTGTAGCAATGTGTAGCTAATTTTATTAGGATATTTGTTTATTAAGATTAGTATTGGCTTCTCGTTATTAATAGCTACTGAGAAACGTACATAGATGGAAGAAGTTGGAAGACCAGCGAAGTACGTTGTTTCCCGAATGAGTAACTTAAGATAAAATTAGAAATGCAGATGTACTGCAGGAATAGTCTCCCTTGCTGTTCTTGGTCTTGTTGGTGTTGATTTTTACGAGGCGTTTGGGAGCACCTTCGCCCCCACTTTTTATTTCCGACCTGGACGGTGAAAAGGCATTAGAATATCTGATTACGCTTTGTTGTAAAACATGAGAAAATGGCAGTGATGTTTGGTAGGAATACTTTAGTTTACTGGGGTACGAATAGTTAGCTGATATCTGGATAGTCGTCGCTGGGATAATGTGGTCCTGTTATTGTTTATTAAGCCGGCCCCATTTCAGAGTTGAGCTTCAGCAGGTCTGTTTTGTGGAGACTATACGCACACAAAGGAGGTCATGATGGTATTAGAGCATGTGGGATTGTAGGATGCTTAACTAAAAGCTATGAATTAAGGGTTCCCCTTCACATACAGACTCATCGTTCGTTGCATCTGGTTGCTTGACTATATATCAGGTACATAAAGTTCATGACCTGAATTGTACCAGTAAAATGTCTAACTGTGCAAATGACTAAAACCAAAAACATACCAGTCTGAATATCAGTATCAAGTAGTGTATGTTTGTGTCTCGGCCAACGTAAATGAAAATGTACATTGATAGAAGAGGTTTGTTTGTTTGTTTGTAACCCCCCCCCCCCCCAAAAAAAAAAAAAACAGTGACTTTTTATGTCTTTTAAAGAGATGTCACATATCTAAAATAATCCACAGAAAAATCTTTTATAGTAGTTGTGGTATCTCACCTCTGTGTATTTAAGAGAAGAGCAGATGCACTTCACTCCATAATCTGATTAGTCTCTAAAGCATACAGCTAGTACTCGTGGTAGATTTTCCTTCCTGACTGGTGACTGACTTTCTGATGTCTATTATAGAAGCACATGAATTTCATAACTATGTAGAAGTAATGTACAATTGTTGTGGTCTTATACAGGCTTAGTATTTCAGTCTTTCATTGTCAAACTACTGTAGTGAAGGATTGGATTTTGACATTGTGATTTACACAATTGAATGCAAAGCAAATCACTACAAATATAGTGAATTATATGCCCCCTATTTGCATTCTGTTTGATATTTACCATTTCTCAAGTACAGCTAGATGATGTCGTTATTTTTTTTAAACCACATTTTGATTATGACTGTCTCATGAATAGCCCTCATAGGTAGATTTGCTACTGGGATATTTAATTTGTTTGTTTTTGGTGTATTTCTATGAACCAGAGACTGGGCAACTTACATTTGTTACAGGTTATCCTTATTGTGTAATTTGTTTCTTTATGCATTAATTTTCTTCATCAACTTGTTTTCCCCAGTTTCCAGACATACACCATGAACGAAGGAGAGCAGTTTGTGAACATTGACCTGAATGATGACCTTATCTGCAGCGTCTGCAAGCTGGAGACGGACACAGGGACACTGTCCTTCTGCCACATTTGTTTTGAGTTGAGCATTGAAGGTAAGAGTAAGATGGAGGGAATGTCATGATGATGCAATTAAAAACTTCTCCCATCACTCACAGACAGAAACATTGTGTCCACATGGTTTTCTGTGGAATTTTATAAACATGTCTTAATGGTTTTCCCCATTTGCAAACAACACCTGAGCACAGTCATTCAGTGCTTTTAAGACTAATTCAAGGTATATCCATGGCATTGTTTGCTCTGGTTTGATTTGTGGTACCCTGGTGCTCATTGTCTAAGTTTGCCAGTCATGCACAGGTAATACAGTTAATGTAGTATTTTTGTGTTACAGTGCTCAATCATTTAGCCTATTCGAGGAGTTTCCTTGGTTCTCTTGTCTTTTAGTCTAAACAGGCAGTGAACATGTTTCATCTTGTGGATTCTGACAGGGCTTAGTACTTTTTTTTTTCCCACAAAGTATGAGGCGGTTTGTTGATGAGTGCCTTCTTGTCACAAGCTTGTGTCTTGCTTCCTGTCTGGTCCGTCCAGTGTTTTCTGTGCTCAGGCTTGTGAGAACGCTTAGTCATTCTGCTCTTCATGTCTCTGCCCGGCCTCACCTTCTGCCAGTGACTTCCACATAGTCTCAGAAGTCAGTTTATAAAAAATGCAGATGGGGCCCAGCTAATCTAACTGTCGCGTCTTCTGAAACATGCGGTGTGATGGAGACTTTTAGGTTTCATTCCCCCGTGACTGGATTACTGGCGTTTCAGTAGGTGTCGTGCTGTGCTAGTGTGATTTCCGGGGTGCATTTCCGGGTGCACCCTGAGCATATGGTTTGCTGTAAATTCACATGCAGTTATACAGTTATGGAGGCCTATAGGGTATCTCATACCGCTTTGGTTAAGGTTTTCACCCTAGCGTCCATATGTTAAATCATTTGGCACTTTTCTAAGTTCAGGAACCTGGTTACTGGGCCATCTCGAGTGGGTCCCTTTAGTTCCTTTTCGGTGTCACTTTCCCACTGCACAACAGGGATTGTGACCTTTATGCTAAATAAGCATGGGAAACTCAAAAAGCTCAAGTTAAAATTCACATTAATTTGATCACGCGGTCTGAAAGTTCAGGAGAAATTACATTTTATTTATATGGCCCACGACCATGTTTATAATTTTATTTTAATAAAAATGATTATTCTGCTAGTAAGGTCTTGCAAGTTTCACTGCCAGCACTGGTGATTTTAGACAGATATGTCACTTATCAATTAAATTTTCCGCTGCAGAAATATGGAGATGCAAGCAAAAAAGATAGAATAATTCCTTATGCTGATTTTTTTGCTCCACTGCTTCCATCTTTCACTTCCACATAACTTCCAAGTTAGCGCCTGCATTTGTTGTCAACCAGTCAGCCACACCCAGTAGTTCTTGGTCAAGCAAATAGTGCGTACTACAGAGTAAGGGCTAAAAGTAGAACTACCTCCGAGTAACTACAATAGGTTCCTGTGGTGGGAACATGACACAAGTTCCTGGTTCCTAAAAAATGTTTTGGTTCCTCAAAAAGGTTCCAGTGCTGGCGAAGTGCCTATATAAACGGGAGGTGAGGTGCCAGTGGAGTTTTGTGGCTCACAGTAGAGGGCATTTTATGTTTATTAATCTTAATTTGTGTTATACATTTTGGTAACTGCAAGTGAAATTCTTTTAAACATACATTTCACTTGGGTGGCAGGGTGGGGGTTCCTTTGATCATTGGGTCTTTTGGATCAACCATGTTTGATTTATCATGACAGGGGCAAGTGGGATTTTATTAGGAAGAATAACTTAAATAGCAATTATTTTGCTACATAGTAAATACATTGTTGGATAGAAAATGACACATCCTACACACAGTTAAAATTAATTCAAAAATATATTTACACCTGTCAAGGTATAATGGCTTATTAGTAGAATCTTCCCTTAATGTGATAATATGGTTGCTGCATGTGCTTAAGCCTGAGTGATATAATGTACATTAAGAAGAGCTGCTTTTTCCTGGTTTTCTTGACAGCCTCGTAGAGGCTATCCAAACCTCTTTCTATGGGCCTCTTCGCCATTGGAAGGCTAATGTTCTGTGGGAATCCTTCTAAGGTCGCCATATGGTCTCTGTGTTGTAATTGTAGTTTGATTCTTTAGGTCACTTGCAGACATGCCATTGGCTACATAGCCTGTAATTTGGCAGGGTACCATTTCCCCCCTTGATTATAGTGAGCTGCAACATCTGATTCCTGATTCTGTTGATACCCTTTCAGGGAGAAATACATTTCAAAGTGTGTTTTCTGCAAGCAATTAATGCCAATTTGGCAGGAAGGGAAATCCCCTTAGGATTAAATTAGCACCATATTCATATTTGCAAACAGCTTGACCGTTAGTCAGACTTTGTTTTATGGGTCTCAGTATCTAGCAACAAAGAGGGTGTTTTAAGGATCTCATAGGAGCTGAACATGACCTTTTACACAAATCCTGCTGGCAGAAGATTGCATGCTGAAAATTTATGAAGCTAGTCTTGCCGTAGAAAGCTGGCATGTTATGCAGGGGCCATTTCTTCCTGATGAACTGTCATCTGTGTGGCAAGATGTGGAGGAGAGGAGTGTTGTGCAATAGGAGGAGGAGACTCACGTGTTGCAGAAACATTGGAAGGCAGAGCCCCTCTGTTGTCTCGCACTCCTGACCCAGCTCCAGCCTCTTCTCCCCTATACTGCAGGGATGTCATGGAAGGCTGTAATTATTGGAGACAAGTTGGCTGGAAAGAAAAGGATTCATCTAATGTCTGCTGCTTTGCTATATCATGCATAAAAGAAGGCTTGCCAGATTCCCTGGACAGAGTGCAAAGAGGCATAGCAGATATTGATTAGTTTGACGCACTTGGTAGTAAGCTCAGTGTTTGAAGGAAGGCTGTTTCTCTGCTGGACCGTGCAGGGTTGTAGCGTAAGACATTGCATGTCCCAGCACTACTAATTCTTGTTGACTACAAGTGCTTCTCCCAGTTATTTCTCTTGCTCTCTCATTTAATATTGTTGAGTGTCAGTGGTTCAGTGGTCGGACCTTGAAGCTTTGATGTCCTCGAACAGCCATCTCACCCCAGTCAGCTGTATGCTTAAACTCATTTCTTCAACCTCTAGCCCAGATACAGAGAAACAGTCCAGTCTGTCTCGGTGCCCAAGCACACTTCTAGGTGAGGGATGTCCTGAAGCATAACCACGCTGACATGGCTTTGCTTACTAGTAGGGCCAAAAGTGTGTCTAAACTGAGCTTGTTGCATTACCACCATCTGATTGGTCAAAATGCAGGAAAATACGGGTGTTCTGCACTTGAATAATTTGAATGGAAAAAGAGTATATTCTATATATTCATTATTAATAGTATTGCACATCACAATGTGTTGATGTATTCTCGACAACTTGGATCTTGAAAGTTTCCAACTTACTACTATACTATACTAGTTCTGCTAGTACTACAGAACAGCTGAATGGAATAGATTTATAATACAAATTTGCACAAATTTTGCAGCGAATGCTAATTCTGCTAGCACTTGATACTTGCATAATGTAGCAATTCTCGCAGATGTGCTTGCAGAAATTAGCACAGTAGAAAAAATAAAAATAATAATTGTACATTATGGCTGCCCCATGATACTGAGTCGAACCTTCTGCAGTGGAAAACCAAAGTGAGATGGAACCATACTGTAACTAGTTTTTTTTTTTTGTATTTGTCGGTTTCTGTATGCCCGTGGAAAAGTGCCTCTGGAGATACTACAAGCCCATAAAGTTTTCCATACCCGAGGACACTTGTTTTCTTTTAACCTGGTCTTAGCTTCAAGTCACTGTAAGGCAGGTTCAGGGTGAGAGCCGGTCTTTGCCTGTCATCAGTGTCAAAGGCCACAAGTGCAGCAGCTATTTTTGCACAGTGACCCCAAAGACTGGTGTTTCCGCTGTCGTTATTTTCCTGCAACAGCTGTGCCATTCAGATGCGGCTCCAGGCTTAGGCTCAGTAGGGCACTCAAGGAAAGTGGACCACTTCTGTTGGCGTGCCCATTACATAAACCCTCTCGTCACTGTGAGCCGCTGCATTGTTCTGGCTTTTTGGTTCCCTAATGAGCCCCCAGATTGTGCTCTGAAATGGAAATCTCCTCATCTGTCCTTCGGTGTCGGGGGGGGGGCGGGTGGAGGGGAAACAGCCTATGCGTGGCGCTAATTGCAAATCGTGGCGAGGTGCGGAAGATGAAGAGCCAAGCAGATAAAATGGGAGTGCTGAGCACCAGTGGAAGCAGTGGGCTTTGATGTTTCCGGACCCTCCAGCTAGCGCCTAAGCCCCTCATCCCAGCATGACAAAAGGAGCTTGTTAGGCTTTCTCCTTGATTAACATGCCAGCTAACAGAAGCTTACACGGTTGGCTCAGCCACATGCTGGCCTGGCATTAGGGTACCCAGAATCCCTAGCAACCCTGGCACTTTGCTCTGCTGTCCTGCAATTTCAATGAACGATTAGTACATAATTTGCCTTCAGTTGAATTTTCCCTTTTTTGCTCTAAACTCAGCCCGCGTAATTTGACATTGCAGTCATACTAAAGTTTTGAAGCAATGGTGCTTCCCTGGGCTGCCAGTGTGTTCAGCCTATTCATCATGGCTGACGGCTGCTGATAAGGATGAATGCGGAATAAGACCCTGCAGGTGACTTTCAGACTTACTCCCTGTGTGTCCTCTGACTGCTAGAAATAACGTAACTGTTCAAAGTCAGGCACAAAGACTGAAATCAGCAAGAGGTACTATTGGAAAGATGAATAATGGACCATTCAGGAGAACTGTGAACATGAAAGTTGGATGTTGTTTGCAAACATAGGCAGTCTCCTGAGTAAGGGAGTTGTATCTTTGTAATGCGTGGTCTCACGTCTCGTCAAATGTGGTTTCGGTTGTAGTCAAGGCTCGTGGGTATTGTTTGCTCCTCTGTCTTTAAATGACCAGCTTCACTGATGCATGAGCGCTGTCAGCCACCTCTGGAGTAGTCTTTTCATGCCACTAAACAAATGGAAATTCAGCTGAACACTCGTGCTAGCAGTATAGAGCAGCTGGTATGCTCGAGGGATACCTATGGTCCTGGGAACACCCCAGGAAACGAGCCTGTTTGGGGCCTCTGTGTGACCTGGGGCCTCTGCCAGTGTAAAATTGGAGTCTTTTGATTAGCACAGGTGGCTGGAACATTGTTTATGAATTTTTCTCCTCGTGGTAAACAGAGAGGGTTTTCATTAATATTGTCATTTCAGTTTTCTAAGCTGTAGCACTGGACTGAGAACCCCATCAGCAGGAATCAGGAAATGCTGACTCTGCCGCTGAAAAGCTTAGGCTTTGTGAAAGATTGGAACCTTCTTCTATTTTAGCATTCCAGTGACCACAGCTAATGCTGTTACCGGGCATAGCTGCTGTTGCAAGTAATACATCTGTGTTACCACACCATTGCTTGGGAGAACTGTTATTTTGGAAAATCTGACTTTGTAGTGTAGAGTGGCTATTTTGTTTATGGTGCAAAATTAGTACACATTAGACATACAGACATGTACAGTTTTGGCTGTAAGGGGTTGTTATTGGTAACCCTCCCCGGCTGCTCATACCGTTAAATCACAATTTCCCCAAACAACAGGCAAAGCTTTATTGTGTAAGGATTGCTGACGGTGGGTGAAGTAGCAGGTTGCTTTCACTTCCAGTGGAAATGGATCATTCTCAAGTTTACTGGGGCAAAAAGATCAAGGGTCTGTACTGTTGCAGTGCTTGCCTTTTGAAAAACCCATTGCCTTATTGCTGTACAGACGGGAGGGTGGATCTCACATAAATGTATGAAGGGGTACCAAACATATTGGCCAGTTGTTACGCTTGGCAAATGAGTCAGCGGTGCCCTGCCACACACACTGTGGGTATTGACTTGGTTGCTGTCTGTAGAGTGGCTGTTGACCGGCAGTTATTACTGATCACCTTATGTCATCACAGCTGGGTATAATGACTTTCTGAACAATAGTAAATATTAAATTGGTTATGATTTTATTTGTGAAATTACAGCCTAATCTATGTTTGTTCTGGGTCATATATTCCCCGTGTTACCATGGCCAGGTCTAGACAAATGCAAGTTAAGAATGAAGACCATGCTTAAACTATGACTTAACTCCACTCCTTATAGCAACTAGTAAATTCGATATATAGTATTCCATGGATATTTTGGATAATCAGTGTGGAATCCATGCACAAATCTTGTGAGCTGTTATGGAAGTTGTATGTAAATCATTATTGGTCCTTGATTGCTATTTTGTATTCAGCAGACCATTTTGTTAGTATTTACTGTTTTTACACAATCTATTATGCACAGATAATCCTATCATGTGTCCAGCTAAGTCACCCTGTCTGTTTTTCTGTTGTAATGCTAGGCTAGTTTTCTAGGTAATTCTCTGATAGGAAATTGGAAAAAAAAATTTTATTGTGAACCCAGACGATGGAAATGCATTGAGCCTGGTGACATAGGAACAAAAGGCAAGGTGTGGATATTTCCAGCAAGTCAGCCTGCTGAATCCCTCCCTCAAGGATTTTAGTGTACAAATGTGTGGTCAGCTGACAGTGTTTCAGAAATCAGTTTCACATCCAGTTTGGCATCCTGTGCAGCCTCCTGCCTATTCTGTGTGTGGACCCATTCATGGCTTTCTCAGTTTTATCTGTAAAATTGCTTAAACATAGCTATAAGTTTCATTTGAATCTAACACAGGCAGTGAGAGGAAATATGCAACTTGTAGTTCTAAAAAATGTGCTGTGACATTCCTGCCAGGAGTCTGATGGTTTTGATTTATATACTGGCAGTTTATGGTGGCAGAGCCATACATACTCCATTTACCCTCTTTTATTCATATGTGCTTGCTGAAATGTGAAAGCATCTAGTCGTGAGATTGGTTTCACCCAAACAGTGTTTTTTTTTTTATTTTTATGCCGAACCCCCTTTTCTTCTCACTTTTAGGTTAATGAGATAATAGCATGTCGGCACAATCTGCAGGGTTTAAAAACTTGCAACAACCTGTTTTGTTTTTGTCCCACAGCAAGGTGACCCCCCCCCCCATGCCTCCCACCTCATCGTGCCCCGTTTTTGCACTCCAGTAATTCATTTCTGTCATTCGCTGCCTTGCTGAACTGGCCACAGGTCTCGCCAAAATGACGTTTCATTTATGTCAAGTGAGGACATGGGCCCAGCGGGGAGGGAGGCACAGATTACTAATGTGGAACAGTTGGCATTGAACCTGAATCTCTTATGTAGGAGATACACCTTCATTTTGTTGCACCACTTCATTTAGCTGAGGAGGCCCCTGCTATTATGTGAATTGTGGGCGTATATGTCTTTTTCTTACAATGTGTTTTTGTTAAAGGAAATATGAGATCAGTTCTCTACTAATGTTGAATCCGTTTATAACTATATTGCATCAAAACTTTGAACTGGAAAACATTAAATATGAATAATTTATTCAACTTTTCAGGAGTGTTAAATATTGTCAGACTTTGAACCGACCACAAGCTTTTTGGAAGTTTTGCAACTCTTTCCTAGTCTCTTCGAGCTTGAGTTAGGGTGATTCTGATAAGCCCTTGTGTATGCAGTAAGGGGTCACTGGGGAGGAAGGCGCAACGTGGCTTGGTTCAAATACCATCCCATAACACTTGGAGGTATTATTGGTAGCTGGGTGGGCTGATGCACCATTGCAGTAGACATTTTGAAATATGTTCGCTGTACTGTTGTGTGTGTTTTAAGATGTTTTCTGGATGGGTATATGTGCCAGTAGGTTTTTCCATTTATGGTTCTGGGGAAGTGATTCTCTTTTAAGAGGCTTTTGTGGAGTGATCAGGATGTCTGTTTCAGTCTCACTGCTTAGATTTTAAACACTGTAATTTGCGTGCATCTATATGTTTATGCTTTATCATAGTCTCAGTTGTCCTTCCCTTTTGCAGGTGTGACCAGCTCCGCCCTTTTACACTCCAAGTCCCTGCGTGGTCACAGAGATTGCTTCGAGAAGTATCATCTCATCGCCAACCAGAAGTTGTCCCGGACCAAAGCATCCCGCAGCACTTATGAGGGTGTGAAGAATGTTCTGAGCCAAAAGATAAGCCGTATTATCCAATATGCTCAGAACAAGGATGGTTTGGCAGATGCAAGCCGCCGTGGGGTCAAGCACCAACTCCTTTGCTGCAGCCAGCAGGGAGACCGCAAGCTGGTGCCCCGGACAAGCTCACATGTACCCCGCTACGCCCCCCGCTGGGAGGAGGGAGCAGCCTCAGGGGTCCCAGACCACTCCCAGGGCATGCTCGGATGTCACTCTGCAAAACAGCTGGGATTGAGCGTCCTGGAAGATGACGGCGCCCCGTTCTGTCCTGGGGCTGGTCTGTGGCCAGTGGGCAGGAATGGTGTACATCGGGCTCAGCAGCAGGGCGGCAAGCCAGCTGGGATTCGACAACACAGGCCTCAGGGCCACACCCAGGAAGAGTGTGAGTTTGGTTTTTGTGTCTCCATCCTATATAGGTTAAGACCACTCATTTATTAGACTGGGTGCTAACTGTACAGACCCTTTCTCTGTCTTTTTCATAACAGTGAACAGAATGAGCGTTGATGAGCTTTGTCAGCTGAAGGGACAGCTGCGACTGCAACTTCAAAGTAAGTAATTCAGATGTCCCTCGCGTGACCATCCGCCCCAATTCACACTATTCTTGGGAACAGATGCTGACCGATTTCGCTTTTCATTTATTATAAGGACGCTTTAAAATGGACATCTTTTCACACAGTGAAAGTACATATAAATTATGCATAAGGGAGTGTGGTTCAGATCCTTAAGCTGTCTCAGCAGAATAATTATAACAACTATGTGTGGTATGTTTACTGTTCTCTTTGGGACTTGCATTCTCATTGCTTGCGTGTAATTGGCTGTCTTTGTGCCTTACGTCTCCACAGAGGTGTTTGAGGAGCTGACGGCAGCCGTCCAGGAGAAGGACTCCTTAACCTCAGAGCTGCATGTCCGTCACATTGCAATCGAGCAACTCTTCAAGAACTGTGCCAAGCTCCCCTGGCTGCAGGTTGGCAGGGCAGGGGTCAAGGCAAGCAACACGCCAACGGAGTGACCGCTTGGCTTGGGACCATGTCCCACCCCATCCACCTCATTGGCCTCTGAACCACCTGACTGGACTGCTCCAGCCACTTTTTTTTTTTTTTTAACCCAAGAAAAATATCTGGTTCTGTCTTAAAGTATTATTTTCTTACATTTGGATAGATAAGATTTATAGGTAGGTAGGTAGGTAGGTAGGTAGGTAGGTAGGTGTGTGTGTGTGTGTGTGTGTGTGTGTGTGTGTGTGTGTGTGTGTGTGTGTGTGTGTGTGTGTGTGTGTGTGTGTGTGTGTGTGTGTGTGTGTGTGTGTGTGTGTGTGTGCGCGCTCAGGCATGTAATGTTACAATGTATGGGTGTAATCATGATTCGGGTAAACCAGGTGATCTGTGAGGCAAGCAGAGAATAGGGCTGAATGTATAACCTTCAGCATTGATCTGAGATGTCCGCAGAGAACATGCTTCATCTATGCAGAAATAAGAATGAATTCTGTGGTTCTCATTTAAGAGTACACCCATTTGTGCTTTTTTTAAAATATGCTTTAAATACACACCAAAATAGGAAGTACATGTTTAATATTGATCTGCCGTTTTTAATCTTTGTTATAACCTTCACATTTTTGTCCAGATTCAGACTAGATGGTATTTATTTTGATGTTTTCTATTTATTACGCTAGCGATGTGGCTCTGACGCAACATCTGTCTTGTGGTCAGATCTTTTTAGCACCTCTGAGATTTGTTCTGGTAAAAGTACAGTGCTTTCACCAAACGTATCAGCAGTGGTTTATGGCATTTAGTCCCCTGAACTGGTTTACAGTTTGGCTTTTGGATGTGGTTTTGCACCTCTTGGCTTATCGTTTCCGCCTGGATGACAGTTTCCTTGTTGCTGTGGTTACTTGCAGTAGGGAGGTGTATGATTGCAATGGAAGTTCTTAATTGGAGCTGAGGGAACCATGCCAACAATGCGATCCTTTGATGGATAAAAAGTGGCTTCGTTTTCACGTAGCCAGTGTGAAAATGCAAAGTGAAATTTCGTAGGCCGTTTAAAAATTTCACCCCCATGTTGTACGCCAGTGTACTTTGTGAGATTTTATTGAGTCTTTGAAATGTGTACCACTATAGATTACATATCATTTTACATTTATTGTAGTTGGTTTTTATTCTGCTGTCATTCTGATCAGAGGTGCAGCTACATGTCATTGGCACACAGATTCTACCGTCTTGACTTCATGCTCATCAAAAGGTGTTTTCTGTTGACACTGTCGTTCATTTTAGTTGCTTTATCATAGTGTAGATGTGATTGAGGTGTTAGTTTTAGCTGATGTTTTTAATTTCATTGATGTTTTTATGATTATGCATTTCAAATAAGCATAGCTCCTGCTGCTCTTTGGTTTTTCGTATGACAATCTTATAGTGCTTTTGAGTGAAACGTAAAGTGTGCCTGCCCCCTGCTGGCCATTCAAGGTGTACACTATATATATATATATATATATATATATATATATATATATATATATATATATATATATATATATATATATATATATATATATATATATATATATATATATATATATATATATATATATATATATATATATATAAAAATAAAAGATTTATACACAGCCACATCCATTTTCCAAATCGCTTATCCTTCTGGGTCACGGGGAGTCTGGAGCCTATCCCGGAAGCTATGGGCACGAGGCAGGGAACAGCCCAGGACAGGGGGCCAGCCCATCACAGATACGTGCATACATGTACGCGCGCGCACACATATATATAGTATACTGCAGATATTGCTGGAACAGCAGTAATGAATCATTGTTTGTTTTTCTCCCCTCAGACCATGCTATTGCAATAAGACTGCTTTGCTTTTGTTTGGATGCCCCCAAATATTCTTTCTCTTTATAAGAGCAATATTTGCCCCTACTGGGGTTTTAAGGGAAGGTTTTTCAAACTGATATAGATCTGATCTTAGTTTGGTTTTGGTGTGCAGCTCAAGCATGCTTTTGACTTATCTGAGTGATGTTTTACTAGACATTGTATCCGAGGTGTTGGGTTCAAGGTTGCTCATGGTGAGATGTTACCTTAACTAATGACTACTTGCTTGAACTGATGCCTTGCTGCCTTACAGGAAATGTGCTCTATCACAGGTTTCTGTACGTTCACAGTAAGTTTGTGTATGTTTATCTGTACTGGGACACCTGCAACCCACATCTGGCATTTATAAATATGTGTAGCCCTATGGGCTACTTATTGTTATGCGTACAAGGAGAAAAATGCAATAACTTTCAGCTCACTGCATTTGTGAATTGCCTGTCCAGTGATTTGTATTTTTACAAAAAATTAAAATATTTTCTCATCTATTGTAACAGTTTGTTTTGATTGGAAAATAGAATGAGTGTGTATATCTGGAAAATATGTGGGAAATGAATGCCTACTACACAAAGGTAAAATTGAATGCAAGCAAGAAGCTTGCTTAATGCTACTTAATGTCAAATTTCCACAGATTCTAGTCCATCAACGTTTTTACCAAAATCACTATGTTCTCATCACTTATTCTGCTTTAAGGTGACTGGCAGTCAATACGTTGGTTCACCTACATGTATTGCGTGCTCTCTACTTCTGAAATTAATTTAAAATTAAGAGATTTAACGGGTTGCAAAATTAAAACTCAGCATGAAACCAGAAACCTGCATCTCTTGCCATCTCTGAAATTCATTCTTAATCCTCATTATTTGGAGGGGGGATATCATTTTCAGGTCATATTGACCCAGAGAATTTTAAGTCGCATCAAACTTTTATACTTGGAATAACAGAGCATTTATTTCAAATATTATTTTTAACAATGGCTGATCTGAATAGAAGGTGTTAAGGTGATAGGTTTCCTTTAATAATTCTGTCTTTGTGCACACCTTAAGGTGAGTTACAAGTCAGGCAATTCCAGAAATCCCTGCAGTTGTCTAAGCCCTTGGCCCTTTTGAATGGGGTGGACCTCTTGTCTTCCTTTCACTCACTTTACACTCCACACAATGGACAGGATACTTGAAAGGACAACACATTAATGGAACAAGATGTACATCTGCTGGAAAACAAAGGCTTACATTGTATGTGAGGAGTCTCATGTGTGGGATCCCCATCTCTTTATCTCTGATTGCAGACATCTTGTCTCTTTCCCATGGCTGACATTACAGTTATCTAAACAAATCATCCTAAACATAATTCCTGTGGTATTCTTACTGGAGAAAAAAAGTAAAAAGAATTTTTGCGTTCCAGACACTGGCAATTGCCTCATCTTTTGATCTCTGAACTCCACCAAACTCCAACAAACCAACATAAGCAAGTATTTGCATAATTTCCTGCAACTTAGGTGAATCTGACACAATCTTTTCTGTCGCTTGAAGTATAAATGATTTAAATGCAGATTGTGCATAAAGTATTTCTGTGGCTGTAAGACCCTGGTACAATTTAGATTACACTGGAAGCTGCCGGTTCGCCTATTTCTTTTTCCAATTTTTGGATTTCCATTTTTCTACTCTTGAATTAGAAATTTTATCTGACCATTTTCACTTGGTGAGGATATGTGCGCTCACATAATTATGATATATTCTTGGTCAGAATCACTGATGTTTTCTGTTTGAAACCTCCTGCCCAAAACCAGGATTTATACAGAAAATTTAGAGTTAATAAAGTATCTGTCTGCATTCATTCAGCAATAAGCAATGTGCGTCCAATTTTACACATTAAGATATTAATACAAGTACAATTTGACATGCTTCACAGACATACAATTTGAATAACAATACTGCTTCAAAGGTGCTTTTTTATTTTTGGAAAATATTTTCCAGCACATAAGATTGCATGAGTGAGTTCATCGCCTCAAACTAAGAAAATTCACTAAATAATAATGAGAAACGAAGAGTCTAGTTAATATTGCTGTCAGTTTAAAGATTGGCATGGGTCAAATTAAGTGAAAACATGCTGAAATGGATACATATAATCTTCCTCACGTTAATTTGAACGAGCATCTTGCAAATTAATGTAAATGTAAGCCGCTGTTGAATGACAACAATGATGCCTCTTCATGGCTCAGCAGGACAGCCTACCTGTACCTACCTCTATTCTGCTGACAATAATACACCCAAGGAGTAGGTAATAACTAACTGGTTATTGTTTCTGGAACCCAACTTAAAAACTCCCTGATTCTGGCTAATACGGGGCCCCAAAAACCTCGGATGGTTCCAGTAGTAGTAAATACCACTTCAGTTGTTAAAGGATCAAATATAGCCCTGACTTTTATGTATGTGTGTGTGTGTGTGTGTCTTTCTTGGGATAGGCTATCTGCAACCCTATACTGGATATTGTTAGTGATAATCTCAAGTAGTAGGTTATCACTATCTACAAAGGAGGGCAATGCTCTGACTGACAGACCTATACACTGGAGAAAACCATGCTTAACCTTTAGACCACAGCTCACTCAATACAAATGTCTAGACATAATCCACGACCCACAAACGTATGTCCATTTAACAGGATGAATCACAGAGTAAGTGAATAACTTCTAGGGTTACCAGACGCATGCACGCGATTTGACCCTGACCTCTCGTGAGCCCCTTCTAGGGACGAGGTAACCTGCAGTCATAATTTTTTGTTGATCCCATATATCACTGGCCTCCATCTTTTTGGGGAAACTCATTTTGCACCATTCTTAGACACTTGACAAAACTAAACACTACAGTTTTCTGTACTGTTGTCCATCCATCTTCTGAAATTACTTGCAGGGTCATGGGGGGGGGGGGGGGTCCAGAACCTTTCCCAGAGGTTACGGGCACAATGCAAGGAACAACCCAGGATGAGCTCTGCTCGCGATCTCTCACCTCGTCCTGTGACAATACATATATATTTTTCTAAATCTTTTGTTGTTCTTTTAAACCTTCATCCACCAAAATTAGTAGCCCTATGTTTCACTTATCTGACTCTTGATTTGAAAGGGAAAAAACCAGACCACAAAATCCACTTTTTGGCCATTAAAACAGATGAGGTTACATGCCAGGTTGTTACAACAAAATAATGAAAAGAAAATAATGAAAAGACTAGAGTAATATGTTGAAGTTTCTCTAGGCCTATAGAATAACAGCTTAATCTTCTCTTTTCCTAGATACCAAAACAAAATAATTGTCTTCCATTAGCCAGTGGATATACCTGAGGTTAGCATAAAATTTTCTGTAATTCTTGAATTCTGTGACTTGTATTCAGAGTTGTGAATACAACACTGCAAAAGTAATTCAATTGGCCTACTTTACTAATATCTGTACATAAACATAATTAGTTACTAGGGAAAGTAACTTTGTGTTATTTAAACTCTCTTATTAATGCATACATGCCTGGACAGCACACATACATTGCTGGGGCATTGGATTAAGATCAGAACACTGTTAAATGATCATGTTCCATTTAAGCCTGTTAAGAATATTAAAATCATTACAGAAGCTAATGTGTGTTTCAGCAAGCACATTTTTAAAAAATGCTTCAATCAGTTCAACATAACTGGTAGGCCTATTGTTACTGTTTCTGTCATATTTTCAATATTTTAAATAATAAAAATATAACTTTTAATCAGTTAAATTGTTTGTGTGACATGCGGGTTGAACAGAATAAATCTACCCTATAGTATTTAAGATCTAGAACAAACCTATTTTGGGTTATAATATAATCTAATTGAAAAATAACAGTAGGCTAAACATTGCATAGTGATCATTAACATCATGTTGATTAAGGTGAAGCAGGAGACACTGGGAACAACCTAAAACCAGCCAGGTAGAGGGAAGACTTTCTAATGCCAGAGATGGCCGGTTCCTCATGAATCATAGGATGACATCAAGTGACCTTCAATAGGAAGTGCAGGTGTGAGGTGCACTGCTAGGACAGTCCGTATCAGGCTCCTAGAAGCAGGGCTGAAGCCCAATAAAGCAAGGAAGAAGCCTTTTATTAATGAGAAACAGAGAAGAACCAGGTTGCATTTTGCGGAAAAAAAAATATTCACAGACGCACACCCAATGTGCTGTGATCTAATTGTAGTTAGCTGGAAAGGGCTGGATAGGATACATGGAAAGGGTAATGTAAGAAATATAACATCAACACTTAAAAAAACACTGAAGCCCAGAGTGAATAAAAACGAGCCCCGAATGATTTGTTCAGCTCAGATGATTTAATGACTATGCTCTCAGTTTGAGAACCTGTTTTGTGGTCCTGCTTAACCCATTTCTTGTTCTTGGGTTCATGGTCTTGATTAGCTGAAGTTTCACGGTGCACTGGTGTCTTGTGCATGACCTTTTGTCCAACTGAACAATAAAATGCTGCTGTATCACCAGATTCACTGAGGTATCTTGCGTCATGCCCTGGTCGACCGATCCTCCCCGTGTGCCACGCCCCCTCATCTACCTCACGTGGAATCCCAGTGTTACCAGATGTTACTCGTTGTTCTTAATTAGTCTGGTGTATTTGAGTCCGCGTTAGAGTATGTTTCCCCAGTCCGGTCATTGATTGACACCTGTCCTTTGTGCTGCGTGTTGTTCCTTGTTGGTCTCCAAATAAATCCCTCGTTTACCTGACCCCACGGCTTCTGTGCTGCTTCCCCGCTCCGTGCCCTCGAAGGCCAGACATCTTGTAAGATCTTTAGGGTATCATTTCTTGAGCTAGGATCTGACGACATCCACATTATCTTCAGCAGTCTTCCTCAATTCCTTGCTCTTTTCCATTATGCTATTGGCTCCTCTATTCAGCAGTAATTTGCTCGGGATCAAGTGCGTCGTTCAGTCAGAAACAAAAGTCAAGCCCCAGGTAAACTTGACTTGGCCCCTGATCTTTCCGATAGCTACAAACTTTGCTCGGATTATAACTTGACATCGGTGAACTGCGGCATGCACTAATTTTCATGTCCTATACATATCGCAAGGACTGCAACAGGCAACTGGATTGAGACCATGAATAAGCTAAGACATACTTTACATTGTCTTGCAAAATGTAACTTGCAATTTTAACGATAATCAAATATGTTAAGTCTAAAACGTACTTTTACTGCCGCTACTTTTACACAAGCTCTGTGTGCGCTCTTCGAACCATGCATGAAAAAGTCCTTGCTGTTGGACTCAGTGACTAACAAAAATGAGAAAGCAGGAAAAACGTGAACAAGAACCGGTCACTGAAAGACATTTGTCTTGCTCTGTATGGAAATACTTTAGATTCCATATAGACGATAATAAAAGTATGAGCTTTGTTGGCACTGTGCAATACCAGCTTCTGCTGATTAACAGAATTTTGGTTGATACGTTCTCTTTGGGTATAGTTTATTTTGGGTAAATTTCCAGCTCCTTTGTTTTATAAATATTACATTTTTTATTGCAAAAAAATCAAATATTGCGTTGTGAATTTTTCCTCCAGTATCATTCTCCATTCTTACCATTTAATGCACACAAAAGACTTAAGAATATCGGTATTGACGACACCAATCCTGGTATTCAATCACATCACTCGTACTGCCCATCTCTATTGTGAAGGAGAGGCGACGCTTCCTTACGATAAAGAGCAGGTGGGCGTGACTGAACTCCTCGTGGTGCTACTACAACCCTGATGGATTGCCGCGCATTTCCGATGACGTCACACGTCGCCGCAGCCCCTGTGTCCACAGACTTGTGCGCGCGGCGAGTGCGAACGAGAGCGGATCACTAGCGGGTAGCGTTTTGGGCAAGAGCTGCGGCAACTCGTATGGTGACAGCGACGGCCGGTGGAAGCGGTGAGTGACGCCATGGCTTGACTTGGGGTGGTCGATTAAGGCGAGCGCTTTTAAAACCAGCCCGCTTAAGCATCATGCGCACGCGCCCTAAAGTACGGGCTAATAGATTACAAATAAAGCCAGCCCGAGCTCCTTGTCTATGATGAGTCTGTAGCCTTACTTTGAATTTACTTTATATTTAACGATGGGCAATGATGATTTAACGAACTGTTTATTTATAAAAACAAAAACGATATCTCCAGCGGCGTGAATAAGCTGAAAGGGCATCGTATTCAGGGAATTTCGCGTGTCCTGATGATTCATTAACTTTTTGCACATGACTTGCCACCTCACTGCTCCTAGATGGTGAAATTTTAATTAACCTGGCATTCTCCTCTGTAACAGTATGACCGTACTTTTCTAAAAAGTCTAGCTATTACAATAGTGTGCTGGGAACTGCCCAATGAGCCGAGATCCCATCGCTGCCCAGGCTGCGGCTGATGTTGGAACTGATTCAGGGTCAGCAATGTGGTTCCAGTGGAAGAAAACCCAGACTCATATTGTGTGACTAAGCCCGCCTTTCCAGAGGAAAGTCCCGCCGGATAAAATGTCGTTAGGTTTGAAAAAGAACTCAAAGCGGGAGCCTTTATTTATTTTTACTATATATATTGCAGTATCATTCGCCTACTTGTAGACAGCCCGTTGAACAGTCACAAAATCTGTGTTGCGTTCAATTAAACTTTCTAGAATTTTTAACTATATTGCTATCTTTGTATTAAGTGAAATACGGCGTTATCTGTGTGAAACGAGATATTTGCATTTTGCGTTCCAGGTCCTGACATATGTCTCCGTTTCGCTTTCTGACTGCGTTGACAGATGTGATAGGCACGGTAAACGGGATGGTCAATACGGTTTTTGTAAACGTCGGCCCGAGTTTAACGCCCAATTATTTTATTTCAACTGGTCGGTATTTCAAAACTCTAGTGTTTTGTCAGGATTTTCAGCGCGTGCAGGACACGTGGTAACGAATTGTTGTTTAGGGTGGCGCGAGACCGCGTGGCAGTATGTATCGGTGATAGCAATCTGCTCTAACCACACTTAACTCCATACTGCAATATAATACTTGGTTTACCAGTAGTGAAGTTTGAGAATATTTGTGTGACGCGCACCCATTATATAAGTATAGTGTTTTAATCACTTCTCTTTGTTCCCTGCCAGATTTATATTTTGACCAAGTGCACACAGCATTGAACATGAGGAAGGAAATCGCAGCTGTGGTGTTCTTCCTGAAACGTCTCATAAGGAAAGCAGAGAAACTAAAGGCTGAGCAAGTGGAGAAGTTTGTGGAACGACTCACTGTGGCTTTACAGGAGAAATATAGGGGGCACTGGTATCCAGACAATCCTAGCAAGGGTCAGGCTTTCAGGTACTGTATGTGGGTGTCATCCACTCTACTGGGGGCAGGAGTAAGACAATCTCGTGGGCCTCTGAGTAATGGGGGTCCTAAAAAAATTGGAAAATAAATGGATTGGTCTGGGTTGGGGGTCCAATATGAAATGCTTTTGTGGGGCCCTGGGTACTAGCATAACAGTTAGCGAACTACAACCGGTTCATTTAGTGTATATTTTTTGAAGACGGTTATATCTGTTTTTTGCTTATTGGTTCACATGGAGTAGTTTATAAAATTACTTATCTCGCTTTCCAGTCATGATGCACAGGGGCTGTGTCTGTTGCAGGTGTATACGAGTGAATAAGTTTCAGAGGGAGGATCCAGAGCTGCAGCGGGCTTGTGAGGAGAGTGGGGTTCTGTACAAAGACTTGGGGCTCCCTCGAGAGCTCACGCTGTGGGTGGACCCAGGGGAGGTGTGCTGCAGGTGGGTTTATACACAGTATGTGCTGCACTGAGTCGGTTTTATTTCGGTTTCTCATTTCCACATCATTTTAGTAGAGCATTAGTATAGCATTGATGATGTGTTCCACTTCAACCCAGATTTTTGAATTTCCAAGTTTCCAGTCTGAAATTTCAACTGGAACGTCATGAGATCAGAGGTCCGACTCAAAGTTGGGGGAATTTAACCTCAACCTCTGAATTCAAGATGGCTGCGCCTTTTATCAAGAGAAGGGAAAACTTTTATTAGAGTTTATTAAGTTTATTAGAATTTTAGTTTTATTTATCAAATGAAATCCATAGTACATGCAGTACTGTCCGACCTCTATCTGTGGACATGTTGCTGTGGTGTTTTTGTGTGCAAAATATCACATAATGCACGATCCACTGGTGTTGCTAACGTAGGCTAACCATGACCTTGGCTAGAACTGGTATTGCTTAAATGGCTTTGCAACTGGAACATGGTTGACTCAGTCGCCAGTTCACATTCCGTCTTTTGGCAAAATAGCCAAATCTCCACCTGGCCCTTAAAATGCTCTAGGGGTGTTGGATGAAAGGTTGACACTGAGCTCTGATCTCGAGCTTTGCTTTTACCCATATGTGGCTTACAGAAAAAACAGTTAGGATACATGAAAAGTAAACTAAAGCACTCTGTACTCTGTAAAGTCTCTGTACTCATTCTTGTAAAAATGGCAAATGAAGAATCACTTTTTTTTTATTTTACTATATTTCACAAGGTATGGTGAGATGAATCTTGCCTTCACGGTGGCAAGTTTTTCTGGGGACGATGACAACAAGGAAGACGTGACCAAGGAGGTGACCAGTGCGGTTGAGAGGGTGACGTCCGACTATCATTCTGGCTCCTCATCGGATGAGGAGAACAGCACCAGGGACATTTCGGCCACTGCTCCTCTCGTCCAGGGCCGGCCTCTCTATCAGGTACTGCTGTTGCACACTTTACATTTTCTCATCTGCTGTGTGGGTTTCAGAGGTCGTCTTTGGTCTGGGCCCTTTAAAAGTTAATGATGCTTTTTCTGATTTAGTTTGGCCGTGCCTGGCTGAGCTTCCAGTAAATCATCATCATCATCATCATCATGCATATATAGTCTTAAGTCCAGGCCCATTTACCTTGCACTGTCCTGTGTTTTTTTTATTTTTCTGCACTTGTGGATACCTCCAATTATTGTCCTGTACTGTGTCGGTATATCACACAGTGGTCCTAAGGGAACATCATCTCATGTAACACCAAACTTGTGTATGAGTAACTTACCAATAAATGTCACTAGAATGGAATACTGGGTTTATAGTAAAGGACCCCCAAAACAAAAGCTGAGTGATATAGAGTTTCCAGTCATCATTAAAATCAGTCATCATCAGTAAAACTGTATTTTCTGAATATGGGGCAGAAAGTCTTTCAATTTCAATGTGTTATGTAAAAATAAAACCCTTCATGGTGCTGAGAAGTTAACGGGGGAAGTTTTCTCAACAAACCACTGGATAAGGGGCTGTGACCCCAGCAGTAGTCAGGATGAGCAATTAATTGCATTAAATGCATCGTTTGTATTTGTGGTTTTGCAGCATAATTTCCTCAACATGCTTTCTCAGCCACTGAAATGATCATGCTCATGGATAATTAATACATTTGTGAACTATGTGAGTTTTGGCTGGTCTCACTTGTCACTCTCTGCAGTTTGGCTGAGCTGATGATCGCTGAAATAATCTCGATAAACTTATATTTTAATAAACCCAAGATCAATAATTTACCTTCCCGCATTGCTGGATTCATTGGAGAGTAGTACCAGTAAAGCTACAGGTTTACTGGAATTATAATGACAAAGAGTTGAGTGAATAAATTTAAACATAATATATCTATTACATTAGTTGTTTAATCAAATCGTTTAGATTCTCTATTTAACCAGATAAATTAGTATTATAAGGCAAGCCTTTCTTGTTTTAACAGCATTATTTCGTATCTCGTTGTAATGAGATATGAAATTCTTGTTATAACAAAAGTATTAGCTATACTTTCTTGTTAAAATGAAATACAGATCTTGTTATAACACGATTCTTATTCTGTTGTAACAAGAAACTGGGTAAATTTTATCACGGTGCCAGCAATACGCTGCTTTAGCCTTCCGTCATGTTTTCACAGACGTAAAAACAAACCCATGTTGCGTTCTGCGCCTATGCACCTGTATCTGGGTGTGTGTTGCCAACTTTGGTTGATGCTGGACAGTAATGTGAGTTTTTAAAAGCGCGGTAATCAACCATGGTTTTAATAATAATTAAAATTTGAAACAGAAATACCGTTGGGAATTTTACCATGATTTACTGTGAAACCAGTAATGTTTTATCCGTCCTTAGTGTGGCGTTAGTGTGTGTTCCCTTTTCACATGGGTTTCTCTCTGATATTCCATTGTCTTCCTGCGGTCCAAAGACATACGCTTAACCTAATTGGTGTATTTCGGTTGCCCGTCCAAGGTGTGCCCCCGCCTTACATTTTATGTTGCCTGGGCCCCCAGCCCCCCTGCAATTCTAACCAGTTAGAAGATGGATGCATGCCTTACCTGTGATTGAATGAAGTTCTGTATGGGTATAAGTGGTTTATGGTTCCACATTTTCTGCTTTTTACATTCTTCTGAATCTCTTGCAGGTTGTCTACCCTGTGGTGCCCATGTGGCACCCATCACCCAGGAGAAAACCCGGGCCCAGTAAAGGGCAGGGCCTTCATCACCACGCCTATGGCTTCCGCTCACATGGCAAGCCCATGGCCTCCTTCAGGCAGAGTACCTGGGCTCTGACGGGGCCTCGTGGTGTAAACAGTTACTGGGGCAGCACCCCTAATCTGGTGCACTCATAGAATTCGCGGTAGCCATCCAGTGTTGTAGAAAGGAACCACTACTTAGTGAACCTCTTTTTTTTTTTCATTTTTTTTTTTGAACAAAAAAAATATTTTTGTAGAAAATGTTACTTGTCGATTTTTTTTTTTTTTTTTTTTTTAATGTTAAGTCTTTGCACTTTAGATCATTTCTAACAGAAAACTGTGTAAGGTTACTGCATATAAACATAGTGAACTTAATATGAATTTTAGAAATATGTGCTGTATTTATATTTAACAGGATCATTGTTATTCTGATGTGACTTTGAGTCTGTACTGTTAAAAATGACCAAATGTTTTATATTTATTCACAGCAAATTATAATGTATTGTTCACAAAACCTAAATTATAAGACACATTAAACACATTTTCCCTAGGTAGTATTTTTCTGTTTTTGTATATCAAATGACATTTTTGCAGCTGTATTTTCATGTTGTTTCAAAGTTTCCTGAGACTAGTCGTAAAGTATAATGGATATATTTAATGGAACTTGGAAATATTAAATTATTGTGCATTAGCAAATTAGGGCAATTGCTTTTTCACTACCTTTTGTATTATGAGCCGTGAAATGTAACTACAGTTTCTTGTTTTGGTGTCAGAATATAGATATTTTTAAAAATATTGATTTAAAGGTGCTTTTTTCAAGTCTTATGTAAGAAATCATATGCCCAAAGTATCAATATATTGACCGAAGTTTCAAATTGACAACAGCCATTTTAATAATGGCTCTCCAGAATCATGCTGTTAGGAGAAAAAGTGCTTTGGATGGTAAGTTTTAGGGGCTGTGTAGAATTTGACCTGTATTTTCATGTTTGGAATAAAACAAATATTGATCATATGAAACTTTGTTGCATAGTGGATTTTCCTTTTAAGAATTTGAATATATGTGATGATAGAACCTCTAAGGAAAATTATGGGAGGCTGGTAAAATGTCAGTCAGACACTATTTTAGGAAGTAAAGCAGGTTTGACCCTGAGCAGGAGAGAAATATTAGCAGATCGATGACGACTGACAGAAACAGTATATAGAATTGCGGTGGGGGGAGGGAATCTGACAGTTATGGTGACCTATAGTGCACAAGGCAGAACTTGGAGTCTGAAGGCGCTTTAGTTTTAGATACGTGTTTCCTATAACAATCAGGCTTTCTGGTACCAAATTCTGTTTAAGATGGATAAAGCATTTTATTAAAAGCTCACCTCTTTGTTAAGGCTTCTATATGATCAGAGTGCTATTCACTATTAAGTGGGCCTCAAACACTTTACCAGTATGTAAAACGTTATGGAACCAATTGTGCTGTGGCACAGAATATACTCTGGACACTGACTATATAGCAATGAGGTGTGAGGATAATGTACTAGATGATGGTGTAAACAACAGCAAACATACCTGTAATTCATACTCAGAAGTGAAACCAACATCAATGTACAAAAACTACTGTGCAGCCCAGGCACAGGAATGTTACTGGAATTGTGGTATTATACATAAGTACTGTGATTGTGGTAGAATGGGGGTTTTTCCTGGGCGAGTTTGCTCAACTGCCTAGCTTCAGTAAAGAGGCTGTGAAGATGATATGTGGCGATGGACTTTTACTACTTCTGTGGCAGTAGTTTGGCAGTGGAGTTTACTTTGCTTCCCTGGTGGGATCTATGGCGATCTAGACAGCCCTCGTCTTCGCCTTGACAGCAAAGAAGACTTTTATCACCGCTAGCTGACAGGCAATGACTTCCTGAGTGGAGTGGACCACCCGCCACATTTTGGTCATGGGGAGGGAGGAGGTGGGTAACTGACATGGTCGGCATACTCCAGGGATGGCTGAGTAGGTTTATCAGGTTGGGAAGTGAGGTTACGCCTCCTGACCTGGCAGAGGAAAAACAATGTTTACCGTGCTTCCCTAATGACATCAAATCATAGATCAGTGTGAGTTTTCAGCGATTCATCTGATAAACTGTAAACGAGCAGCCAGTTCCATTTCATACGCAAAAAAAATTATAATAAGGGAAGATCTTTTGTGTGCCAATAATGATAGCTATTTTGTATGCGGCGAAAAATACTTCGTTCGGTTAGCCGTAATTGCTTACAAACACCAGTAGATGTAGCCATTTTACAATCCACGTTTACATGCATGGGAATGGTTTTTATAAACATTTGGACAACAAAAGCCGACACTTGTTAAATGTTTATTTTAGCACGTGTTTACAATTTCTTCCAGTCACCTATCTTTCACTGAAATATTAAATGTACAGATTTGACATATCGTCTTATTAAAAGCGATTTTTAGGACCAATAAAATTTCTTAAATGATGAAACACATTGCTTCCTTATGTAGGTGTGACATGGAATATAGCTTCCTAAACATAATGCTTATTCGCACGTCACTGACTAGCTCGTTGATTCTCTATATATACAAATTAATAGACGATTGAATGCATAATGTTGATATTCATTTTTGTTCATTGTAGGCTTCTACTTCAAATGTTGTTATAGCGAAACGATTTATATCAATTAATATTTAATTTTCTCTGAAGGCACTTATATATATAGTCATATAACGATCTCCAGTGAAATTCACCTGTAATGTCAGTTCTCTAATTCAAATTTTCTTGGTGATCGATTAACTTGAAACATAATATACCCAAGATCTGCCTGGTTGGGTTGTAGGTTTTATTATGTTACAGATATGCTTCCCAATGAGGCGAGGTTTAATTTAAGCTTATCGAACAAAAATGAAATATCCTCTGGCGTTGCCTTGGAAACAGTGTTGCGTCCTTTGATACGCACGCGCAATGGACATACCTTTTGCAATTGAAAATGCTTCAGCAAATTGAACATTTAATGAATTAGAATTATTTTGTCAATAACTAAAAAGACATTGTATTTTAACTTGTTCATAGGTATCACGTTGTACGTGAATGCTATGAAAACCTTTGTCTATAGATAGGAACGTCTTTTCTCATGCTTACTGCCGTTAATCAGGTACAGCATCGAAAGGGGTACCGGGTCCAGGGACGTGGGAAGGGGTATGTAAGCGGGGGTGAACTCCCCAATATTTAATTTGGATTGGATTTTGATTTCATTTAAAGTCGTTCAGGCAGACCCAACACTAGCTCATCGAATAGCACAAATAGTTTAAGTACATGTTTTTGGATTGGGAGGCTTTCATACGTAAAACTCAAGTTAACAACTTTCATAATTGCTTTAGGGAAATGCACCCCAGAGCAGGGGGTGGATACGACCCATCCTCCTTTGAGGTGTGAGACAACGGTGCTACCCCGAGCCCTCTGCCTCATTCATTATACATTATATTCATTAATTCCGTAATTTACGTTTAGTTTGCCTATTTTGTGACAGTAGATTACAACTGGACATAATCCATTTTCATCCTCCGTGAAAGAGAAATTTTCTACCCTCCCTTTTTCCATCCCCAGGGGCTATTTCTGAACGGACCACCTGCGCGTCGGGAGAACGGGCGGCAGGAGGCGTCGCAGGCATTCGCTGCCAAAAGATGAGCACTAAGGGAAGCCGCGCCGGTTACCTACGGCCGGAAGTCACGTGGTCAGATTCCAGCGTCCGTCCACCTGCTGAGGCGGGGCACGAGGCGGGGCACGAGGCGGAATGTGGACAGCGAGCTCGTGCGGGGCAGTACAGTGCTTCTTCCCAAGTTCGGTGCGCAACGCAGCCTTGCGAGACACGGGAGTCGCTCGACGCCGGAGGATGGTTTTCTTAACGCTCTTCGTCCGCTCCTTGGTCCTTGGAGCTCTGTGTGCCAGTAAGTTTTTCCGAATATTTTTCCCGCTCTGTCGTTTTTATATGTCTAAGGTATCGGCATAGTAGAGTACTTCAGAATGGCGTAGTAACCTATTTAAAATGTAATTGCCTGTTACCAGGAAAAACAAAAGTTGAAAGTCTAGAAAGTCGACGAATTAAGTTGGAATCCAGGCAATTACTTATCAATTATTCAACTTATATGTTTAATCTTTTCAGGCAACACTTGTACCTTTTATTTTCGAGCATTGTTGTGATGCTATGGATCCCACCGGTGCCTTTGTATCCAAGCTAATTTTACACCTACAAATACATCAAGGTTCATTGCACAAATTATTGGAAAATGTTCGACATTTTACTGTGATTTCTGTATCGTGTAATTATATCTCAACAAGTCGCGACTCTTCTTTTTAACTTTATTGAGAATGTGGGATTTCAAAAGTCCTAAAATAATTCATGTTTTATTTACCCGTCATCCTTGTATTATTTTCTAGATAGTAATTGTTTTTAGTATATTTTGTAATTAATAATGAATAGGTGAACATGTATTGTAAACCGGTGAAACTTACACAAGACCAAAATTAGACCCACTTTCGCCTTCTCGACCACCACGAAACATCGTCAACTAGTTTTCCTCAGTTTTTATTCTGGTGACGCAATTTCTAGTTGTTGAATATACATGAAAATGCATTTTAAAGGTACATAGTTCTGACATGACCTTAATTTTCCCCTTCGTAACTTGATAATACGGAAATATAACAACAGATTTCTTAAAGATTATTTTGGAGTTATAGTGCTGATGATACATTGGAAAATTGGCAACTACGTTTTAAAACGTAAGTTTATGATTGGCAGTTATAACGTGAAAATCATTGAATCAAATTGATTGGTATCGTGCACCAATGTAATTACCAATTAAATTAATTTAGCGCCGAAGCAACTGTATAATAGCTAACACTAAGACCTAATCTGATTTAAACCTTAACTGGGATTTAAAGCGTTATGTATGGTTTTATGTCTTGCCATCTGCCAGACTATACTGAACGTCCCCTATACGACGAAGCGCTGTTTTCGAAATCGTATGAGAAAATTTCGCATGAAGTATGCTGCACAGATTTGGCGGTCCGCATAAAAGTGAATAGTGTGTGTGCGCATATGAAATCAATAATTGTATGAATAAATGAAAGGGAAACAGTGCTGTAATATGTGTTGCTGTTTGAATGATGTCAAACCTTCCTTTTGGCAAATATGTGTGTTGAATTAATTCTTTGTATATGATTATAACTTTCGTGTCTGTTGGCGTACATTCAAACACAGTTGAAACAGAATTAAGTTTTTAATCAGAACAGATTAATTTGTCTCAAACATCCCTAGTTTTTCTTTAAGTCGAAAGATTTCCTACTTTTTTGGAATGAAATATGGGTTGTGTTATACTACAGTGTTGAATGTACTGATTTGACACTGTATCCATCTCTGCCTCAAGCAGAGGAATTCGTCACGTTAACATTGTAAGATTCATTCAGTGATAATTCACATTGTGTGTCCTGTTGTGTCTTGGTTACCCAAAGACCCGCTGGTCTAAATGGTGTTTGACTGGTCACTTTTGTGGCTGGTGTCACTTGTGAGAAGGTGAAATTGATTTCGGTAGTTACCCACATTGAAGCAGCTGCACCATTACATTGATTCTCTGTCAAACTGTAATGTTTTCATTTTATGACATGGACCAAAGTCTTTGGCAGATCAGTATGCTTGTAGCCTGAATGCATTTTTAGCAATGCTGTTTTGTGGCTGTTCCACATAGCTTGGAATCTGAACTGAAACTGGCCCATCCCATTATCTGAAGACAAGCGAAACCGGGGTAGATAAGTATCATTAGTATCTGCTTGCATAGTGGAGGGAGCTGAATAACCAGAGTTATTGTTAGGTAGTTGCCATTACAGTTTACCAATAACTGGTAGACTCAAACCAGAGTGTGTTGTGTTCACTCTACTTTAGTGTTTTACAGTGTTTTTTGTTGGGGAGACAGGATTAATACAAAGAGTGGTTTATGGGCCTTGTTTTTCCTATTATTAGGGTCTGGACTGTGTTTTCTCCATTTAGTGTTGAGTAGGTTATATGAGCTCATTAACATTACAATGGTGCCTTGGCCTCGTTATCGCAGGCTGGCCCACTTCCTAAGGCAAGCAAGCTGTTGCTTCTAAAGTTGGCGTGCCATTTACTCTGCACGGCAGCCGATCGAGACTGCATGGAGTACTTGCTCTTAGTGCTGTATCTATTCTTGAGTGGCTCATTCAGTTCTCGTTTTGTATCAGTAAAACTTCGCCACATTCCCCAAGGTTAATGCTTGTAATGCTTGTGTCATGACTTGGATTAATGGTAAAATATGATTGGCCAGAGGAGGATTTTGGTTGTATATCACGGGTTTCTACGTCTTATTATCTTGTCCAGTTTACTGAATGTATTCTTCTTACGTTGTTGTGATTCTGCTTTATCAGTGTCTTTCCCTGAACTTTTGGAACTATCTTCTTTGAAATGAGAACATGCTGTTTGTGCTATTACTTGATCCTTAGAAACTGGCGTGTCTGGGTGCTTTTATATCTGAGAGAAAGATTTGAATCTTGAATCTTATATGAATCTTGTTGATATTTTAAGACTACCCTTTTAAAGTAAATGTGCCTTTACCCAGGCTACAGAATTTGACCTTTAGATAGAAACAGTATAGTTTTAAAATTTTTGTAATAGGTAGCCTGAAACGGTTGCTTTTATATTCCTGTTAATATTTTACTGGAATGCACAGTAAAGATCTAAACTTGTTCCCCAAGTTGTGCTTGACTCTGGTCAAAGTCTAAATAACAGTCATTTATCAAGCCTGTAGATCTCTGTCAAACAGTGTGAGTGAAGAATGATAATGAAACAGTCAGGTGGGTCTTTTCCTCTTCTTGACAGGTATATATTGACATTGGGCTCATATGCATATCGACCTTAGGCTTTCCCTTCATGTGGTTGATATTTTTTTTGTACTAAACATTTCAGAGATCAGTAGTCTCCCCCTCCCCCTCCCCTGAGCAGGAGGTAACGCTGAGCAGACTCCTGCAAGCTAGTCACCGTGTTACCTGATAAGGCTGTGCCTGTGTGAGTCCCCAGCCAGTCAATTTCCACAGGTATCCTAGCAACAGCTCCTGGCTAGCCACAAGGGTGTGTGGTTGTGGGGGGGAGGGTGGCGCTAGGCATCTGTGTCGAATGAGGTCGCCCCTGGCCTGAATTAACTCTTTGTACTTGCTAACCTTTAGGCATCACTCAGGAATATGACCCAAGAGTAGGCAGTTGTTTTGATATCAAAATTTAAATCTGATACAGGGAGCTTAATATCTATCTTGAGTGTTTGATATGCAGTCGTTTAATATTTCAGTCCTATGCTAAAGCAGAATTTTAAGTTGTTTTCAAAAGCCGTTTTTGTATAATGCGAGTGCATTCAGATTATAGTAATCTGCTGCTGTATTGCTGATGTATTAATCCACATTGTTCTGAGGAAGCAGCCTGATGCAAGGTACCATACTACTTGACTGTTCTGAGTCTTCTGTGTTGTGGACTGGGAGACCTTCAGGTGTCCACTGGTCTGACTTAGATTTTTGAGTCTCCCCCAGTGTACTTGCTGAGCAGCTGTGTGCCCATTTAAATGAGGAGTCATTAATTGTTAATGTTTGTATGTTCCTGAAGTGTCGCTAGCTACTATGTGGATGCAGGATTGTATGACATGCAAGGCATATTTGGTAACTTGTATCATTCATTAGGAAAAAAGTTCCTCTGTAAACCAAAAGAACCTCTAATGTGACCCCCCCCCCCCCCCCCCCCCATCGCGTAATATTCTGTTAATGCCAAAAAACAAACATTGAGTTACAAGGAAGATTGCGGGCATTTCTGCAGTATTTTTTGCTCGTATATTTTGTGCAGGGAATTGGAAGGTTGGTCCAGGAAACATGGCGCTTGATATACCTGGAAGACTGTTGAAATCCAGATTCTGAAATTAAATTCCCTGGTGGTTGCTGTGTAAGTCACATGATTGAATTTTAATTTAAGTGTGTGTTGCCCGGTGCTTATCTTCACCTTCAAAGCCTGTCCTTGGAAATAAAGCAGGAACACATAGAATCTAATTAGCATCCAGGACAATTTGATCGTCTCTGTGTTGTCATGATGAAGAAATCAGTCATGAATATTCTGCAGTGAGGCCACCTTAATATTTTAGCATTTTGATGCTGTGTTGCTGGTGGTACTTCGTTGTGGTTTTCTGCACTGTTTCCCATCTTATTCAGGTTGACAGAGGCACCGGGTATCTGAGGGGCCACAGTTACGATCTATTAAGATATGACTGGTGATTTATAGGTGTGCCAATTTCTCATTATGTCTGTGGAGAGATGCTTTCGGTTCAGAGCTCATTTTTCATCTTGCATGTATCCAGAGAAATGTAACAGGGGTAGACTGTGCATTGTGTGTGATGGGAAGGGAGCATAGGCGTTGAGTTGGGGCAGACCAGGGGCACGCATGATATTCATTTTTGTTTACAGTGCCCCCAGTTAGTCTTTTTGTGTTTCCTATCAGCCAATCTGGACCTGTTTTTTGTTCCTCCTCATTCTGAGTGAGCTGTCACCCTGGGTTCCATGGCATTCAACATACACCCTTTATCATCTTTGTGTCATGTTGCACTGTTTTTTTGTGCACATTTTTCTTCCTTGACTACTACAACATCCACAGCATATATATATGCACATGCATACAGTATCATCCAAAAGTTTGGAGACACCTAACCAGAAAGATTTACTTGTACTATTCTCGGCATCTTGGAATACTTGTAAAGACTTAACCACTACAAAATATCATATATGGAATTATGTGCTGACCAAAAAACGTATTTAAAAAAAAAAAATTCATTTAGGGGTGGGGGGAGCAGCTCTGTGGGTTTGGACTCAGAAGGTCTCTGGTTCAAATCCCGTGATGTCACCACTGGGCTATTGAGCAAAAGCCTTAATCCCAGTTGCTTCAGGGACTGGCTGACCCTACTGTCTCCTATATGCCAGTTTTATGAGGTGGCCTCCTGGGAAACTTTTCCATCTGTCCTGAAGGGGGTCAACTATATATGCTGAGCACTCATTGGCTACTTTTCCTTCACTTTCTGATCAGACTCCTCCAAAACCATCTCTGCTGGGTTTAATCCTGCATTCGATTATCTCTCTCCGAGACAGAACTCGGACAAAAACGTCACTTCCCGTTGGAAACACCCCTCCTTTCTGACATTGATGTTGAACAGAATTTTGTTGTCCGAGATTCCCGTGACGTCATTTCAACATGGCGGCTTACAGCATCAAGAGTAATTCTATTTTATTATTATTTAAAAATGTTTATTTTGTTAAATGAATTAATAGTAATAAGTGTAATTGCAGGGGCGGCATGATGGTGCAGTGGTTAGCACTGTTGCCTCACACCTCTGGGACCTGGGTTCGAGTCTCCAACTGGGTTACATGTATATGGAGTTTGCATGTTCTCCCCATGTCATTGTGGGGTTTCCTCCGGGTACTCCGGTTTCCCCCCACAATCCAAAAACATGCTGAGGCTAATTGGACTTGCTAAATTGCCCGTAGGAATGCATGTGAGAGTGAATGGTGTGTGAGTGTGCCCTGCGATGGGCTGGCCCCCCATCCTGGATTGTTCCCTGCCTCGTGCCCATTGATTCCGGGACGGGCTCCGGACCCCCCGCGACCCAGTAGGATAAGCGGTTTGGAAAATGGATGGATGGATGAAGTGTAACTGCACACGGTCGATTTTATCATGACCGTAAACGGTATCCTACCATGCAATAGCAGATTTTTACCAGACTTGTAAATGTCTTTTGTTTCTAGTTTGTTTGCCTCTCAAAAAAAAAAAATCGCTATGGATCTACTAAAATATTTTATAAAACTTTTAATGTGGTTTGACTAGTTTGTGTTTCTTGTTTGTTTGTCTCGGAAAAAAGAATCTCACACCAAATCTGCTAAAATATAAAGCAACAGCACACAAAAGCGTATTCATGGAGGCAGCCATGTTTGTTCCGAGATGTGTAGCTTGAACAGAAGATTGGTTGGATGTGACGTCACGCACCTCAGAATTTCCGACTTTCAAGAGATAATTGAATGCAGGATTAGTCAGGTGGACAGGTCATGTAATGTGACACTATCACTCTCCTTTGCAGGTGACTTGGTATGTCCTAACTTTTCACTGGTACTGTATGAATGTACACTGTATTTTCTTTGTGTTGGAGGACTGAATGTTCCCAGATTATAGTTTAATCTAGTTGAGACAAAGTCATATATCTATCATATATCATTAATCTATTTGTTTAAAGTTTCAGACTCAAAACATGGTGCATAACTTCTGCATCAACCTTTCCTTATTCATTTACCTAGTGATCGACAAATATGCCAGGCAAAGGGTGGTTCCATTGACTTTCTGTCTTGACCTGTGAGATGGCTTGAGCTGCTACCAGCTCTCAAGCCTCTACCATCTGCCCTCAGGGGCTGTCTGCCCACCTTGTGGACTTTTACTCCTAAGATAACCAAAATCATTTGGATTTGGAGGTGTGAGTTTGTTCATGTTAATATCAGCTCCAATAGTGCTACTTTGGAAAGTCCACTTGCATGGATGATCTTCATAGAAGCATGGTTTTAAAAATATATATGGACAAGTTTTGCATGTGTCCTATATGGCCTTTCAGGAAGTTAGTGATGAGCAGATCTGATTTCTGTCATATGGCGCTATACTTACGGAAAGATTCTCCTGGGATTTTTTCTGCGCAGGCAATTATCCTGCAGAGCTATTGCCGAATTTGAAGCAGAGGGAGAGCACTAATGTTTTTATGGTTTTTGTGCCCCTCTTGGAAGAAATTGTTCTCCCTAAAGCTCTTTCCGATTTCTGAGAGATTTCTCAGAGTCACTGACAGGTTATGCAATTAGCAGCCCAGAGGGAAATGCATCAGACAGCTAGAGTGGAATTGTCTGTGTGCAGCCTGACAGTCAGGCAGATGAAACTCAAAGAAGAGAATCAGAATGAAGATCATAGAGGCTTAGAGAGGCGGTATGGTAAAATGTTTGTTTTCTTAGGAAGTCTTGAAATTTGCTGTCTTCAGGAACACTGGAGATAATTCCTCCACTTCTGTGCGCAGGCTGTCATTGTAATGAATTTGCTGATTGTCTCCCAAATGAAGCGATTTATTCTAGAAATCGGGGGACAGCCAGTTGTAGTGGCTGCTGCTGTGGTGATTCTAGTGGACTCTCCTCTCTTGAACCGTTTCCCCGCAAGTCACAGAGGGTTTCGAGTGGCAATATGGGAATGTCACGTGACGTTCTTTGTTCTGCATTGACAGGATGACCCAGCCAGTGCTTTCTAGAACGTTCGGCTGCCACTTGATCCCATCTGGTATACCGATCTGTGGCATCAAGATCAAACAGTTTAGTGACATTCTGAGTTTTGAAGTTGGCGCCTCTGGAGAGCTGTGAAGATGAACTATTGTTTTTTTAGAGGTAGAGACTTTTTTAATGTTTGTGTAGCCATTGCGCTTTTTAAAAAAAATTATCATTAAAGGGTCAAAGACACACAACAAAGTGTCCTCAAATTGTGGAAAGGAAAGAACCCCCAGGACAGCATCCCACCAATGAAAACTATGTATGTGTGTGTGTGTGTATATATATATATATATAGTTTTCATTGGTGGGATGCTGTCCTGGGGGTTGCCATGGCTTCTGTTCTATAACAAGAGTAATAGTACTACAAATGGAGGATGAACAGGTGACACGTTTTTTTTTTGCTATTGGGGGGTCAAGTTGTGTATATATGGGGTAACTTGAGTCCCGCATTTGTTCAAAACGTGATGTAGTATTTTGTTTTATTTGGCCCCTGTTTTTTATAATTTATATGTTTATAATTCATTCTTGCATCTTGCCAGTAGATCAATCTTTCATTTTTCACAGAATAAGAAACGATGTAACATTGTTCTGCTAATAAGCACTGGCAAGTCTCCCTTTTGGCACCAGTGATATATACTTCTGTCTAATCTGTTGCTGAATGAATATTCTGATGTGGAAATATGGTGATGCAAGCAAAAAAGGTATTCATTGATGCATTTAATATAATTGAGATGCAAAAAAAATTACATCTGCTTAATTTTTGCTCCACTACTTCTGTCTCTCTCTGGCACTTCTGCGTAATATCCAAGTTAGCCCTGGTGCTTGTGGTCAACCAATTGGCAATGTTTATCGCTATAATCCTCACCCAAGTGAGTCAAATGAAAAGTACCTCCTCTGGATTGGGAACTGAAAAAAGGAGCAGTCTCCTTGGGCCTACAGTTGACTGAATTTCCTGGTTCCTGAAAAAGGTTCCTATATTGGGAAAACACTTAAAGACCGTAATAAACACTAAGTCTGTTCTCCAAAGAGAGGTCAGTGCCGACCACATCTGCTGTAGGAGTAGGAGTAGGTACGGGCTGGGGTTCTTGGGCAGTGCTGCATGAGCCCCTGTGAGGGTAGGCCGGTTTTGGGTGTCGGTGTATACTGTCTGTTTAGAGCTCTCTCTGCTCACCATGAAGGCCATGGTCCTGTGGACTTCCCTGCAGCTTCACCTGTTCTGGGGAGGGGGGGGGGCAATTATGCCTGTGCATGGCATGGGGTTAATCCAGGGGTGTCAGGGTAAATTGGATCGTTTTGTAAAACAGTTTTCATCAGGAATTTTTATTCATGAAAATTAATCTGCTACGGATCCAGAAGTAGGCCGGCCTGTTCTCCTGTTTATTGATCGTTGATCGATTTAGGATGAGCTCTGCTGCTCTTGTTGTGGTGTTAGCCTGTTGCCATGGGGATGGAGGGGTGGGGAGTGTCTGATTTGATCTCCCAATGACTTGATACATCTTGTAACACTTTGAACAAATAAAAGGAATTGCTGTTTATGTTTATTTATGAAAAATGACTACATTTAACATAGAGGTATCGATGGTCATTGTAAGGGAATGCATATGCCAGGTGTAAATCGGGGGCATTGGTGGTTGGAAGTCTTGCTTAGTCCTACTTAGAAGGGAGGTTTCTTCATCTTTGAGCCAAATGAAGTTTTTCTGATATGCCTACCTGTGTCTTCAGCACCTGCACGTGTAACCATAGCTTGTGTTTATACAATGCCTTCTAACGCCTCGTTGGTCCAAAGTGGGCGCCCCTTGCCTCCAACACCATGGATCTGCTGGTTAATTGCGAGCCTAATTTTTGGAAAAAATATTGTCGCGAAATCGCCGACCAAGCAGGCAGGTGGCCCGGGGGTGTGAAGCAGCTGTTGCTGAAGCCATGTTTAACAGCTTCATCTCATTGAGAAACATTATACATTATCTGCTTCCGGCATGGGGAACATGCCCTGACGAGCCTCTGTTCGTGTATCCCTGATGTTGAACTTAGACTCACCCTGTATGTTTAAATGAGAAATTGCAGTTACATGCATACATATATTAATGGACTGATTGCGTGATTTTAAACTGCATTTTTACTTTTATTTCATTTAGTATGCATGGGCAGCCATCCTCAAAGAAGCCAAAGAGTTTATAACCCTCATGATGTTTTGTTGGCTTGTCTTGGTTAAAGCACTAATCCTTAGGCAAAACAGTGGCTTGTCAAAGGAATATGTTGAGCAATGCTTTTTATTCTGAGAGCACTGAATAAAATTTGATTTCTTTAACATGTGAATTGGGATGTCAAATGATCCCCTTTTTAACCTCGACTGACTTCTCTGTACCTTTTCAATAGCCGAAATATGCATGTTTATTTGGGGAAATTAAATCTACCTCCACCCTGTCACCCAGTGGCCCCTGGCTGTCTCAGGAGGGCTAGGGTTTATCCCACAGATTCGTTTTCATCTATCCCTTGTTCTCGGCAGGATGAGAAAAGAATCTTTGTTTCTTTCGAAGTATTCAGCCCTGAGACTGTCCCGTGCCCGTTACGGTGTAGTTTGTCCTGCAGTCATACGCCCAAGTTGTTTTTGCCTTTTTTTGACTCACTGAAACTTTTTTTTTTTGTCAGTCAGTCCCCGCCCCATAGTCGTTCGCAGGGACTCTGGTCCGGTTTGATGCCTGTGTATGCATATGACTTCATGTAGCCAGTCGGGTTGCATTCTCCATGCTAGGCATGCATCCGGGTGCTCGGCCCTTCCTCCAGGGTCAGCCTGCCGTGTTCTGAAACCTAACAATGGTGCTTTATCAATGGTTATCACAGTGTGATCCACAGGGTATGTGACACTGTGCTTTATGTAAATAGTCTCACACAGTTTAGCAGTCAATGTGTAAATTACTTGAAAACTAACACCCTATTGACACAAGCTGTCATTAAAGCAAACATCAGAGTGTTTGTGAGTGCTGGAAAAGGTGTTAAGTGTGTTTAGAGGCTCTAGTCTGTTTATGGTCTGTCTTATCTGCAGTCCGTCTGGGTCCTAGAGCCAGCTCATCAGGCACTAATGGTGCTAAAGAACCAATGTTGCATTCCATCTCAACTCTTAACTCATAAATTCTGAGTTCCTAACTGAAAATTTCAGTTGGAATGCCCCCTAAAGTCAGAATTCCAACTTATGAAGTCAGAGGAATCTCCACAACTCAAGCTCAAAATTCAAGGTGGCTGCACCCTTTATCAACAGAAGTTAAAGCTGAAATTCTATTCTGTTCATTAGTACTTGCGTCTTATTTGTGGCTCATTAAATCGGTAGTACACACAGTACTGTCCAACTGCTATCTGTGGACGTGTTGCTGTGGTGTTTTTATGAGCAAAATACTGTGTAATGTGTTAACTACTGATATCTCTAATAATGTTAAATAACTGGGACCTGTTTCATTAAGCAGGATTGCTTAAGTGGCCAAGATACTGTGGGCTAAATATAAGTAAATGGAGATGACTGCCATTTTAACTGGGATAAAGTAAGTCTGACAAGTCATCTGGCTAAGCTAGAAAACTCGCTTTTTCAAACGTGTCCCTGGTATTGTTAAATGGCTTTGCGACTTGCTGTACTAGAACGCTGTTAACTCGTGTGAGACGTCATTCCCAGTTCCGAGTACTGACCTTCGAGGTTAATGGAATGCAGCTTAACTCTTACATGCTCCTACAATAATTATGTTACTATGAGAAGTCACCTGCCATGTGCCTTTGGGGTCAATTTTACCTCAGGGTAGGAGTGAGAAAGAAGGCGATCAGGGAGCCCGTCTGATTATTAAGGCATGAGCCAACCATCTTCTGTTAAACTGGAACAAATCATGTTTTTCTATCAAATTGGGGCAGCACAGAGGTCTTGGCACCTTCAGAGTTGTGGGCTCGATTCTTACTACTATGATCATGGTCTATTGAAAATGCTAAATACTTTGTTAAAGCAGTTTTATGAATTTTAAAGGTTTATCAAGTGAACTATTCACTGTGTATATAATTGGTTTTTTTAATGCTGCATTCCATTTACTAGGAACTGGGAATGATGTCGCACAAATGAATCGCGTTCCAGTACAGCAAGTCAGTCATTTAGCAATACCAGGGACCTGTTTCAAAAACAGCTCCCAGATAACCTATCAGATTTAATTTGCTCCAGTTTAAATTACCTTTATCCTCTTTCACTTACATTTAGCCAAGACTACTTTAAATACAACATGTTATCTGGCTAAAAAATAAATCCTGCTTTCTGAAATAGGCCCCAGTTTTAGCCTGGTTAATTGTTACCCATTTTTAGTCAATATCAGTTGATACCAATTAGAGATGTACTGGTCAACCGGTCTGGGACTGGAATCGGCCAATTTTTGGTGTGCTTGGCCTCTCCCAGAGATTGGTCTGTCAATCTCATGTATTTCCATTACCAAACTGGCTCGACTCACGCATGCGCCGCATGTCATGCCTACAGCGGTGCAGACAATAGCCTCACAACCGCCTGCTAGCATGTTGTTAACCTGCAAGTTCTTCAGTTTGAGTGAAGACGACAGAAAGCTTGCAATTTGTAGCACATGTAAAGCCAAAGTAAATCATGGGGGAACCACTACGAAAACATGGTGAAACCTCAGAGGTAAATTTTAAACTGATTGTTAAATATATACTAGATAATTTGGAAAATGAACCATTAAAAGCTAGCTAAGGTTTCAGCAGAACCTTAACCTTGATCTTGATCTAGTTTACTAGCGATGTATGAATTGTATGTGCATTATGTGTAATGTTATATAATTATTAACCTTCATCCATTATTATTTAGAAGAATATACTACACTTCAGTTTTAGTTGGAGGTTTGTAGGCTATGGACATTCTTTTTTAACTGAGTAAAAAAAAGAGGAATAATGTCAGTGTCATGTTATCTGGTAAATTTAAACATACTGGAAAATGATATAAGTAACTCACTTTTTTGTTATTGAAATCTGTTGTACCTGCTCTTGTTTGGTAAAGTATGTCTGATAGGTTTACAGCAACTTACTTTCAGTTAAATATTTAAAAACGTGTTTGAGTCTGTTTGGGGGTAATTGCAAGATTTGGCCATTTTTTTTTAATGAAAAATTTGCATTGAAAAAAAATTAGATTTCCATTTGAATATGCTGTCGATTATCGTTCTTAGAAAAAAAATCGGAATCAGCAAAAATTTGTAACGGTAGGTCATACTCGCAATCTTCCAACTTCCAATTGGAATTGGAAATTGGAATTGGCCAAGAAATTGGCCAAGAAAGTGCAGTCGGTGCATGTCTAAACACATTATGTGTTATTCTGCGCATAAATACACTGGCCAACATAGCAACATGTCCACAGATAGCAGTTGGACAGTACTGTGTGTACAACTAATTTAATGAGATACAAATAAGACTAATAAAACAATATAAAATTACAACTTCTGTTGATGAAGCCATTTTGAATTCTGAGGTCGGGGTGGTGAAGATTCCTCCCTATTTCCAAGTCAGAATTCCAACTTCAGGGAGCATTCCAGTTGAAATTTCCAACTAGGAACTCAGAATTTTCGAGTTACAAGTTCAAATCAAAGGCAGTATTTATAGAGGTATACAGTCCTGAATGGAGTTGGATAGCTATCATAAATCCTTTACCTGCTATTCCTATTGTGCTTTGTCTAGGTAGCTGTTCAATATTCTGAGTTTCCTTTGAATAGTACACTTTGTTGTAATGCCGTTTTGGTTCAGAAGAACCCAGGGCTCCTCAGCTGTCTGTGTTCACTATTAAGATAGTAACTTCAGTTTTTTCTTCCTGAAATGTGCATAGCTTCACTTATGTTGGTTGTAGGAGTATTATATTGTACCAAGTTATACAAGATCTGTGTCTGTCAAGCCTTGAGGAGATGAGTGCTGAAATGTGTCAAGGTCATTTTTGTTTGTTTTATTTTTATGGCCATTTGAAATTCAAGGATTTTTTTCAGTTGATTTATCCAAGGTAATTTCCATACACATCGCTTGTGGAATTGTACGCCTGTATTTTGTCATATGAATTTGCATGCATTATGTGTAATCCATCCATTTTCCAAACCGCTTATCCTACTGGGTCGCGGGGGGTCCGGAGCCTATCCCGGAAGCAACGGGCACGAGGCAGGGAACAACCCAGGATGGGGGGCCAGCCCATCGCAGGGCAATTATGTGTAATAGATTTGTCAATTTTAATTCTGAGCTTTATCTGATTTTACATGTTAGTCAGAGGTACAGTCTAACTCCTAATGAGGCTGATTATTGAGAGGAAGTATGGTGTGTTCATTGCTAAGTCTGTTACCATGTGTTCATGTATAGAAACTTATATAGAAATATAGAAACTTATTTTACCCTGCTTTGTTTTCCCCTCCATAATATTGTGCTAGATTTCATTTTCTTGTTTTGTGTTTTGATAGTTATTGGTGGAAGAAAAATGGTAAAACCTGCCATTTTACCCAGGAGGATGAATGGAAGTTATTAGTCATGGTTATTTTCTTTTGTGTAATTGTTAATACAGTTCTTTATGTACGCCCACACCTTTTGAATCCATTTTCAGTCACAGAATCAATTTCTGCCACGTCAGCCTTGGAGAATGAGGTTTTTCTGGGAACTATATTAAAGCTCATAGTAACTTTGACGTGATTAAATGTCTGGTTAGATTCGCTGTTTGCTGACACTATAGTTTTCTATCTTGTCTGTTTGGTGGTGTTTGTAGGTTTCAGATTTGAGCTGTTAGTCGCTGACAGGTGACTACAGTGAGCTGTATGCAATGGGTGCAGCTTTCCATGCAGTTCTGTGCCCTTTCTCAGTGTCCGTACCTGTGGCTCATTTTCTAAGATCTGGGGGGAGGGTCCTATTAATCATATTAGTCTGCTTGCGTGTGACCTTTTATTTAAAAGTGCTTGACCTGAAGTTGCCACCTTGCCCTAGTGGTGTTCCCGTGTGAAGGGCTGCTGGCACAAGCTCTGTTTGTCCCTCAACCTCTGTGATTGAAGAAATGGTGAAGCTGGTTTTTCTTGTTGTTTCGAACTTTTTCTTTCTTTCTCTCTTGTTGCTCTGTCTCTGCGCAAATGACACTATGGTACACCACACACAGAAGGCCAACACAGAGTGCCGTGTTGCTTTTTGGTACTCATGGATGGGAGGGGATGGAGGTTAATCCCTTGTTAATCCCTTGTCAGAGATCCTGCTGCAGAAAGAAAATGGTACCATGTGTATTGTGGTGTTCTCTTTATAAACCTGGCCCTAAAATCTATGTTCTGGCATAACTGGGTTTTCTAATATAACCTACCTGTTTAAGTATGCAAGCCTGTTTGTGGCTGCAGGAATTAACTTGTTTTCAAAGTGCGATTCACTTTCTGCTCTTCATAGTGATCTTATTACATTCAGTTCAACAACACAGTTATGATGTCATAGACTGTAAGCCACATCCACAATGTCACGCTTCCATGGCACTGATCCAGCACTATAGCTCAGATGGGGCCTGGGGCCTGACCTGTGGGGAGGAAAGCAGAGGACACGGATGGTCAGAACATGCATATACACAGATGGACAAGCACAGTAAAGAGAAAGGGCATGTATAGCAGTACCAGGAGCTATAGTTAGTGTGTTGTGTGTTAACCTATTACTTGCCTAGCAACAGCTTATCAGTTGTGATAACTCTGACTGATTTGGCATGTCATACATAAACTGCCAGACTCCCCTAGTACAGGGGCCTTGTAGCTAAAGGCTTGCACAAACTGTTATTTTATATGTCTAACTATATGACCGGTCTGTGACTTGAGCATATTATGTGGCTTGTAAACTCATTTTATTAAGTGGATTTTCTTTCTTGAAAACTAGTTTCTGTGGCTGGGGTGTGCATGTGTGCTGTATCAGGAGAGGGATGTGATGGACAGTTGACCCTCCCCACCTCCCACCCCCTTCCGAGGTCTCCCCTAAGAAATTTAGTCCATATACCACCACCCCCATTCCAATAGAATGCTTAAGGGGCCAGTTTGGTGGGGGGTGGTGCCTGGAAAGTCTGCACTTGATTGTAGGGCCTACACTCCTCTCAAACTCTGACCTTCAAGTCTTGGTATTTTAGAAAGTGTTCATTAGGGATATTTATTATAGTGCTTATTGTTAACGGCATGTACTTGGTGTCAGCTGGCGTTTAAAAATGTGGTTTTTGACTCCAAGCCCTCTTCCGGTGCTTGGGCTTGGTCACTCCAGAGCTGTGTTGGAGTCTGTTGGTAACATGGCCTCCGTCCGTTTAGTCTGATTTTGGAAATAGCTGTGGGAGTCAAAGCCACCTCCACATGCATGAGCATTCCTTTGCAGCACTTCAAATTAGGGATCCCCCTCACCCCCCTCCCTTTTCAGAACCAGCCAAAATTCCTTTAGCCATTTGGGGTGAGAGGAGTGGCTTCTTTTAACCCTTTTTCGGGGGCAGTTCAGAGAAGATTTTATGGTCCGAGGTTACTTTAATGGCTGCTGTTATGGTTGAAGCAGTGTGGCCAGATTACTGAGCAGCCTTGTGGTGCTGGGAAGGGATCCACTTCCGCTGGGTAAATTCAAGCTTTTATGGCTTGTTTGCTGGTCAGCTGCCTCACTGGTGAACTGCCACTTTCAGCTTGTTGGCTTAGGGGTTGTTTATCTCGTTCCCCTGTGTGTTTCCGTATCTCCGCTCGGACCGATTCTGTCCTACCCGTTGGTGAAAGGATGCCATCGGGAAGCGTGATTGCTGAATGAAGGTGTGGGCACTTCATTTGTTTTCTCTGTATATGCATGCGTTGTCCCTTGTCTGTTCTGTGGGGAGGGAGTACCACACACCTACTTTGATTGTCTTTTTGGGTTAATGGTAAAAGCAACGGTGGCTTTGGCTCCTGGCCTAGGTTTGAACATAGGTTTAAAAAAAGAATATTAGAAAACCCGTCTGGGATTCTGTATTTTCCGATTTTGAGTTTTGTGGTGTTAATTTATTTCAGCGTTGTTTCAAACAGAAACAGGAAAGAGAACCTTGTAGGTGTGAAACACACATGCTTTCATCTCCAGTTTGAAATGGTTATCGTGCTTTAAGAGCTTTGCATATTGTTTTTTTTTTTTTTTTAAAAAAAAAAACTGAGCCTAATGCTATGAGGAAGGACCTTGATCTACACACTCCTTCGCGTGTGTCCTACATAACTTCCGCAAACCATTACATGAAAGGGCTGTGTTTATTTAAATTGCTCGGACCTTCTGAATGCCCTGAAGAGCTGCTACATGCTGAAGTCTAAATTTGGCAAGACACGGGAATAAAAACATACATAAAATTATCAGCTGCCATAAAGCAGACCACACGCATTTCCCAGTGATTTGGGATGATATAAATCAAGACTGCAAAAAAAAAAAAATCACGTGTTATTGGATATAAACCAAATGGTCAATGGAGGTGTGACCTCCCCCAGTCTGTAATCTACAAAGAGTATTTACATCTGTATGCTGACCCTGTAGCTCCTCGGCTGTCCGGAAAACCTTCCTGTTTGTGTTCAAAGTATCCAATAACTTCTGTTTGCTTGATTGTAAACGGTCAGAGGTGTGGGTGGAGTGTCCTGCCTCCTAGCAGTGATCACAGTATGAGCTGTTTTGTTATTACAATGCCTTAGAGGCCAGCTGTGCGGCCTTCTAGTTCCATGCCGTCACGGTCTATCTCTGGAGATAGTTATTGATACAGCATATCCTCCAGATGGTACCAGGAACTGCTTTTTTTAAAAATAAAAAATTATTAACCGGCAGTTAGCCCATCTCCCTCCTGACTAAATGCTAAAGACAACCACCGTAGTGACTTTTTAAGGTAATTTGTTTGTTAGTGAACTCCAATTATTAATGACTTTGAAACTTCCCTGGTATGACCCATCTTTGTAATCCCTAATTGAGCTTTGCAATTCAAGACACAGTGTTCTTTGATATTCATGCTTCGCTGGCCTAAGCTTGCCTGCATGTGTGCGCCCCTTAATTACGGACAGCCATGCAGACCAACTGCTCCATTCATTTGGACTTCTCAAACCGCTTTCCAGAAGACCGCTGCTCATGGGTGCTGTAATTATGGAGTAATTTATTGCTGTTTGTCTTTGTGGGCAGGCTTTCTGTGTGCTCTGGCTTGGGGGATGGGGGGTGCGGCCCTCTGCTTTTTTAGCCCCCATCCAAACAAAACCTCAGTAATCAGCAGTGAGCCTCACATTTGATCAAAGGCTCACTGTGGCCTGACAAAGGCCACGGTCTGGGGTGCCGTGGGGGCCGCCATGCCTCTCCTCTGTGGGGGTGGCGGCTGCTCTCTCATCATATACCCTCCTCTCCTAGCCCTGAGCCTTGAAGCATATCCTGCTTGATGTAAATTTTTGGTTTGCCTGTATCAGTTTTGTAGAAAACGTAGGGGGGGAGGGGGGGGGGGGGGTTCTATTTTTCTTCTTCCGGCATTGTCTCTCCAGTTCCCATTAAGCGTGATGCAGTCACATGCACATGAAAAGAGCACATGTTACATAAATCTATCTTGCATTGGCTCCCTGTTCCAGCTGGTGTGGCGTGCTGCTCTTGCGATGTGCTGCTCTGGGTATCTATGTCCCCCTTCTGCAGTGCTAGAGTATCTGGCTAGAGACAGGAAGGAGAGCTCTGTAATAACATTTTTGTTGCCTGGGTCACCTCGCAGGCCCTGTAAAACCCTGCAGGAGAGCCTGTTATTATGACAAGTTTCTGCAGCACAGGGTGTATTTACGCTGTTCTCTGTGCCGTTTCACATTGCTTCCTCTTGCATAAAGTAAGCTGGCATGAATAAAAACTTCATTTCACTGTGTGCTTGGCTGAGTAATCCTCAGTTCTGTGAGGACGCTATGTGTCGCGGTTCAGCCGGGGTCTGCTGTTAATTTCTCTCTCATTTTCAAGGTGCTTTTCCACATCACTACGGTTTATGAAATTTCACCCAGGCTGTGATTTCGACATGGAGTGGATGAGGTGGCTTTGTAATCGCGTTGCTGGCCTTCCAGTCTGACAAGCAAATGGCAAATAGGTCCAGTTTGCTGGCTTCATTTTGCAGAAGAAATATGCTGTATATAGGTTTCGGGTGGGGGGGGAAGTGGATGTTTGGACAGGCAGGAAGAGCATTGATACCGACTATATGGCAGAAAGGTTTTACAAAAATAGGTTACTCAGATTCAAATCGATTGCATAATTCAATATCAATTTCATAAAACCCTGAGGTTTTAATATATACCTTTTACAGTCTGTGGCCTATTCAGTGGAAGTGAAGCTTTAACCCCATTGGTGTCATGTGGCCAGCCTCGTGCAACAAAAACAGATTAAAAAAAAACATGGCGGGTGGCGCTGCACTGAAGGTGCTGTCAAGCCTAAAGGCAGATATCTGGCTGTATTTTGGCTATACACAAGTGGAGGTGAAATAGTGTGAAAAGACCACAAATCTCTGAAACCACATCCACATACATCATCCACATGCGCAGTCTGCAAAAACATCCAATCCAAAGCTTATTGGTCATGTTAAACAAGTTCGTTCATGTAGCTGTTTTAGGGTCAATTCTTAAACTACATATTATTATTTTTAGTAATGCACCTGGTTAGAGGTTTCCTTGTGCAATTTACAACATTACTTCTCAGAGAATTTCTTTCCTGTCTAGCAAAATTGGTATTGTAATCAAAAGATTCCTAATCGAATTGTTATTGAATCAGATCAAATCAAATCAGGACCTTATGAATCAGAATTGAACCGATTCAGCAAATCAGAGGTGATACCCTGTGTTTTCAGTAAAACTGATTTTTTTTCCTAAATTGTAGGTTAAGACAATTCTTTCATGTTCTGTCTCTTTCTTACCAAATTATTTCCTATGCATTTGTAGCAGAAGATCACACCAAAATATTGTATGGTGTTCTGCTTGTTGCAGTGGTGTCGCATCCAGCCGTCCCCCTTCCTGTCACCATGATTACAAATGGCGCCTGTGTCTCTCTCTCCCCCCCCCCCCCCCAGGTTCTCCTGCAGGTAGAAATGTGGTGTTCAGTGACCTTTGTTAGATTTCCGTTTGCAGTTCTGTGTTCAGGGGAAGCCTCACACATCCAGCTTGCCGTTCCACCTTTTGTTTCATCCTGGCGTTTGAATTCCGGTTTCCAGATTGTTTTGTTTTTTCGGCATAGCAACCCACGTCAGAACTTTGAATGAAATGAAATGCCCTGACCAGCAAATCTCATTTTTGCCTTATGACTCATTCTCCCTATATTTCCCAGTGCTGTATGTTTCTGTAAAGCACTTTTCTGCAACGTAATCCCTTTCCAAAGCGGCCACCAGTGTATTTTCATGTGATAACAGGTAGGGTACATCGAGGTTACCAGTGTATTAATGGTTATGTTTATACTAACATGGTGACGTTTCAGTGTCTTTGCAGTTAAGATTTAACCACCTAAGAGGGAGATAGTTGGGTTTTTCCTCTTTCAGTAATAGTTTAACTACTGTATACAGATGTTGTACAGCCTCTCATCTGCCGCTCATCACTGTGAACTAGGCATATGAAGGCTTCCCTGGAAGGTCTGAAAGTCATAGAACCACACTGCTGTAGATCCTGCAGATCCAGTGGACTGTGCCAGCCTCCATGGCTGATTTGCAAGGAAAGCCTTGTGGGTACTTTGCATGGTTGCCCTGGACTTCTTTAATTGGCTTTTATTTCTTCATTTACTTCATTGGTTTTGCATTGGCAATACTAGGAGTTGTAGGTCTGGGTTATAGAGTTCTGCAGGATACCATTTGTGTCCAGTTAACCATTACCCAAAAAGTCTGTCTTTATCACCCCATGTCCAGGGATTCAGTAACTTTTTTATACAGGTGGATTTCTGTCTTCTTATTTCTTAAAGACTTTATGATTCTAAATGTTCAACTTTGCTTGAAAGGTGTGGAAACTTTTACACCCTTTTTGATTTGGGGTGAATGTGTGTTACCTCACTGCGCTGAAATCCCTAACATGAATTTTGCATCTACGCATTCTGCCATTTACACAGCAGGGTACTGCAGAACTTTGCTGTGGAGCTCGCCTGTGCTTTACCACCTGGGTTACGCTCCACAGTCACCACTCTCACGTAGGACCTTCTGCTCGCTCATCTATGCTGCTTTCTGTCTTTGTTCTTTGAAATGTTTCAGTGTATGGACATAGTATCAGAGGACTCCAAGTCTTTCACCTGTCTTGCAGCAAAGTATGCTGGGAGTTGAGGTGAACAGGAAACCTGCTTTGGATCCATGTTTTAATGGTCTAGTGTTTTAATGGTTGGTTTAGAAGTGTTTGAGCTTGTATGTCCTCAGCAAATGAAAACGACCCCTCCTGGCCCTCAGCCACAGTGAAGGATGCCGAAACGCGATGTGTGGCAGCTGGTCTCTTAGTCCCAGAGGAAATAGAAGCACAGTTGAAATTCGAAGTGGGTGCCAGGTCCATCAATTGCAGGCAGGCTTGCCGATAAAAATGTGCACTCATCCTGAGCGCTTCATTCCATTTACTGTAATCACACATGTTTGAAATGCGCATTAATTATGATGAGGTGTTGTGCTTAATCGAGTGAGTCTTCCACACTGAGAAAGGGGTTTAAAATGTATGAATCTGCTGAGGGGAAGAGAAGCGTTTTATCTTTAGACGTGACTTCAATATATATACTTAAAATACCTCTCCTGACAGCTGTTCAAAACAGAGTAGCTTTTTTCTGGGTTGTTAAAGCGAGGATTTAAGTCTTCATTTTGGGGGGGGTGGCAAACTTGAATGCCAACACCTTAAATATTCTGTAAAGGACGTACCGACAATTTGTCAGGAGCTTGAATTTATTTAGTAGAGGAATGAATGTCTAAAAGATGGGTACAACATTAGCGGAAATGGATATTTTTTCAATAAAGCAACTTCAGAACTGCTGCTGAGCATCTAATATTACTGCTAAGAATGAGCTAATGGATGCTTTGCCTGCAATCCTTGGGACTGCTTTGATAGGATGCCCAGCACGCGACAGTCGTTAATTCAGAAGCTCTGCTGATTTTCTCTGGTACTTGTGCCTTCAAATATGTTGCTGATACAGATCAAGATTATGAAAGCGCAGTCCTCAAAACCAGTCCAAGCCACGAGATTTGTTCTAATGAATAGATTTCTATTAGGAAATGCATGGCGTGGATGTTTTCCAGCTTAATCAGCATTGCAAGACTTGGGCCATTCTGTTGGGTGGTTCTCAGACTGGAAGGAATGATGCGTGGCTAGATCTCGGCTCTCAACTTCTAGGATCACCTTAGGTGCCCAGGGATCATTACATCACCAAGAAATGGTTTGAAGGGTGAGGTCAGGTCCAGCTGCTCTTAATTATGCCCTTAAATATGGCTTCTTTACACTTTAATCCTGCTTGTGACCAGCGTGTAGTGACTGGCTGGTTTAAGTCTCTGTGGAATGGTGTCACCCCCCCCCCCCCCCATTTCTCCTTGTGCTCTGCCTCTCCCACTCAATTTCTCCCTCCCTTGATCGCTGCAGTGACATTCTCAATAGGATCTGTTGCCAGGAGACAGGATTCTCTCCCCATTGTGTTGTGACGAAGGGGTTTAGAGGCATGCCGACCTAGGGCAAGGGACTGACACAAGCTTAATAGAGCCGCCATCCACAGGGCCAGGGCCCTAAGCCCTGTTCCATCACGGGTCCTGTCGGACATATGAGGGCTCCTAGCCACCTAAAGGTCTGCACTTCTCTAGTGCAAAGAATGATGGACAAAGAGGGGCTTCAGACGTCAAGGCACTCAACCAGCATCCCAGAAGCAGTAATTACCCACTCTCCCTACAGGCATTAGAAGAAGCCCTGTTCTTCACGGTGTAATCATTACTGTAAATATGGCGTGAAAGGCCCCGCTTGTTTGCCGATTATGGGTCTGCAGTGGTCACTGAGACAAACTGAACCATCACGGGCAAAAACATTTTAATCCTCTGAAATGTAACAGAGTTCTGGCTGTTGGCTGTATGACATGGATGGAATCTCTAATGAAAATTTTTACATCATGGGAATCTTTTTGTTGAAGTTTTTTGGGCTTGTTTTTCATTCCACTGGTGTCTTCAAACTGCCATAATAAATTCAGCCTTTCCCAGACCTGCACCCACAGCTGAATCCTCATTATACCTACTTTTCCAGGTAAATTTCTAAGTTCCAGTTGCTCTAGTTCTGTTTTATATGCCAAATAACTGCTGCTCTTTTATTTCCTGAATTGATCTAATTCTACTCCTAGATAAGTTGTCCAGTCAGAGAAGCCTTCCTGTACACCCCTGTTGGCCTTATGCTATTTTTGTGCTTGTGCCCTTTCTCTTAGTCGTAATGAGTCTGGCTGTTCTGTTCGGATCTCTCTTATAAACAAGGTGTTTTCAACAAGAAAATTGCTGCATGAAATTTGAAATTAAAACTGATTTAATCTGGATTTCATATCAGTGATTTACGCATAGTAGTACATAATCTGGAAGTAGAAATTTCTAGTTTTTAAACCAATTACAAATTGACAAATCTGAAAGTATTCTCACCCCTTACTGTGGAACCTCTAAATAACCTCGAGTTTAACCAACTGCCTTCAGAAGTCGCATTGTGAGTTCTACTCGTGAGCAATTAAGGTGTGACAAAACCCAAAATAAATACAGCTGTTTCTGATAGACCTCATAGTTTGTTAGTCAACATAACTACAACAGCATCATGAAGGCCCAGGAGCTGTCAAAACAAGCATTGCAGGCACTGGTGAGGATTTAAGTTAGGTGATTTTTGTGCGCATTAGTTCTGCTTATCGGAATGAAGCCACTCTCATACACACAGGAATGTGAGTGACAGGTCTTTAATGCGAGTGGTGTCAGGGAAGCAAGTGCATCCTGTGTGGCTGAAAATAAATCACCTGTTTTGAAGACTGGAATAGTTTGCGGAAATAACCTGCATTGACGCTATATGTGTTCCCCTACAGTGTTTTTATTTTTTTTGTTAAAATATATTGTTTGAAATTTACAATAAACTACGAAATGTAAATGTGCCGTTTTTTCAGGCTTGAGTCTAGCCCCACCTGTGTTGATCGATGCAGTCCACTGGGGGAAAATGAACTGTGTAGTAATTCAAATTCGACCTGTTATAGACAGTTGTGTAGTTTTTTCTTTGCTTGGTTTGTTGTAAATTCCTGGGCACTACATAGATTTAACCAAACCTAAAGCCATATTGACTTTGTCAGCTTTCTTGTTTAGAGCACCTGTCTCATGAAACCTGAATTTCAGGTCTGACTGGATGACACATGATAGGGTGTTTGTTACTGACACACATGCCTTAAACAGTGATGTGTTCATTGTTGAATGTGCAGCGATTGGTCATGTGAGAGTCACCAGTATCACTCTGTAAACATGGCTTGGCGGGGCAGGTTTTACTAGGCTCAGCCAATGGCCAAATGTATTTTGGTTCTGTTTTTTTTTATTATTATTAAGCTGTTGATTCTCTTAAACCTTGGTTTGTTTGTGTTTAATAAAATGTCTATTTGTGTTTTGATAAGTGGAGTATGTGGGGACTTGTGTGATTTCTGAGGAAATGTGTGTTGCATAACTTCTAGAATAAATTTCCTGGTGTGGAATCAACCTACTCTGTGCTGTATGCTGCAGGCACCGTGTGTCACGTTTCTGTCACGTGCATGTGGGCGTGTGTCTACACATACTGAGGACCTTTTACCTCAGTATTTGGCAAGTATTGTATATAATTGCTCATTATGGGAATTTTTCTTTGTTTTGTTTTGCAAAAGGTTTCTGTCTTCCCTATAATTAATTATGAACACTTGTTACCATCTGTCTTAACCCCAGAGAAGTGGGAGAGCCCACTCACTCATTTCACAGGCTTGGATAAAGCCACCCACCTGAATTCTTGGGATCATTCTTCTGTATTTCTAATGGCTGTAGGGTGGGAATGTCTGTCACACATTGCATAGAAACACCTCACAACGAGGCTTTGAAGGTGACTCTAGTGTCAGCATCTGATCTGTCTCCTGTGTGGAGATGGATGGACAGTTAAATAGATACAGGTGGATATGTTTTGACTTCTTCCTTGACACTTTCTGACTGCTATGTAAATCAGCGGACCTGGAGTGACGCAATGCTGGGAGATGAGAATAAGTTCATTTGTCATTCAGCCAGAGCCTGTTTGGCCGATAAAGGTGCTGCAGAAATTGAGTCTGGACTATGTTTGCATCTTGAGCGATGGCTCCTTTGTTAGCAGCAGAATAGCCGCACATCTTGGGCTATTTGAGTGCCTTCAGGGCAGTGTGTTGAATGCAGGTTCACTGACTGAAGACAGGGATAACATGCTGTGAAATGAGCATTTGCCCCATGTTGCTGACACTAGTTAACGCTAGGTTAGAAAGGTAAGGTTGTGTTGAGCCATTTAAAGAGATGTTTCAATACCAGAAGTGTGCTGAGCCCCCCTGTTTTTTGTTTGATGCTTTAGATACTATCGATTCCTTTTACGCCTCCTCCAGCTTGCTCTCTTTAGGTAAGAGCAAGCTGGCCACGAAGGGCAGCCACCCATAACGGTGCCCAGGGAGCTGGGGGTTAAGGGCCTTGCTCAAGGAGCTGCAGATGTGGCGGGGCTAGGCTTGAACCGGTGACCCTCTGAGCCCACTGAGCCACACGCTACCCCCTCTAAAAGAATCCATGCCCTCCAGTCATTTTACTATGAATGTGAATAAAGTAGGCACATGAATGGTAGTGATCTCTCCACTTTTGGATTGCAGCCGCAATCCTCTCTCATTTCATCTTCCCCTTTAAAAACCTCCTGCTGTATTTGCACAGCCCTGATGCTGACAGATGTTGACGTGGGACTAATGGTGTCCCAGGATCTCATCAGGTAAACGAGACTAACCACAGTCCTTGTTTTATGCACTCAGGTATGAGTCATGGACTGGACATCACCTCAACCGGGTCAACGACCTTTGAGAAGGCCAGCGGGGAGGGTGTCATGCTGAGCTGCCAGTTTAAGCTGGCTTCCGAAGATACAGGCCCCCTGGACATCGAGTGGAGCCAGCTAGCCTCTGACAACCAGAAGGAGGATAAAGTGGTTAGTGCGTGCATGTGTGTGGGAGAGAGAGGGAGAGTTCAGTTTCTGTATTCCGTCTTTCATATCTTCACACCCTCCTCGTGTTCATCACAATTAACAGGTTTTTCCATATGAATATTTAATCTTCCTAATGTGTAGAAACATTTTTTTTGGAGGGGGGGCAAAAGGGTGTCAAGTTTTTCCCAGAATAGAAATGGCTCTCGATTTAAATGTCATTCTGGCATGAATGGGTTCTCTATAGCTGCCAGTCACATCTGTGGTCTTTTTGGGAACTGTGCAATGAATGACAATGTCCTGTGGTACACGCCTCTTATTAACCAGCTGAGAGGGCGTCTCCCTTGGTATCCTGGGCTGCAATCCATACAGCGCATAGCTGCGTAAATTACCATAATCTTATTTACTGTGTCACACTTCAGTGGTGCCTCCCTTACCAGCGTGAACAGAATCCAGCCAACAACCTGGGTCCTGCCATTTGATAGCCGCTTTAGTGATTTTTTGCGCAACGCCAGAGATTTGTTTGTTTACCTTCATTTGAGCTTGGTGTGACGATCATGTGACCTGATGCACCTGTCCTGTTTGTGCCGCCAGTGGTGTCCTGCAGGGGGCAGCGTTTATGGGGTGTTGGAGTCTGTGCCTTAAAATGCTGCGCTTCCTAGCAGGTGTTAAGCTACTCTTGCTGGGCACCGTGGTCCAGTGGTATGTAGCTGTGCTATTGCAGCCTGACTGCATCTCCGTGGCATGTATAAATTAGAGAGGTAAATATGTTTGTATCAGGAAGTGACAGACAGGAATGCTGTATTTCCATACAACATAGACTTCATTTGTGTATGTGCTCTGTTCCCCTCCTTTCCCGGAATTAGTCACATTAGTGAGTTTCCTTTGCCCTGGCCGAGCAGCAAGTCTTTGTGGCAGATTGCGGCATTCCCATAATGTGCTTCTGGGAGGCTTTGGGGCCGTGCGCTGTAGGGGAGGGAGGGAGGGAGAGAGAGAGAGAATCTGCACTGCCATTTGCAGACTGGAGTGGGGAACAGCTCCTGTAATGAGCTGTTCTGCTACGCTGACAACACCACTGTGGCAATCAGCTTTGACGAGTGGGCAGCTGGGGGCTGGCGGGTTGGTGTGTGTGACTTCCTCCCAAGCTGCAGGTGTTTCCTGAATCAAAACCATTTTCAGATCACCTCACACTCGGTGTGGATGGCCTTTTTTCCTGCATATTTGACTGAATTTCAAAGTATGTGTTACTGGTGTGTTTAAGCACAGTGACTGGTTTGAACTGGACTGATTTTTTTTTTTTTTTGTTAAAAGCCTGATTCATTTTGCATGGGGCCTATATAATGTGCATTTCTCTGCTATTCTGGTACAAAGATTCACTTTCAACTCGCAATCCCAGGCACAGTCATTAGCATTTTTATCAGAGCATCCCAGTGTGTCCATGAGGTGCGTTAATAGGACGTGGCAGGGGCGTAAGCTTGTGGCGGGTATCCTGTCTGCTCCCATGCTCATCCCTACATGCTTCTCCACTTTGCATCTCAAAAACGCCGCCCCCCTTTCATCCCCCATACCATACCCCGGCCAGGCCCACAAGCACACTGTCTGCAAATAGACAGTGTGGTGTGTTTTTAATACCTCTGCTCCTGCTCCGGATTGTTCTGTTCCTGCTGGTATTTCCTCCAGGCGACTGCTGCTTACAGTCTGGATAATTCCATAATGTCCATTTATTTTGCAGTCTGGCACACCGGCTAGAAAACTCCATTCACCTCAATAATATGATTAAAAGCCCCCCACTTTTTTGTGTTCTGCCCTGTGTTCGTGTGCCCCCTGCCACCTCCTCGCTTCCTCCTCATTTTTGCTGTTATGGTAGAACTTCATAGGCACGTTGCGTTCAGAAACCGTTTAGGTAGTATTGATTGTATGCCACTACTCAGTCACATGGATTTAGGTTGGACTTTTTGAACTCAGTCTTATACTAATCTGCCAGTTTTCCCAGCTGGTGCCTTCGGGATCAGTCGCTGCATTCTGTACCCAGTACTGGAATACTGATGTCTACTTCTGCCTGTGTCTGTGAATCTGCTCATCTGAGGTCATCTGAATTCCGTCGTTGCAGTTTCGCTCACCTGCTGCTTTCCCCGGGGGCCTTTTGCACTATGTCTAGTGGAGACTGGTGTCGTCTGACGCCTCCGTGGTTATGAAAGACTGGGTGTGATCTGTCTGGCATTTGAGTTTCTCATGCTTTGCTTGTCCCCTGTGCTATGATGTTAGCATCTCCTGCCCGTCCCAGTTCCTAATGTTAATGACATTGTCGGATCAGAACAAAGTTGGTGAGGCGGGGCTGTCCTGCCCGTGGCGTAGCCTCTCCACACAGCAGGTGTTGATTCGACTCAACAGACATCCTTTTGTGTGCCTGCACTGGCTTGCTTGGGAAGGCTAATATTAGTTCCACAACCAAGGTCGTTTGGAAGATAAGTTCCAACTCCTACTGAGATGAGGCTGTTAGGACAGAATTTGCACTGTAATATGGATGCCACTCTTGGTTTGGATTTGTAATGTAGAAGCCAGCCCCTCGATCCCCCGCCTCAGTCATGCAGACTGTGCAGGTCTCCATGACTCCTCCATTGTCTAACTTCACGTCCTCCCTCTGCAGATCATCCTGTACTCAGGGGACCGGGCATATGAGGACTATAATCCTGCCATGAAGGGCCGGGTGCACTTCAACTCGCCTGACCCCAAGAATGGTGATGCCTCTATCAACCTGACCAGCCTGCAACCCTCAGACACGGGCACATACCAGTGCAAGGTGAAGAAGGCACCAGGCATCCGCAGCAGGAAGATGCAGCTGACTGTCATGGGTGAGACCCTCTTAGGAACCTGGCACAAGGTCGCTTGCTCTATCTCTGCAGAGTCTATGCACCACATCATCTGCTGTATCTCTACCGTCCGTAGACCAGATCACCTACTGTCTGTAGACCAGGTCACCTGCCGTACCCCTACCGTCCGTTGTTTTGGTCACTTGCTGAAGCGCATGCACTGGCTGACAATTCATATCAAGTTCACCGACTGATCATGTCGGAGTGCTTAAACATTAACCATACCACTAGCATTGTGCAATGTTCACCTGGACAGATGGTTTAATAGTCCGGCTGCTGTTGGGCCATAAATGCATGGATGACGAGTGGTGCCTTGTAAAGGAGCAAACATTTCCTTAAACTGCTTCCTGCTTCCTTCTGATTGCTATTAACCCCATGGAGTGGAATGTACCCCCCGGCTGTGCTTAGCAGCATGTGGAGGAAAAAACGATTTTGTGTTTGAGATGACATCCAGTGTACTGCTGAAGATGTTTTATTATGTATTTACATTTTATTTAGCAGTCACTGTTGCCCACAGCAACGTACAAGTGAGGCAAATAGCACATTAATGTTTTATATGAGGGAAGACATGTAGAAGATTACATCATCTGGCCAGATCTGCGTATGAGGGCAGTTTGATCACACGACAGCCTACACCTCAGAAAACCAGAGCCGATGATCTCTTGGTCAAAGTGGGATATCGGCCAGTACATGCCACTCTGTGGTCTGAAAAAGTGGCCAGAAATGGGCGGTGAACGCTGGGGTCCAAATGGGAGCTGGACCTCTGGAGGAGCTCATTGAGGCATTGATGGTGGAGGGTGATCTCTCTGCTGATTCTGGATTTAGCCTGTTGGACAGACACAGGGGACCTTTTCGGGGGGGGATTGGCGACAGGATTACTGAGCCACGCTGCCCACTTACTGAACTCCTCACTGTCCACATACTGTCTTGCTCCTGCACACCGGCTGCTGCTTTTGGCTCTCCTGGAGTTGCTATACCGACATCTTGCAAGATGTCGTCCACAGAGTTACCAAGGAATGGGTAGCAGTCCTAGTACACGGGAACCTTCCCTGTCTCCTGACTGAGTGGCTGGCAATAATCCGCGTTGAGCATATAAACCGCCATCGTTCGCCACACGGCCCCAAAACTTGTTTTTACTGGCACCGGTCCAAACAGTGATGTCATCTCGGCATGTGTGTCTCTGATCCCATGGCTTCTCGTATGACAGAGGACACACCGTTAGGCTCCACCCCGCTGATCGTCTTACTGGGTTGTGTTTCCTTGACTTCGAAATGGCCTGGTGATGGTTTTAATTTGTGCCGTAGGAGTTCGCTTAAATCAAGTCTATAAGGGTTCACTAAAGCTCCGTGCTGTTTTGTGTTTTTTGCTTAATTTCCATTTGTGTATCATGATTTATGAAGCTGTTGCATCATAAGTTCTGGTGCTTATTAATGCATTAGTAGTGCTCCTTCTGGGCGACGCGGTGACCGTCTCCGATTTCAGAACGTGAGTGCTTCGGGTCCATGTGCTGCATTGTTGGGTGACTGGCGTTCCCCCCCCTGCAGTCCGGCCCTCCAAGCCTGCGTGTTACACCGTTGGGCCATCCCACTTGGGCAAAGATGTGCAGCTAAAGTGTGTGTCGTCGGAGGGCACCAACCCGGTGCAGTACACCTGGGAGAAGACGAGCGACACCAAGGTGCTGCCTGCCACCGCCGTGCTGGGTGAGTTCTTGTCATCTTGCCCCCCAGTCACCCCACTGCTGCTCCCCCTTTTCCTGCCTCCCCCATGTTATTTGCCCATTTCCGCACCTTTGCTGCGTGGATACTTCCTTGTCTCACTCTGAAACTTCTAAATTCCATTCTTTGAAAAGTTTGCCAAATGTTGAAGACTTTGCTCTCAGGGTTCTCATCCCTGCTTCTGATTTTATGCCTCAGACTCCACCGGAAGCACCCTAAATGTCCGTAACGCCTCAAACAGCGCTTCCGGCACTTACCGCTGCACAGCCAGGAACCGCGTGGGGATGGATGACTGCACCTTGAATCTGCGCGTTGTGCCCGGTGAGTAACCATCCCCTTTACTTATAGTGCCACTTGTTTTCAGTGCAAGAGTCAGTCTGTGATTGGCTGTTCCGTGTGCCCCACAGCCCCCAACACAGCCGGCATCATTGCCGGTGCCGTCATTGGCGTGCTCCTGGCCCTCATCCTCATCGCTATCATCCTGTTCTGCTGCCTCCGTGCCCGCAACAGGAAGAAATACGAGAAGGAGATCTCCTATGAGATCAAGTGGGTACCTGGGCCTACGAGGGGCAGTCATGGGGTCAAACCGCAAACTCACTCTATATTGATAGATATTATAGCTGATATTCTAAGGTGATACTAGTACAGACTGGCAGGGCCCAAATGGGTTCAGAACTTTCTCACACTTCACTCCATAACTCAGCTACACTCAAGTTTATGGGACCATACACTGGGTTTCTAGAACAGGGCATGCGCAGACCGTCAGACTATTCTAGGATCTTTGTCTAGTCAATGGCTTATTTATAAGGAATAAACCAATGCTAGTTATAATCAATACGCATATAATCAATCAATAAGTAAATGTCAGCTTTATTATGAATTATAATTAATCACAGTCTGATCAGGGTAAATCCCCAAATGATTATTATATTATTATGTCATTATTATAAAACATTTCTGACTTATTCAGCGTCAGCCGTGTGATGCGAGTGGCCCTGTGGGGGTTTAAGGCCTCCAGCTCAGTGTAGTCCCATATAACCTGGTTCTGACCCGAAACAGCTCTGCTCAACCGTTTCTGGTACAGACCAGGTGTTAGGAAGTGGGGGAATGTCAGTAGTCACCAGCATGCAGCTACCCATTTTAATACCCCCCCCCCTCCCCCCGCAGGGAGGACGTACCCCCCCCGAAAAGCCGAGTGTCAACGGCACGGAGCTTCACCAGCGTGGGGAGCCAGCGGTCCTCTGTGGGCTCCATGTCGCCCTCCAACCTGCACGAATATGCTGCCAAATCCATTTACAACACGATTCCCACGGAGGAGTATGACCGGCCGCCCAGCCAAGCCCCAGTGCCCCCCCTGTCCCGCACGGCTGGCCCCAACCTGAGCCGCATGGGCGCCGTGCCTGTCATGGTGCCGGCGCAGAACAGGGATGGCTCCATCGTGTAATGGGCCGAGGGGCGGGGCTCCCCAACAGCCGCCACGGTCAAAGCGCAGTCCGACGCCAAACGAGAACCACTGTGCGACTGCAGCGAGCAGCAACTGGAGAACTGGACCGGAGGGCAAGCGGGCAGCCGGCACCTCGTGTCTCTGTACATATTGGAATGCATGAATACTTCATCTGCCTGCTCTGTAGAGCTCATGAAATATTACATCCAGCAATTTATATCCACGTTTTGCATATTCCAGGACTTTTCCACGGTGGAAATGGGATGTTAAGTATGAGTAATTTTCTACCATCTTTCTTTAGATTGCTCAGAGGTACCCCTCCCTTAAAAGATGCTACCACATCTGTGCTGTTCATATATGTAATTTCTACAGGGTATTAAGGGAAAACAGATTAGTTTTTACAATGTTTAAAAATTTAAACAGTTTTAAACGCACCCTCATGGTAGCTGCAAAAGATTCCCATTTAGTTTGTAGCTGAGTAAATTTGTACCACATTTACTTTTGAGTTAACTGCAGTGGTTTCTATGCTCAGGACTACGTTTTAAGGGATGGTCAGTCTTCCGGAATTTTCTGATCACATGGTCATCACTCCCTGTGCTATGAGCTGTTTCAAGGTGGGTGGTGGTCAGATCTGAGTAAATCAATGGAGCACCCCACACCGCCTGTCTAACCCCTGTACGACCCCCCTTCACCCCCGACTCTGTCTGCATTCCAGTACTCTATCCTCTGATCCTAGGACAGTCCCAGTAATGAATCTGCTGCTTTGCGTGGAGCACAGTGAAAGGGGTGTTGCATTGTCCTGCGGGCTCAGTTTTAACCCTCTTAACAGAATGTTTGGTTTCTACTTTCCTCGGGTAATATGAAGTGCTCAGTAATTTGCACAGCTTCAAATTTTTTACTTTTTTTTTTGTTTTATTTTTATGAAGTGTTTTTCAATGAGTTTAGCATATCCACAGAAAATTATCTGACCACCTCTGTAAATATCTGCAAACTAAGTTGTGGTGTATTAAGTGATTTTTTAGCTGGGGAGCTACGCGATTCGGTCTGTGAGCTCCCCGCCCTCTTGCACTGTCCTATTGGTGGTGCCATCCTGTGGGTAGACGCAGGATGGGCCTTTGCCCCATCGGTGAGCCAGGAGCCTGGGCAATGTTGCCCAGAATAACATGACTTGTGCCTTGGTTTGTGTACAGCTGTCCCAGGTCACATTACCTTGTCATGGGCCACACATTCTTTTCTGGTACTCCTAGCATGTGACCCCTGAACCCTTGAGACCTAGGATGATCGGTTGCTGAATTTTAGCCTATTTGTTGAAAACTTCATGTATTCACTTTGTGATTCATATTGTACCTGGTATCTCTGCCTGTTGCCAATATTAGATCGATATTCCTTGGTATTTATCATCACGCAGATGGTTTGTTTAAATGTGCTACACAGCTGATCAGTGTTTCTGTTGGCCAATGCACTGCATGTAGCAGATGAGACATTAAAATTGGGGTCTTAATGGTTTTAAATAAAAGGATAGAATGGGTTAAGAGGCCGTATGGAGAGTCACTCTGAAGATCATCCAAGCTTAAGTTGGTGCCCCCCCCCCGCTTCCCGTCACTGCACGCATATCTTCGGGCTGCCCGGGGGGGTCGCTATGCACAGGGCAGTCTACCCACTCATGAGGCAGTGAAAGCCCTGTGCGTTTCTTCAAAGTTACATCTTGTGGTTTCCTCAGGGTCCTGCATTTACCTGTTTAGTGCTTAATTCCACCAGCCAGCTCACAGAAGTTTCCAGATGCTTGTACCACGTGTTAAGGGCAGCTTTGCTGATAAGCCATTTGCTGCAGTCTTTCTGGAGGATGGGCAGGTTCTGGCTGCTTAAGCTTTGGTTTGTCAAGATTGAGATGGAGACCCTTGATTTGAAATCACTTTTGTGAGTGCATCTCCCTCATTTGCCTGGTTTGAAACCAAATGCCCCCTTTTGTTTTAGCTTCTAGAATGAGTTTCTAGTACAATCAACAGAGGACCATAAAATCATTTGTGGGGATATGTAGTCTCTCTTAGGAACAATATACTAACAATCTTTATAGTTTAAAAGGTATACTAATATTGTATGAAGGCTCTCTATTCTTCTGGTGTGTTTGCACATTGTCAAACCTTTTTTTGCTTGTACTTCTGTGCTGTATTTTTAAATAAAACCGTTAAGATGCATATTTCGTTGTCATCCCTGCATTTCACTGCACCCTCTGCGGATGCCTCCGTTTGAATACACTGTTCGTATCCACTTTTGTCAGGTACCGTCTGTCACGTGCCTGCATGGTGATCGGCGAAGTGGCTCTGCAGAGGCTTCCTCGGTTACCGTTTCAGAAAGCAGAATCTACTCTGATGATGTAAGCTGTGGAGCAGCCAGCTGCACGTCTGGTATCCTGGTTGCGCTGATCGGAGAGCTAATCAGTGATTATTTATTTAAAGGGTGTCTGAGTTAATGTTCGCGCAGACACCTGATCAATGGGCTTTAATTGGTGAGAATCCAGCCAGCAGTCGGTCAGCATAAAGCACCGAGCGGCGCTTGGAGACCCACGGCTCCTTTCTAGTGTCGATATTTCATTAGCCGCGTCTGTGAGAGCGGCCATTTGTAACTGATCACACACATAATTACCCGTCAATAATGGGTGCCCTGTGCCTGGCCAACACCGAGCGTTAATTAAACATTTTCAGGGTGGTTAATGTGAGGCGGAAAACCGTGTCGTTAAAAGCGCATTACCCCTACCTCAGAGTGCCGGGTCTCCGAGTGTCGCCTGGCCTTGTTCCGCCGTTTCGGTACCATGTTTCTTTTGGGAGAAGCTCTCTGGAAATTTACATGGCTGCATATAAATTTGACATGTGTGTATTCCTCTTGGACAGAGGCGAATTTATCTGTAATGCATCTGAAAATACGTGTTCTTCAACAGTCTGGATATCCCCCCCAGCCCACTTAAATCATTCAATTATGTTTCCCATTTTCATGTGGTTAATTGTTTGCTCCCAAACTCAAGCCTACCTACTTCTTGGCTCATGCTGTGTTTCCTTGGCAACCTTATCTGCTTGTACACAGTCTGAAGCTGGCTTTCTGCTCTGGGGAGTGATGGTTTCAGCATCTATGTTCTTGGTAACAAAAGGACCCCCTTTACACCAGTCATTTTAATCAATGCACTTCCTCAGTGGCAAAGGCAGGTGTCCTTTCTTTGCAGCCTTTGTGAGTCTGAACCTTATGTACTTTAAGTCTAGGGCCTGCTGGATATATATATATATATATATATATATATATATATATATATATATATATATATATATATATATATATATATATATATAATCATATATAAAATCGCTCTCTCGCTATCCAGGCATTCTTCTGCATGTTCTTAGAGCTGCTCATCAAGACAATCACCTTGGTTACCTTGGTCACATGTCAAAACCTCAACTTGTGTGTCATGCTGTCAGGTTGGGACTTGGGCAGGCACCTCCACATCAAACTCAAACCCACGTGGCATTTTGTCCCGCTGAGCATCTCATTGTCAGTATAAACACCACAAGCGTGTGTAACCTCAGGCTCTCCTCTATTGGAAGGTAATGATCCCCTGCCCTGTGTGTACTCATCCAAAATAATGTGGTAGACCTTCCAATTTTCTTTCACGGGAGACGAAATCAAAACATTTATCTTATATAATTATACAGCCAGAACTGTAATTTAGACGTAACAGTCAAGCCAGGCTTCTTAATTGGGAGTTATGGGTAAATATTGCAGTTTAGGCGCCTGTGATGAGCCTTGTCTGTCACAGAACAATTGTGGGGGAGGGGGGGTGTTGTCTTTTAGAGAGTCTCTGGGATCCTGCTGGCTGCAGTGGAGCTGTTTGGGAGGTTCACCTGGGCCGCATCTGACAGCAGGAAGGTCCTTGAGAAGGTCAAGGCATCTACTGGGGAGAGTTTAATATCCTCTGCGGTCTGTGGCCATCAGGGTGGTGCTCCTGCTCGTGTGCAGTCTCCCTCCATAGGCTTGTATTCCTCACTGCTCTGCTCTTCCCAGGTTTCCAGGTGATAACGGAGGTGCATACCCGGTCGATTTTATTTTGCAATTTAATGTGGTTCAGTTCTGCCTCTTGCCGTAATGAGAACCATCTGTGTGATGTTACCCTGCCGATGGTGCCGCTGGTACTTCAGACATCAGCCTGGACCTCACTGGGGTGGGGGGCTGTCTCAGGTTGGATTCGTTAGTGAGGAGTAGTTGGCTCCCCCTCCCCCATCACCCAGCACAGATGTCTGAGACTCATGGCTTTGTGCTATTTCCAGCCGGCCAATTAGAGTGCTTTTCTCACTACTATGCGCTGTCCGGATGAAGTGCTCTCCTGCCGCCACCTTGGAGGTCATATCTGCTCCAATTGGCCGTGAAGGAGCCTGCGACTTCCCTGTTCCTTCAGTCAGGGATCACATACACACATCTTTAATGATCAGCACCACTCTAGTCAAAGGGCAGCCATAAGATTGGCGTAAAAGAGTCCACTGTGTGCAAGGCAAGGTACCACAAGGGGGCAGCATCCCCTTTGCTGATGGCAGACGTCTTGCAATCATTCATCACAACTCATGCCTTTGTATCCCATTCCATCAACGACAGACCTCAGTTTTGTTTCACACCGATAAGGGCTGCACCTATCATGGAGGATTATAAAAAGTCAGAATGGTGTAGCACCCTGTTTAACTGCAGATTCACGTTATACAGGGTCTTGTCCTGGGCAGCACTGGTTTACCTCTTAGTGTGCCCGATTCTCCCAGTATCTGCACTTCTACCCAGCTTCTCTAGTACAAGGTTCAAGGTCCTTTATTCTCCTGTGCATAAAATAATGATGCAACAACAGAACCTTATACTGTAGTATCCTTCTTCATTCCCCCTTCATACAATCCACGAGCAGTCATTTTCTTTGTGTGAGCAAGAGCTGCGAACAAAGATATTCACTTTCCAGTAAAACAGTAGGCTGCTTAAAAAAAGCACCACCCAAGCACCACCCAAGAAACTAAGTGTAAACCCTATAGTCGGCACTGACATTTTGCACCAGATGATGGGGAATCTTTGTCTTGGCATCTTTGTTTTTTTCATTCTTAATCTCTTCTGCTGTAAACCCAAGATCAGAGATGGACAGGCTTATTAATCTGCCTCAGAACCTGCTTCTGCCTGTGAGCTTGGCTGGTGATTTGCTGCCGAAGGCGGCCAACAGGGATACAGATTCGGTTTACTGTAGTTAATTGGTTTTCCTAAGATGATAGACTTGAGCTGCATTTTTTTTCTGAGAAATGTGTGCATGTGCTGAACAGTCACACTGTTCAGACGGAGCAGGGCTGGATTTCTGGGCAGTTGTGGGAGGTCAGTTAGATACATGGGGCCCGTGGAACATTAAAAACCACTTGTTTTTTGTGTTGCAAATTACGCAGGGGAACAATGGTATTACCATGGAAACATTGAGGCCACAACTGAGAGCACTGAGTGTGTCTGGAGGAGTGTCGAGGTACGCTCATGTCACTCACTCTCACGTTGGGACCCTGTTCTGACCATGGTGTGCTGTGAGTGCTGTGCTGCAGCGCGTCAAGGACACTCAAGCCAAGACCGAATGTGATCAGGCACAGTGGGTCCCACATAGATTTTGGACTTGATTGTAGTACGACAGCTGAATAGCATGTTACCCACAATCTCTGCTGCTATCTAACAACCTTGCCGTGATGATTAAGGGTTTTCCTGCTTGGAGGATATTTGGTTTCTAAAGTATTGTGAAATGTTTCAAGGTCAGATATTATTAAAACAGCTGACTTTCTATCAGAAACACTTTGTGTCCATTTTGATATCTGTATTTTTAGATTCATCTATCAAAAATGTTGAATTTTGTGCAACAGACATCAGTTGTGTGTGGAGAATTCTTGAATGAAAGGTATGTACACAGACGTTCATGTCAGGATAAACCCATTTCCAAAGAACTGTTTTTCCTTGACCCTTGTATGCTGTGATGTGTTCAGTCTGGCGTGGTACCTACAGTTCTTGTTTGACAGCGAAGACAGCAGTCAGGATGGTGAAACCGACTCGACCACATTGCACACATTAGTATTCAGCTTTAAAAAAATACCACAGCTTTCCGTGTTGTTGTAGTTTTGAAACATAAACGCTTTGTCGCCATCTAGTGTTACACTAAAATATACACATGCGCACATGGATTGATCTTTGTATATATATATACACACATTACTGCGGTCTAAAACCAGGTGTTTGTACAGGGGTTGTACAATGAAACATACATAGTATTTAAATTTCTAGTTGTCTGTGCTCTGGAAAAAGAATCAAAGCTACATTGTATTTTATAAACCATTTAACATGCTTGACTGGCACACATAATTTCTTATAGTTTGTATATGTGCTTATAGTCATTGTGGTTACTTTAACTCAGTGCAATTAAGAGTTCACACGCTTCTTTTCAAGCTAGAGATGTGTAGTGTTTTGGCTCACATGAAATGTCACATAAAAAGTGTTAAAATCTTTTTAGTCATATTGTTTAACCGCAGGTAGTCTGTATTTTGTTCCAACTGCTGTTTTCACAAATTGCTTTCATACAGCACTTCGTTAGATTAGTCCGTTTTGTGGTCTTCTATGAATATTGCTCTTGTTGCATCGTTTAACGAGTTTACTGAATAAGGATCTAGGTCTTGCATGAACACGCTGAAGATCTCTGAAGAATGACATTGTGAAGACACCCTTGCTTTAGTTAATTTATGCACGTTGAGGACTCGAATAAATTGGTATTAAATTTGACTGGCCAATCAGTTATGCGAAGGGAACTGTCAAGCAATTAGATAACACGTTATACGTATTTTTAACGCTAATTGCCATTCATCCATTTTCTTTAACCTCTTCATCCATTTCAGGAACACGGGGTCCAGTGCCTTTTCCAGAGGCTACAGGGTGAAGGCAGGGAACCAGCCCAGGATGGGGCGCCAATCCATCGCAAGGCACATACATACATGCCGTTTGGTAATTCCAATTAGTCTCATCATGTTTTTCGATGGTGAGGGTGGGAATCCGGAGTACCCTGAGGAAACCTCACAACTACACAGAGAAAGCATGCAGGCTCCACACACACGGCGAAGACTCGAACCGACGTGCAAGTGCTAACCTCTGCATTACCGTGCCACCCCAAGTGTCATGTATATTGTTTGAAATATTTTTTTTTAAACTGATAACCCGAGGTGAAGTTAAAAGTTTAACTCAGATGGAAAATGTACGACAGCGTCAGTACGAGCTCGGTACACCCCATGCTTGTATTTTTTAATGCTCGTTTTACCTTTCCCTGCACCCTGCGTGACCGGGGGCGATGCACCTCCTCGTTTCTCTTCAGAGATAAATCTGTTTGCTTTTCCGCTCCTGGATGCATAACAAACATACGCTGCAGGTTTACTCTTTCCCTGTCCTTACCTCTAGCCCTTCCACCGAAATAACGTTTCCTCCTGTTATCTAATTCCTTGCTTTGTTTGCTAGTGACTCACATGCAATGGACTGCTGAGGGTAACGGCGCCTCTACTCCTTCTATACCAGGGGTCACCAACATGGTGCCCGCGGGCACCAGGATGCCTCCAAGGACCACATGAGTCGCCCGCAAACCAGTTCTAAAAATAGCACAACTCACCAGTGAGCAGCGTCAAATTTAATTTTATCCTGCTGCTATTCTTCTTTAATCACATTTGCATTTATGTAGATTTGAAAATGACCATATCTAAAAAAAACCCAAAACATGTTAATTGTACATGAAGTTTAGATAAGTTTAAGAGGGAGTTTCAAACTGGCAGCCCTTCCTATGGCTCAGTACCCATGAAATAGCTCTCAGTTTTAAAAAGGTTGTTGACCCCTGTCCTATACTGTTGAATGCGGAGTCACACTGCCCAGCCCTCAGTACTGATCCAGCACCTGCTAACCAATATATAGAAGGTGAGCTAAAGTCCATATTGTCAGTGTATTACAATGTCAGCTGTCAACGTGGTGATTAAGGGTACAAATTAAACATTGCTGGCCCGAAAACACGTAGTTGTTTATTAGTCTTCCTTTCGGCTGCTCGCAAAGAGCCGCCCATGATCTACGTTAATCACCAATAAGAATATGGGGCATGTATCTTAGGATTGCGCCAGAAAAGCCCAAACGTGCTATCTAAGAAAATACCACGCAGAGTCATAGTTACAGACGGATTCTATTAACTGTCTTTCCCCCTGTGTTGTTTCGAAAAGTATGGTGTCTCTGGAGACGTGTATCATAGCAATAGCCTGTCCATTGTTTAACATCAACAGGAAAAATTGACTTTACCTACAATTAACCCTGAAATGTGTACACATGGGTATTGATACAGACTAGTTCAACAGTGACCATTTCAAAGATGATATTTAGGTTCTTGTGACACATTTCAACTAATAAAAACATTTTAAAATGGAAATCCACGCGAGAAGTGGGAGTTGGAAAATACAAAAAAAATTATAGGTTTAGCGACATCTGCTGGTAAATCAAGGTAGATGTTTGCTTACCTCATCTCACGTGGAGCTTCGTCAAGTGCTGGAAGTGGCGGTTCTAAACCATTTCAACTGGGGGCAGACTGGGGATAGCTGTTCTGTTAGGGGGGCCAGGTGCATTTTACCTTAATGTCCTTATGCTAGATTGCCAGCATTAAGAAGTAAAACACAAGATTGAAACCGATGTTATTTATGCAATGCTTTGCAGTCATATTTTGCATTTTACAGTTTTTACAAATATGTAATTCATTCTGATTTCTTGTTTAGACTCTTACTTCCACAAACATGTTTCCTGTCAACTTCGCTTCTCACCAACTGAAGCGACTTGCCCACCCGTCCGTCAAGAAATGGTGTTTTTTGCCTGTTTCCAGCGCACATTTTAACCCACATATATAAATGTACATTAAATATTTTATTATTTTTAATATTATTTATTTCAGACCCAACTAGCACACGTACATGTTGTTACGGAGGCACTGCCCGTGATCGTCAACCTGTCTGTACACTGACAAGCGTGACCATGGCATACACAGTATATACCCAGCTAACATTTAACGTTGTACTACCAACGTTGGTAGAACATCGGACATAACGTCGGCCCAACGTCATTAGCAGATGTTGGCCGGACGTGCATCTGCACATCGGGTTTACGTCAACTCAACGTCTGCAGCAAACGTCAAATGCACGATGTCCCAACGTGCAGTAAACCAAGTAGTGATAAGCAAATGTGTGCAATTCCCTGTGGCCAACGTAAAACCAACGTCCCACGGACATTTAACCTAATATTCAGGAACACTTCAAAATGAAAGCCATTAGAAACTACTTGACAGAAGTAGATATTTAAACAAATATTGGAACATTTAAGACTAGTTAGAATAGTGGATGCCAACAGGACCAAATAATGTATCAACACCTTTTTTAGTTATAAATGTGACCCATCACAACAAAACCGGTCATAAGTCACTTTGAACTTGACCAGGTTAATATGGACTCGTCGTTCATTTCCCTTTTGTAAGCTTATTGTGAAATAAGAGTGCAACAGATTAACTCACAAATTAATTTCACAAATTGCTGTCAAGTTCAGCGCGACTTATAACCAGTTTTGTTGTGATAGGTCACAAATAAGGTAAGTGTAAGTGACTAGCTCTACATTTTGAGATACAATCTGCAAATAGGCACAGTTTCAACAGCCAAAATGACAACTTTTTTTCAAACATTTGCAACTATGAAATTTTTAAATAAAGGATGGACAGAATATTGCACCAATCTCTACAGGAGTTTTACAAAAGTTATTTATAAAGTATAGACTGGATTATAATTTATAGTGAAACTGAAAGTCTGCAACACAAGATTCATCTCACAAAATTCGAACAGTACTTGTGATTTTACAAATTGCACCAATGACCAATATGATACATCAGAAAAAATTTATTCTTCATTAGATAAAAAATGTTCCAACCTTGAAAAGGATTCAAAACCAAATTGCTTGCTTACCATAATGTAAATTTACTGAAATTTAACTTTATTAGTAGCACCAAAAATAGATAGAAAAAATGAACAACTGCAGATTTGTGAAATATCGAACTTGTCCTAATAAATTACTTGTATCTCCAAAACTATTCACCTCAGCAAAGGCTCATCACGAGGCGAGTGAATAACCAGACATGTACTTTTAAAAGGTAAAATAAGATATCTTCTAAGGTAAAGACAGAGTTATCTCTCATCACCTTTAAAATTATAGAACTTCATTTGACAGAAAAATTGTTTGTGTACAAAACTAAATCATTGTGTAAAATATTGGTTAATGGAAGTACCCATAAAAATGCTCTTTACATCTCATCATCACTTTTGTCACTCAAGACAAATAGGATATGTTTAGGATAGGTTTTGGTAATTACTATCGTAGTTTTCATTAGTTTTGTCAACTAGATGTTTCTATTTTTTCTAAGACCGGTCTGTATACTTAGTCTTGGGTTGATAATTAGATTCACTAAACTATTTACCTTCTTCCCTTCAGTAACTCTCAATCTGAAAGAGTCTGCAACTCTTACTATAGCGCCTTTCTTGAATGTACTGACCTTTTAAATCAGTGTTCTTTTAGGATACAGCTGAAAATATACTATTCAACTCAAACCATATGAACAACATGGCAAAAGAATTCAATAATGAACAGTACATTACATAGGATGTTTTCATAATATGATTCAATTCAATGTTCCGTTCAGTCCTCACCCATTTAATCAATGAGAGGTAATTGCACAATCCTACCACAATATCAGTGAGATAGTCTTCCAGTACGAAAAATAAAGTTCAAACCGTGTCCCTTCGAGCCGGTTGTGACGTTGTCTCAGCCTCTTAAAGCGCGAAATCCTTGGGCAAACCTCGCCGTCCGATGTCCTCGTGCAAGCGAGTCTCCTCACACATGCACACGAGCTAATAAACTTTCGTCGTTATCCCTCGATGCCCGGGAAACTCTCCCGGGTGGAATAAAAACCAGGCCAAAACTTCTCTGGTTAAGGTCGCTACCGTTTCAACAATCTGCAACACTGTTTTAACTAGAAAAGATCCGAAATTCACCTTGAAAACTACAAAATTATTCAAACTTCGCGTCTCTGCTGCTTCTTTAGCCTGTTGCCGTTAGTCTCTCTCTCTCCTATGCACTACATTACTGCGCATGCACGAGTAGAAGGGAGGGGCACAACATTTTTTTTTATATGTAAATGTTTTCACGTATAAACTAGACTATTTTACAAATCTTTGTTTTGTCTTATCTTATACTTAATTATTTACTAACTATTTATTTATTTTATTATTTACAATATTTGTAACCTGGGTTACAGACGCGATGAACGTCTGTCGGTAAGCTGACGAAAACTTTCAACAGGATCAAGTTTATTTATTAGACACGCCTTGATAATAGCAATATAATTAAGTGTCTAAATAATCCTTTAAGAGTTTGCATGTTGACCTATGATGAACTCTTTAATTGGCAATTGAGAGTTGGCACAACGAGCATTTTACGTTAGCTGCAGACGTTGAGTTGACGTAACCCAGACATTGAAAGTAGGTTGGCACATGGTCCCCATAATGTCCATGGGACGTTGGTTTTACGTTGGCCACAGGGAATTGCACACATTTGCTTATCACTACTTGGTTTACTGCACGTTGGGCCAACGTCTGCTAATGACGTTGGGCCGACGTTATGTCCGACGTTCTACCAACGTTGGGCCAACGTTAAATGTTAGCTGGGTATAAGCTACATTTTACCACCGTGTCCGTGGTAAAAAATAGCGTTTTGATCAAAACATCCGTCATCCTCCATACTACTAAAGTGCTACGATTCTTACAAATATGGATAAAATACTGAGATACGATAAGATAATCCCCGATATCAAGGAAAATCAGGAGAGTGCGGCACAGAGGTTAGGTGTACTGAAAAGTTGCCTAATGTCAAGGTGCAGGCAGCATGATTATTACCATCACTTTGTGCTGCTGCCGGGGCCCTGATTACAGTGCGTTTATTATATTTCGAAAGTATTTCACAAAAAGTCAGTATTAAAAAACAATAATTAAAAGACGACAGTAAATTATCACTGAAACATGAGGCTTTGTTACCACATACTCCCTCCAGGGTTGTGGTCTTGGCGTCTGTGAGGGTTTCATTAGTTTTCTGGGCACTCATACAAGCTAGAGAGAGGCTGTGCAGGTAAGCTGCATATAGTGTGCGAGTGTGTGAGCACATTCTGGGCGATGCCTAGGATCACTATAACTAACTGGTTAAAAAAATGAGTAATACCGGAAACAAGGCTGGAAAACACCATACAGGCTGACAAATAATGTTCTTGAGACCTGTATCCGTTTTATAAAATTATACAACAGGGGCCATTATCTTATCTCAGTGTATAAATTACTTCAGATTAGTGTACAAGGCAGTTTTTATCACCTGGATTAATCATTATCAAAGGACTAAACAGGAAGCACAAGAAAACACAGAAGCTACTTCCTTGTCTCCTTGGCAATCTGCTGGACAGAGACTAATAAAGGGGCCTGACCTCCACACCTTTCAGTGTGAAACATCACCTGGGACACGAGTGAGGCAGCATGACGCTTTAGTTCACATTTTTTAATAACATGGCACAATTTACATAACACAGGTTTAAATGAGGAACATGCTGAAGATTCAGTCGCTTCACTTTTTTTTTTGTCTTTTTTTACATGACCTAGAAATGACTTCATTTTTACGTACATGATAAACAGCAAAAAATGTTTCTGTTAACAATCTCTTTGCAATACTCAACTAACACTACTGTTCCAGTGTACATTTTTGTCTGATAAAAAAAACACTGCACAACATCTGGCTTTCACATAGTCTGAAGCGTACGACTAAACCTTCGTTGGACTACTAAAATAGAACTCTGCTTATTAGAAACAAACTGTCCATAGACTTTTTTTGTTCGTCATTTCTTTTTCTGAAGATACAACAACTTAGGATAGCACTTTAATACACGGTTAAACCAACGGAACTAGTTTTATACTCCTTACACATACTGTACTATCCTTCAGAAGAACGGGGTTCTGCCTTGTGGTCAAAGTTATATTCTCTCCAAACGAGAAAGGCTGCATCACACTGAAGGCTCTTTAGAAGCCTTACCACTGATGAGGGATTGGTAGATTTTGGGTTGTATTCCTTAAAAATATATATTTCTTTAAAAAAAAAAAAAAGCTTTAAGGATTGTCACTAGCAAACAAATGGCATATTCAGGGTGGTTTAGATGTTTAATTTTTTTTGGCAGATCAAAGTCATTTATGTTAAAGGTTGGGGAAAATTTACATTTTTAGTTTGTATTAATTTGAAGAAGTGTCCTTCTGGTTGTGGAGAGAATACAGCTTTTTTTTCCCGGGGGGGCGTGTGGTCAGATTGTGAAAAGGCTCCTTTGAAAAAAGCTGATCTTTGCCCAGAGCCAAAACATTCATTGCATAGTTGTAGGGGGTGACCTGTGAGATGACATTAACTCCGTCATGGGGCCGGTGCACTGGTCAAAAGCTCGCTGTGAAGTTCTGTAAATCCAGTTCCGCTCTCCTATGTACACGTGTTCAAAGTAAAGCTTTCCTTACTCCCTTTTGCATATTTGTACCAAGATTTTAACCTCAAGGGACAAGCATATTCACTGTACACATATCTACAAAGTTGGCCGTCTATTCCAGCCTGCCCTTTTCAGCACCTGTACTTCCAAAATCGTCCTCACGGGGGCGACTCCTTTGATCAATGGATCTTCCAGTTGCAGGAACTGCTCTCTGTACAAACAAGATGCGCACGAACGCTGGAGTGCATTTGACAAAATGTTTGTAAAATTTTTGATTCAGTTCATTTTTTTGTTCAATGATCTTGATTTTTGCTGTTTTTTTGTACAAAAAAACACCAGTAAGCTCCCCCTGCCTCACACACACACACACACACACACACACACACACACATACATATATTTATACCCAGCTATGGTACACTCCTGCTAGCCTGACGCCAAGTGCTCGGTTGAGTCCGGGTTCTGTCTGTCTGCCTGCCTGCCTGCCTGCCTGCCTGCCTGCCTGCCTGCCTGTCTGCCTGCCTGCCTGCAGTCCGCTCACCGGGCCTCAATGTCTTTGTGCGTGTGGGAGGGAGGTCTGTCCCTCATGTCCGCTGCTGTCAGGGGCGTAGTCCTTCGGGGCGAGTTGGGCCGAGCCCCCAGAGTGGGTATCAAGGGGGGTGGTGCGCTGAGGGAAGCGGTGGGCGGAGTCTTGTTAAGCATGCCGTTCTGGTGCACGGCTGAGGGGCTGACCCTGGGGTAGTGCATGCTGGGAAGGCTGGGGGCCATGAGGCCAGGGTGCGGCAGGTGGGCATCCAGCGCGGCATGATGCATGGGGTGCAGGCGACCATGCTCATAGTCCTCGCGCAGCAGGTGCAGCCGCTCTCGCTCCTCCAGGTGGGCCCGCTCCTGCTCGCGCCGCTGCTCCAGCGCCAGTGGGTGGGGGTGCTCGCGGCCGTAGTCATGTGGCTCACGGTCCCGATACGAGCGGTCCGCCTCATACAACCTGGGCCCTGCCAGCCGGTGTAGAGGGTCATTCCTCAGCAGCAAGTCCCGGGCCAGGGGATCCCTCCGGTGAATGTCCAGGCTGCGGTAGGGGTCCCGCAGGGGGTCTCGCATGGGGTCCCAGTGGAAGGTTGGGTAGGGGAACCTCTCAGCACTTGGGATGGGGCTGATGCCCATGAAGGGAGCCACCACACGAGTCCTGTCCAGGTTGCTGATGCTGTTCATGGGGTGCAGACCCGCCATGCCCATGGACATGGCCATTGAGGACATGGAGGATGGCGGGTGGATGGCGGGGGCCGGGGGGATGGTCGGGGGGTGCTCCGAGGAGCGGTGGGGAGGGGGGCCTTCGCCAGGACCCTCCTGCTCCTCCTTGCGCTCCTCCTTCACCTTGACCTCGGAGCCCTTCTTCTGCTGCTCGTACTGCGAGTCAGCCTTCTTCTCGGCGGGCTCGCGACCCAAGGTCCCACTCGCGCGGTCGGGGCCGGCGGGCCGCACATACGGCGACGTCACCCGGCCCGCGGGCTTGTCGTCGACGGCACGGCCATCGTGGATGACGGGTGTCTCCTTGTCCCCGTGGTGACTGTCCCTCTGCTTCTGCTCCTCGGCGCAAGGCTCCTTCCAGGCATCGCTGTGCTCCCGCTCCCGCTCCTTCGGCTTGTCCTTGTCCCGCGTCTCCCCAGGCAGGTGGCCCCGCTGGGGGTCCGAGGGCCGGCTGTGGCCTAGCAGGGTGACAGCGTTGGCAGGGGCCGGCGACGTGTGGCTCTGGTGTCGCTTCTCGGTAGCTTCCCTGCGGAGGGAAATGAGTGTTTGAGCAATAAACCAGAGACTCTAAAAGCCCGAGATGCAGGTTTGGGCGTCACCGCTGCCTCAATGGGTCCAATTTGTCAGGCTGGGATATAAAGTGCTGCTTTAGACCAGAATCTCCCCCCAAACCTTATACACTGGCCCCTGCTCTCCAGCATTACGTACCTGTCCTTATCGTCCTTGTTGACCGAAGAGTCCCTCTTGTCTATGTCACGGTCCCGGTCGTGTGAGGTCACTGAAGTACTCCTCTCCGAGTCTGCGGGCTTCAGCCAGGGTGGGGGTGTGGGAAACGAGGGGGGCGTCCGATGGAGCCGGTTCCAGGGCTCGTGGGTACCGCCGAAGTGCTGCTGGGAGTTGGGGGTATCTTTGTGGCCAAACACGGAGTTGGAAGCTGGAAGATGGAGATATGGGGTCAACATCCAGTCAGGAGGCAGAGATGAGAGGGAGAACAACACCACACTGCTGTGAGGGGGGCTGGAAATTCCCTCCTACAGGGGGTGGGACACTCACTCAGCGCTGGATTTCCCAGACCGCCGAAAGCCGCTGTGCTCAGGGTGGCCAGTCCTCCGAATGATGTGGGCCTGCTGAAGGGCTCTGGAGAAAAGATAACGACAGAGGGTGAGCATGAGTGACCATCAGTGGCACTTAGAGGAAGCCACTGTGTCCTGGTGTAGCTGCTGAACTTTAAAACTCGTCCAGACAGATAAAGCGAGAGAAATGGAGCCCTCTAACGATGAAGATCTTTATTAAGGTATACAAACACATGCTCACACATTATACAGTCATTACACAGCCTCCACAATTATCGAAAACCCACCCACAGCACGCAGCCAACCTGCTCTTTTATGTGACTGAAGTATAATGTATACACCTCGTTAGGGAGCAATCTGAGATTTTATTATTATAATTTTTTTTGGAATTAACTAATTTGTCATTTTCCGTTATCCAGCTGTCGGTGTAACCAAAACGGATGGTGGTCACATCTTACCTAGGTGGGGGGCAGGGGTGAGGAAATTGCTGGGGTGGTGGGGGGGGTGTCCGAAGGGGGCGGTCGATGGGTGTGTAGAACCTGTGGGGGGGAGACAATGTTTGGTTATGCCCTGCGCACATGGATTCTGTTTTCACCCACCTTTCCGCCTCCCAGCTAATGGGGTACAGCCTGAATCACTGTGCTTAACGATGCTGCAGCTTGGGATGGGGTGGGGGGGTGAGTCAAAGCCCATCCATCACAACAGGTGCCTGCGTGTGAATGCCCACGCTGATGGGGCTCCAAGCGGTCCGGAGGCTCAAGAGTTAACTCATCAGTCAGGAGGGTGAACACACAGACAAAGAGGCCTGGTCCCCCTCGGATCAGGCGCCTACCTGCAGCAGAGAAAAGTGTGGCAGGCCGGGCCAGGTCGTGTGGGTGGTGGATTGCGCCAAACAGGCTCGGCCCCGGGGGTCGACTGAGGAAGTCGGGCTTGAGTCCGAAGTCCAGCTTGTGTGGGTCCACCTGCATCTGCTGCTGGAGAAGGCCAAATGGGGGGGGGGTTCACTTTAAAAAAACCTCTTTCTCATGGTACCTTCTAGAACTGGCAGGTTCAAGAGACCTCCAAAAGGCAGACACTGCAGCTTTAAACCTGAGCGCAATCTTCCCCCGGGAGAACTCCAGCCCAAACTGGGATCGATACACGTGGACATGGGGCACTTTTTGTAATTAATACTGCAACCGCAATCTGTGAGTGCCTTCCAAAATAAAATGCGCATAAAGAAGGTGTGACATGATTATTACATTATGACTGATGATGATAAAACACTTAAATCTTACAGTTCAATAACTTAATGTCACATTTCCAAGAATATTACTAAGCCTATTGTTGCATAATTCACACGGTACATTGAGCCAATACAGCACAGGAACTTATATAATAGTCAGCTAAAATGTCATTAGCTCTGCTTTTCAGCTGATTGCCCCTTCTCATTCAGAACACTAGATGGCACTGTTCCCATTTCAAACCCACACGTGTTCTTCCAGTCAATCATGGCAGCCAATTAATCTCTTTGTCACCAATTAAGCACTGCAAATTAAATAACTTCAGATTAGAGACAAAATAGAATCTTATTTAAATGAGACGATATGGATTCCTTTCAGTCGAGGTAAACACACAGGAGCAAGCAAGACAATAGAATATAGAGTAGATGAGACTGTATGGGTGAGGAGACATGAAAACATGTGTATGATATACAGGACAGACTGGACCAGCCCTCCTGTAATGTCCTGGCCTCCCCCTTCACCCCACGGCGGCCAGGGGACTGACCTTCACCTTCTGCTGATGGTGGTAGATCTGCCAGGCAATGTGAACATGCATGGCACACCACTTCCCAGGCTTCTGCAAAGGGGGCAGAACAGTCACACCAAAGCAGCTGCCAGCCCTCGGTGGGTGGCGTCACCTCCGTCCATCACGATATTCATTTTTTAACTCATAAAGACGCACTGATATACATCGCCAACTATGGGAGGGGCTTCCTCCAGTTTCTGCCCCCATTTCATCACAAAGATGCTGGGATCAATCAATCTCTTTGACTTAGTTACTGATAATCACATTCTCACTGTTACTAAGGGCTGTTGGCAATCTGTCTTTATTAGTATTATTGCTATTATTATTTGTTTTTTTTTTAATCATTATTATTTCTCAAAACCGTGGCACGGAGCTGGCAAATTGATGCCTGTGAGGCAGAAAGCTGCCATAATGAGTTTCTGCCGGCAAGTCCCGGGGGTCCGGTGCAGGGGCCCCCCTCCATGTTTTAATAAAGCACTCTTACCCGCAGCAGGGGCCGGAAGGGGTCCGTCAGCTGGAAGGGAGAATGACAGCCTGGTTATGTGTCTGTCACTCACACTATGTTTCCAATTAACAGCAGCACATCACTTCATTATTGACTTAATTAAAATGTTAAAATTTCCCTTTCAAATGAAGCATTCCTGGGAATAATTAGGTGATATTTATGAATTTGCCTGCCCTCTCTGGGCCTCCCACACATCAGCGATGACAAGTTGTTAAATATGGCTGACAGAACGCGTTTGGAAAATCCTGAGCTCCATCACACTGCTGGTAAACAGGTGGTTCTGCGTACATCTGCCGTGGCAAATTACACATGAAATTACTAACTGTTGACCTAAACAAAGGCTATGAAGCCACACATGTGACAGAGGGCATCAAGCAAAAAAAAAAAAAACCAAAACAACAGCATCAAACAAAGGCTGACAGAAATGTTGCTGCTGTATTTATGTATGGGGTTAGCTGGTGGTTTCTGGATTATTTAGGGGCTAAATTGTGGCTGTAACTGACAGACACATTGTTAGACAGCTATGGGGTCCTTTCTCCACATAGGAGCGATTTGCAGAAGGCAGGAGGAGGCTTACCCGTGGGTCCTTCTGCAGGAGCGTGTGTGGGACAGTGCCGGGCCTGGAAGCCACATCGAGGGGGTTCGAAGTCTAAGGGAGGAACAAACAGCAAGTCAGGCCAGGTCAGATATACGCAGTCACACATAGGGCCACAGTGCTCACAAGCTGCCACCCCCGTCGTCATGGAAACTCCACATCCAATAGCAACCAATTTTCTTGGTCTCTATGTGCCATTATGGAGCATATATGCTAATGAATAAAATATGATCATTAAGCGGGGGAAATGCGATTCCTTTACGGCAGAGATGAGGCACGGGGGATGACCAACATGGAGATGCTCAGCTAGTGTGACGGGAGGGTGGCAATGCCGGCTGGGTCACACCATACCTTGGGCTGGAACGCCCCCTGCAGGGAGCCGAAGGGACCAGTCGGAGGGATCATGGGAGGGATGCCAGACACAGCTGGGGGGTAGGAGTGAAACAGCTGTGAGGGAGAGGGAGAGAGAAGGAAAGAGAGACGTTAGCAGGGCCTCCGTGAGGGAGGTGGAACGGCTCTTGCGGGGGTGATGGGCTGGCCAGACGCCTTGTGTAAATGTGCACGGCCACAGGGGGGCGCTCACACAGAATGCCCATATTACACGCACAAACACATGGCCACCACAGCACGGTTGCACAAGATGGTGGAAAAAGGGACCCAAATAAATGCTCCTTTGGTTTCGGTGAATCCCACCTAGATCTTCTGTGGGGGTGAAGCCCACGGTCTGAGTGTGAGGCCCGAGCACAGGGTCAGCCGTTTACCCAGCAGCCCTGGAGCAGCGTTTGGGGGTTACACGCCCAGCAGTGATATGATCACTCTGCTGGCTGGATACTGCAAATCACTATAGCAACAGCAAGGAGGGAGCAAACGTTGCTTTTTCAAAGTAAGGAATTTGAGAATTCTCTATATATGTTTTGTTTCTTAACCATCAAGACTTGAGAACAACAGAACAATCAGCAAGCAGTGGTAATAACAAAGTGGCGGGGTTATCAGCCAAGCTACGGGTAGTGGCCGCCCTCCCCCCAAGCAGGAAACCGACAGAACAAATAAATAAATAACTGAGAGGTGGGCCGCTTCTTAACAGGCCGACATGAAAACAGATGATCTTGCCTCAGGCACACGGAGGGCGTTTCACACGGACCACGGGGGCCGTGGGCAGGGCAGCGCCAATTTTTTATTTTTTTCTTGTGAGCTGAGTAAATATGCTGATCACAGAGGTCTCAAAAAAATATATATCAGCAAAAATAATGAACGGTTTGGTTTTTGATGGAAGCGGCTGGGCAAGCGATAGATGTTAGCAGACACCAGGGCCAAAGCGGACACAGCATCCATCCAGAACACCCCAATCACACCTTCTGCCCGGGGCTCTTTGAAATTACCCAGGGAAGTTGCCTCATTCCAGATTTTAGTGACCAAGGGCCTTCAAAACCAGAACCGAATTGAATGCTAATTATTCAGGTCAATAAAAACTGAATTAAACGTATATTTGAACATGTTGGAATTCGGGAAAATGTGCCCAGTGCTGCGTGTGCTGGCCTTATGGACAGGATGCTGTGCAAGATGGAAGCAGCATGGCATGAGTTTTAATGCGGAGCGCCACCCGGTGGCACACAGCGGGAACACGAGTGGTGCACTCACACTGTGTCTGTAGAAGGGGTCGACTTTTGTCGGATATTTGTCAAACTGCAAAGGAACGAGACAGGGCAGGGCTGAATACACAAGCGACCAGGAGGGCGGTGAAATTCCTCACCGCACACCCGCAGTGGCCATCTTGGCCAGCCTGGGTCCACATCCATTTGATTTTTCCTTCCAGAACCACACACCGGGCTGCCTTCTGGGCCCCAGTTGAAAGGTTTTTCCATAAAAAACAGAGTGCTTTCACTAAAATAAGTCATGGTGGGAGTGATTTCAGCAACTGGCGTTTTAAGTTAGTTGCGACACCATGAGCCGGCTTGACAAGCTGTAATATTCATGGAGCGCACCTTCGCCACCCTGCTATTTGTGGGACAGCTCAAAGAGGCCGTCACCTGGGCCTCGACGCTGACACTCACCTCCAGACGGCAGCATATCTCAGACACGGCAGTGACGTCCATGTCGTCTACATAAACACGCGGATCCCAAAGTGGCAAGCCTCTCATGTTGCGAAGGAATCTTTTTAGAGCTTTTTAAGAAGGAATCTAACTGACGTGTTTTGCCCTGCAGGAATCTTTCAAAATAACTCTGAGTAAGTCACTATTTCCCTATTACTGTAAACATGTCCGCTGTGTGACGGCACAAGTCACCACAAAAGGACAGTTTTGCAGCCCGAGAAGAACGCTCAGGCTCAGAGGAGTCTGTGATGAATGGTGGTTTTGCGATGGCAGCGCGGGGAGCACGCAGCGACAATGTCAGTCCGGAAAGAGCGATCAGGTTCACAGCCCTGCCGGCTTTAATTACGAGCTTCAAACAATTAAAACCAGGATTAGAGGCATCTGGCCAGGCAGAACACTGCTTATACATGTGGCTTTTTTATAAGAGCATCATCATAGTGAATATAAAATACATGGTGTGTGTCCCCCCTCCCAGCCCCAAACGAGCCCTCTAGCCCCCCCAGCCCCCATACCCCAGGCGGCTTTAGAGTTGTGTTCTACTTATCCTCACATTTCTGGCTGGGGTACGAACCATGGGCGGAGCAGGGGTGGGCATGATGGCGCTGGGCGGGATGGCGTGGGGGAACGGCGTGAAGGTGTGTTGGTGCGTGTGCTGGTGCGTGTGCTGGTGCTGATGCTGGTGCTGATGCTGGTGCTGATGGAACTCGGTGCGCAGGTAGGGCGGTGGCCCCAGCGAGGCGCCACGGTCGGCGCTCTGCGAGGCCAGGAAGCGTGTGTTCAGCTCCTGGCGAAGGAGATCTTGTTCTGTAGTGGATGACAGGAGAGCAAATGGCCAGTCAGTACGCACCGGGTCTCCATAGTCCTAAAATAGGCTGAGCGGAAGCTGACATTTGCAGATAAAAGCACTCAGATTATCACCACTGCTAGCACTATGCGGGGCCCTGGGCCCCTCCGCGTTCAGGGGACCCATCCAGGACATCACTAGGTCAATCATTTCCACAAATCCCCACAAATCCACAAGTCATAATTATAGCCCTCCACCAGTCAGATTTTAGAGCATGTCCCATCTTAACCACAAGGGGGCATACCTGAGTAGGCACTCCCAGCTGGGTGTCCAGGGACTGGCAGGGTGCTTGACGTCAGCGGTGGAGGTGGAGGTAAAGCCGTGGGCGGCGCAAACATATTGGGCTGGTGGGGGTGTGGCGAGGACTGCAGGGTGGGGGGGAAGCTGTGGGGCGCGGCCTGACTGGGCAGGGCCAGGGGGAAGGCCGCGGCCGGGGGGTGATGCGGATGCGCGGGTGCGTGGGGCCCGTGGGGCTTGCCTGGTGTGCTGCTTCGACTGCTGCCAAGGAGACAGAGAGACACGGCATTGGGGGAGGGGCCCAATAAAGACATACCTTTGGGTAAGGTTGCTATAAGGCAGACGCAGACAGAGCGCTATCCGAGTTTCCGGGGGAGCTGAAGCGCAGGACAGGAGGGTGCCAGGCTACACATGCATCAGCCCATTCTGTTTGGTCACTCTTCCACCCCATAAGGTTAATAAACAGTGATGCAGTTTCACTTCAGCACCAAAATACACCACTTACAACTACAACCATGCACTCTGGTCTTACCTTATACCGTTGAGACTGAGGCCGTAGGCGGACAGGGGGCGTGGCACGCAGCGCGAGGGGGGGCGGTGCTGCCCCGGCTGGATCTGGGGGACCGAGTGGGTTGGAGAAAGATGGTGAGGGTGTGGGTTGGGGGTAGGGGGTGGCCGCAGCTGAGTTGGGGGCTCAGGCTGGATCTGGGCCCGAGGGGGGACGGCCGGACGGGGCTCCGGATCCTGGCGTGCTTGGGGTGTGGCGGCTGGGGACCGGGGTCGGAAGACGGACTCTGGGCAGGGGGCCGGAGCAGGGCTGGGGGGAGGAGGGGCGGCCGGCAGCTGGGCCTCCGGAGGTGGCTGCTTGGGTGCGGTGAAGCCCAGCAGGGGGGCGCTGTCCTTGCAGCTCTCCTGACTCTTCTCCTGGCTCCTCTCTAGGCCTGAGACCTTGGGGATACCCAGGCCTCTTGAGTCTTGGCTGTCATTGGTGGCGAGTGGGTCGACACTGAAATTGGGAACTGGAAGAAACAGGTGTGGGGGGGGTGCGTCAGTGCCACAGTCAGATGACAGATTGCTCACGCACCACTTCATTAGCGGAAGAATGTCCTACTACCCAGCTGTGTCAAGCTCAATTAATGACCAGCTGAGGATGAAGCAAAACGCAATCAATCCACCCTGTAATCAATCTTAATTCTGTGGACTGAGTACAAGAAATAAAAAAGGTTAAACAAGCCAAGCAAACAAGAGGCTTTTTGAGTGACGGGTTAAACAGGCATAATAACCACATCAAAACACTGGGAAGTAAAATACATAATTTTCTCCGTTGGTACACCTAAGATTGTGCTGCTTTCCTATGACAGAATCAACACACTGACTGGGCAAAAACAACGGTGGAAATCGGAAGGCAGGAGGCCTTCGCTGGCTCTTTACTGGAGGAATATGGCAGTAATGGCGATTAACGAACAGGCTTTTGCTTGACCTTTAACCTCGCATTAGCTAGGTGGTGGGGGCCAGCAGGGCCTATTTCTGTCCCTCCCTGGGAAAGCGCAAGGCATGGACACCCTGCACCCGTGACAGGGAGGCGGGGCGGTCTCATGTGTTTTAGTGCCTCCCTGCTTCTTCAGAGGGCGGCGGTTGCATTTTGCCGTGACATCACCACCCTGGCAGTCAACCGCGAGCACTAGCGGCACAGGCACCAGCACAGGCCTGGTTATTCTGGGACAGCACCAGGTTTAGCAGCTAATTTAGACACAACCCTGCCTTGAATAAACAAGCCACTTTGTGAGCCAAGGACCGTGACCACATCTTCTAACACGATGACATACTGGCGATGGATCGGGAGGAAAATGAACAACATGCGTGTTTCAGCAGAAATATCCCAGCTTCAGGCCGGGAACCCCGCGGCATAAAGCTGACCATGTTTCCCGTCATGCGACACCCCCAAAGTTGCCGTCCACACCATTCAACTGTCCCGAAACCCAACGGGGGACAAATCCTTTTTACCACATACACGGCCATCTGTCTGGGAGGTCTACCTGTGAATTTGGCTATAATGGTATACCACTGCCCCGGGAAAGATGGACGTTCTGAGGACCCCATCCGGTATTTCCGTGCGGCCTTGCTTGCGTACAGACAGACCAGGGGCCCGATCCCAAAGCTTGGAGTAAACAAGAGGCTCCGCAGAGAAGATGGTGTGTATAACCTGCAATTACCTGCCTCCCTAATTCTTCTTGAGCACATGCACACACAGAGGCGTGCACACACACACGCACACACACACGCACACACAGAGGCGTGCACACACACACGCACACACACACAGAGGCGTGCACATACACACGCACACACAGAGGCGTGCACACACACACACACACACACACACACACACGCACACAGAGGCGTGCGCACACAGAGGTGTGCACACGCACACACACATGCACACACAGAGGCATGCAGACACACATGCACACACAGAGGCGTGCACACACACATGAACACACACACAGACACGAACATGCACGCGCACACACAAACATACAAACATGCACATACAGAACTGAGCAGCTCAATCCCCTGTGCTGAGCTGTTGATTGGACCGATTTCCCAGAGTGTATTGCTGCTATAGTGAACGGCCAGTTGGGGGCTCCATTATGGCTGGCTAAGCTCTCCCCCTGGACCAGGGCCCCTTCCTCTCCTGCCTCCTGGGGGAAACATCTCCCAACCTGGTAGGGAATGCAGGCAACAATGGATCCTTCTTTTCAGGGGCTTAAATCCTGCAGTGCTAAAGGAGGGGAGGGCATGTGGTGCAATAAGTTGGGGGTATGGGGGGGGGTCATATGGACCCCGCGAAGTGGCTGCGAAGGATCGACAACCACCCCCCCCCCCCCCGCCCCCAACGCCTGCCGTCTGTTAGGCATGCTGCCGGGGTGAAGTGTGTTTGAACCCATAATGCAAACACAGTTGTCAAACAGCACATTAATTCAGATGGAGTTCAATCACAGGATGTGCGGCAGAATAAAGACGCCTTTGTGAGTCGTCCCCCCCCCCCCCCGAGTGCCCAGAACAATGCAGCACGCCGCCGGTCAGGGAAGCGGCGGGCTTGACAGAACTCGCTCTGCGCAGATGAGAAAACAAGCCGAGCGTTTAATTCTGGGCTGGTATCGCCAAATGAAAATTAGACGTGAGTTTGCTTCCGTTTGGGAAGATTGAATATTTCGCCCTGAGCAGTCATTTCATTAAGCTGCATAAATCTGTTCCCTCGCTCTCCCAGCTGGCGATTTTACTGCAAAATCCATGCATTTGGATTCCCGGGTTGGAAACAGAACCATCTCACTGACAGAACAGAAGCATACCACCCTCCCCACCCACCCCCCCCAAAAAAAAAAGACTATTTGCTTTAAGAGGGTTTTTATTATGAAAAAACCCCAAGGCTTAATGGAGAGGAGAGGTGCTGTTGTGTGTCCCCGCGCTCCCAGCACCAATTCCTCCTTGTGCTAACACGGCTCCAATATTAAGGCCATTCTTGCCATAATGAAGACTCTGGGGTCGCTGGAAAGTGAGGAATCTGTAATTTGCTTCCCCCGGGAGTTAATTTGTCAGCCATCCTTGATCCAAGGAAACAAATATATGCAGCGTTCCCTCTTGTTTTTGAGGGAAGTGGCCAGCATCGTTCCCGGGGTGGGTGACGGAAAAAAGCCTAGGACAGCAGCTCCCTTAAAATGACATCAGGAGCCTTTCTGTAAACGGAGGACCTGGAGGAGTTTAAATCAGCGGGACGGCTGCTCCGGTCTGGGGAAGGGGGATTCCTGGGATCAGCTGCTAGGCATGTTCCAATGACCAACAGAGCTAAAGAAACCCAATTATGGAGCTTCTGTCTGGGGAGAACCCCAAGGCAGGAGGGGGCTCATTATCCAGGAGGGTCACTGGCCGCTAAAGCTAACGAGCTAACCTCTGGATGCGAAAAGCACCGTCATGCAGCCTGACAAGGGGGGGCCCTGGGTGGGAGGTGAGCATTGGGGACATGGTGTGGGGGGCCCTGGGTGAGAGGGGAGCATCGGGGACATGGTGAGGGGGGCCCCAGGTGGGAGGCAGACGTTGGGGATAAGGCGAGGGGAGCCTTAGATGGGAGGCAAGCATAGGGGACACTGCGAGGGGGGCCCCAGGCAGGAGGAGAGCCTTGGGGATACGGTGAGGGGGGCCCCGGACGAGAGAGCAGCCTTGGGGATATGGAGAGGGGAGGCCCCAGGAGGGAGGCGAGTGATGGGGACACAGCGAAGGGGGTCCCGGGCGAGAGGCGAATGATGGGGACACGGTGAGGGGGGCCCCAGGCGAGAGGGGGGCCCCAGGCGAGAGGGGAGCCTTGGGGATACGGTGAGGGGGGAGTATAGGGAACATGGTGAAGGGGGCCCCGGTAGAGAGGCAGTTGTTGGGGATATGATGAGGGGGGGCCCAGGTGTGAGGCAGGTATTGGGGACCCTGGTCAGATGTGGGCAATCAGTGGCAAGGCCTGCTTCAGGAAAATAGGCCTGCGGGGTAGCTAATTGCCTGCACAAAAAGCAAATTATTCATCCTGCTTATTAGTGACTCAATGCTATTAGTGAAGCGTCGACATGGAGGGAAACACGGGTCCTCGAGCTCAGACTGCCTCTGAAGATGCCTGATGGAAACTGGGGGAAACACACAGTGGGTTTTAACAGTACTGGATTACTGTCCATTTTCAGCACACCATATAGTACAGATGTTTAAAAAGTGGTAAAAGGTTTTGACTTGAAAAAGCGTTTCGTTCAATCAGAAACGAATACCGGAAGCGAGCTGAACGGTAATCAGCGCAGTGTAATTGGGTGACAGGTGACAGTGAAGTAACATGCAGGTACTTTGCAGCTTCTGGAAGGTGCCAGGACCATCCTTTGTCAGCGTGTGAGGGACTGTGTAACTTAAAAGAGCAAATGTACAAAGTGTGTCTACTGCCTCATTTCCACCAGTACAGAGCCGGTGCTGGTGCTGGTGCTGGTGCTGGTGCTGGTGCTGGTGCTGGCTCTTGCTTGGTGCTGCCTGTGTTTCCACCGGTTTAAAAAAGAATGGAAAAGGAATTTTTTTTCTTGGCGAAAGTAAGAATAAAGTAAAGCTTCATATGTATTCTGTTTTTTGGATTTATTCGTATCTGTTTTGGGTTTTAAATTTTAATAAGCTATTGAACCAAAAAAAAATTGTTTTCAGAGTATGACTCATTGTACTTTGTCTCTACTGCCTGTATCCACTTTTGTCTCCTTAAATGCTCCCCAGTCTGCGTGTGTGAGTGAGTTTATTCTTGCTTGCTGTTTTACCGCTGTCCTTTTAAGGTTTGCGCAATAAGTGTGTCTGCTAAAACTGAACTTCGCTGTCTGCCTCACGATCACTCGAGCGCCACAGTATTCTATTTATTCGACCCGAAACATGTTTATAATTTATTATTAAATCTGACCAGCAGATCAATCTTTCATTTTCCAGAGAATAAAAAAAAAGTTATGCAACATTATCCTGCTAATAAGCTGGCCAGTTATTTCACTGCTGGCATCGGCAATATTAGACAAAACTATATCACTTATGGGTTGAATTTTCCGGGTATGTGCAAGATTTGGACGCAACAGCCCATCCCACTTGTTGATGTTAGGGTTCCGAATTCTAAGACCAACTTTTCTGTGGTGCCGTCCTGGAGCTTTTTTCTAGCCCAGGGCCAGTTTTCTGTGGTGGAAAGACATGGAATTAGCTATGGATTGGGAAAAAATTCAGCACTGGCTCCAGCACCGCGTTGGTGGAAACGAGGCATGGGACCCAGGGCCTAATACTGTTGGGGCCACTGTCCTCTTCCCATGCCAGATCCAGCACACAACACATCTTCCGCACGCACATACTGGCACATGTTTTCACCCCCCCTCGCTGAGCCATTCCGACAGGCACATCTTGGCCACACAAGAAGCTTCCGGATATTCCTGGGTGCAGATCCTGAGGCTTGGGGGAGAGGCAGCCCCATTGCTGTAGCCTGGGTGGCGTCTGACCCACACGTCGGGCCACACCACCCTCCGGAGGGCAGGAGGCATCTCTGTCAGGCCGGAGACACGCTGACGGATTTATGGACGAGAGGGTTCTGGGAAATCTTAACCATCCATCCCCCCCATGCTCAGGAGGCTCCCATCCGCCCCAGAATAGCAGAAGAAAACACAGTGGCAGACCAGTATGCATATTACATTACTCAGAGCGACAAACCCCCAGTCATGAACCATCAGGCGGGGGGGACAGGAAGCCGTCCCGTCGATCAAACCATGGATTCAGACGGCGCCACAAGACTGAAAGCCAAAAACAAACTTGCGCTGATGTGACAGGACCTGAAGGCCCAGCCCTCACATGCCGTGCCTGGATTGGCCAGCCTAGTCTGCCCTGACAGGTCGTGTTAGCTGTGGCTCCGTGACCCCAAGGCTACTGAGTTGTCCTGGTTGAGAGGTACTGTGTCGGCCCCTGATCTCCCCAGAGCACCCGTACACGGGCGCACCCGCCAATTTTAAGCGCTAAGCGTGTCAAGTGTGCTCTGGGGGGCCTGGTCCCCAAATGGGAAGTGACATGCTTCTGGATAAGAGACACCCCCGAGCAGCTTCTCCAGAGATGCTTGCACCAGCAGACCCCCCCCGCCCTGCCAGCAGTTGTGAGCCTGTCATGGACAGATGCCCAGGATAGGGGTGTAACGATGCAGTCTTCTCATGATTCAGTTTGATAGACACACGTCACAGCTCAATACACACACTATATATTCAGCAAAATAAGACTGAAAAACTAAGATCTCACAGTTCTTATTTATTCCTTTTTTTGGCAACTACATCTTCAAGAAAGCTGTTCTCAAACTATTTCCTTTTTTTCCCCTGCAGTTTTTTCCTTATTCTACCGGCTCCAGAGCAAAATGCAAAAATATAATCTCAAAGCAAAATTGAGATTACGCCTATTGCGCGCTGTTTGCAGTAACATTGTCCCCCCCCCACATCCCCATTTGCCACTGTGCCACAATCACTCTAGGAAATATTACAGCTGGCATGTGAGTTTGGTGGGAGGGGGGACAACATGACTGTGAAGGCTGCAAACAGCCAATTAGGTGACCCCATCTGACTCATCACGCACTCGCCACCTTCCCCTGCCCCACTACACTAACCCCCCCCCCCCGCCAATGCTTGTTTGGATTCGAGGCCTGAAATCATAAGCGGGGGATTAATTTTGTCTAGACAAACGTGTGTGTGTGTCTGTGGGGGGGTCTGGGGTGTGCTCAACTGGCTCACCTACGAATTATAAGGGCCCCGACAACGGAGATAAGCTGAGCGACCGGTGACCCCCACCCCGAGCGTCACCCTCAGACCCAGAAGTGCAGAAATAAATTCAGAGCGGCTGAGTGTTTGTTCAAGTATAATCAATTAAAACATACATGGGCCTGGATGCACAATGTGCCCTCCTCCAGGAAAATGTCATTCCGCATTCCTCTAGTCTGCGTAAACATTAATTATAATCTGAATCCACCTCTGCCGGGCTGTGAGAGGACCTGCATGGGGGAGGGGATTCCCGAAATTACTCCTTTCATAGCAATAAATGGAAACGTTGAGAAGCTGTAACGTTGTAAGAGAAGGTCAAGTGCTGGATCCAATTATAACAGCACAGAACACCGCCTTCGGTTGGGAATACCGGCGGCTTTCCACAGAATCGAGATCCCTCATCCGCATCTGACATTTACGCTTTCCTGCACGCTGACCTTAGACGTCCGTGTGTGAATATTAAACCCTACAGATCCCCCATAATCCTGCCTGATCACGCGGGGGGGGGGGGTGGATGGGGGTGGCAAACTGAGTGAAGCCAGCACTTTATTCTGCAGGCAGATGGGCCTTTCTATTCAGCATTCAAAGGAGGGGCCCTTCTTTCAAGATACGGAAGAAAAAACCCATTTGTAGCAGAGCCTGACTCCCTGACTGGGAGGAGGAACCCAGGAGAACCCCTGTCCCCAAAGTCTGGTTCCTAGATTCCCGCCCTGAGGCGCGCCATATTCTCAGCAGCGTTCCGGGGCTGAGGAGATGCATGAGTCCCCTTAGCATTAGCATGGCACAGGGAGGCCCTCTGTTCTCCTGCGTCCCCCACTCCCTCCCTGCCTGAGGAGGTGGCAAGGCGATTAACAGCACTCCCCACAGTCATTACGGTGCTGTCAGAGCCACCCGCGGCGAGCCGGGCCTCCGGTATCCGGCCCACGAAGTAACATCCCGGAGCGCTGTGAGCTTCTGACTTCCTGCCCCCCAGGAGGCGCGTTTTCCTCTGCGGAAACTTGGCCGCTTCTCCGCTCTGGCCCAGAATTCCAGAGGCACTGGAATAACAGGACAGCAGAACTCGAGCTGAACCAGAAGCTGCCCCGACCCCCTGAGCACGAGTGTAATTTCGGCAGGGCGGCGGCACCCCTGTGGTCCATCTTGTCAGCGGGGCTCTAAAAGCATGAACGTCTGCGTCTCTTACCCCGTGTCCCCCAATCTGGCAGAGGCGTTTGTTTTCATTGGCCCTGGAGAGAAACTCTGAAGCCAAAAGGAACACAAGGCCCAGCAGATCTCCCCCCAATCCGGAAAAGCATGTGTGGTGTTCCTGAACGCTCTGTCCGCACCACCACGACAGCAACAGCAAAACCAATAATGGAAAAAAGGGCCAAACTATTTCCCCTGTTGCCAAGTGTCCGGCCAACTAGCAAGGGAACATTCACACCTCAGCCGGGAGCGGCGCAAATAACAACTGGGAATGGAGTCTGTGAGCTTCCAGGAAGTGCCTGCCATTTTACCCATGAACACTTGCTCCGAAACGCCTCCTTGGGGCTGCCCAGCTGGGGGAACTGACGACAGTCCTTGAAACGAGAGCATCTGCTAAAGGATCTAAGTGGTAAAAAAAATAAGAAGAATCAGGCGGACAGCGGGGAGCCACAGAAGATAGAGGATGGAGGGAGGAGGGCAGAGGAGGACCATGCCTCTATCATGGCATGCCAAACACTATTGGTCCTTCCTCTGGGTTAGCCTGACGTACACAAAGAGCGTCCCCTCTGTAGCAGACTCAAAAACATCTGCAAGACGATCTCTCTCTCTCTCTCTCTCTCTCTCTCTCTCTCACCCTCCCTCCAGCATCTTGCCCTTTTTTCCTCCATCACCATCCACAGCCTCGTCTGCCAGGCACCGCCACCTCCTTCCATGATCCCCAGATTGCCCGCAGGCTCCAGGTTGAGCCTGATGCTCCTACGTGGCATGGCGAGAGTTCACGTGAGAGTCTCGCCATGCTAAGCCGCTGTCAGGAAATACCACCTTGCCCTGGCGTTATGGGGGCCCCCTCCTAGGGGCTGGAGGAGGGGTGGTATTCATTTCCCTGTTGATGAAGACAGCATTCACCCTTTGGCGAACCAATCTTTATATATCCCAGGGGGGCGCAGGGTCAGGTCCGGGGCTGAAACAGGAGAAGGCAACGACAGGCGGATGATGTGTGTGTGCTGGGACAGCTGCTCCTAGTCTGCTAAGCTCCAGCAGGTGGCGCTGGATGACGAGGAGGGGGCAGACCTTAACCTGCACACTGCAGACGTTGTGGTGACACCTCACGAGCCGTCCTTTCGGGAAAGGAAAGAGCAGGACAGCATTTGGGAATGCTGGCGAATAAGCAGTCGGCGGGAGCAGGTGGGGAGCATTCCTCGCAGGCACATTTAGGGGTCGCCTAAAAGCCTAAATCCCCTAGCCGTTATCGCCCGGCAGAGAATGGAGAGCAGGGCTAATCTTAGGGGCCGTCATTCCGGGGGGAGATGAGTATGCTGGTGTCACTCGTCACCTCACCTTTTCAGGCCCTGGGCCCCGGCCTGTCATTCATCGGCCTGCTAATGCTGTGACCCCCCCCCCAGGCATGCCGAATCTAATGGCCTAATCCCCCCCACTCTGACAAAAACAAGATTAACTGGAGGTTAAATACTCTTGTTGCTTAAATTTCGTCCTTGTCAGCAAGCCATGGGAAGCTCTTAATCTCAGGAAAGAGCTGTTGGGGGTGGATTTGGGGAGAGGGGGCAGGTAAGGGGGCCTGGTCATGACGTCGCCAGGACACAAAAGGAAAAGCTGGGGGTTGGTTGGGGGTGGGGGGCGCGTTACAAACATGCCCTGCTGACTTCTGTAATCTCGGGATCATAAATATCGCTGCGGTGGTAATCCGTCCTCCTTCTAGATGACACGGGCAGGCCGTGGGACTCGATGAATCACTCTCCGACGCGATAGCTGGCCGGTGTTCAACGGCATGGCCCATCAGCTCATGCCGTTCTCACGTATCCCTGTCACGCGGGTGCTGCTCGTGGCCTGGCCTCGGGATGACGGCCACGTCATAAACGCGCCCTCAAAGCGGCCACTGGCGACAACAGAACCGGCTAAAACCAAAACACTCCAGATCGGCGGAAGCCAAACACCACATCCACAGAAGCTGAAAAACCGTCACTAATAGCAGAAGGAGTCAGCGCCACACACAATTTGGGGGTAAACCAAGCCCCTACACAAGATTAATACAATACAACTGAACTGTGACAAATTTAATTTCAAATTTAATTTAGCAAAATCCCCCACATCCAAGGACAAACACCACTAATATCTCAACAAATGTGAATTTGCTCTCTGCGGAAAAAGCTACAAATAATTTCATGGAAAGTCTCGTACTCACCCCGCCCCTCCAGTAGAACACACGCACACATACCCCAGCACTGCTGCTCATCCACCTGCCGCAGGAATCAGCAGCTCTTGGCTGCTCTGTGTCTGGCCCGTGTTGCTGCCCTTCCTCCATGGGGCCGCACCGGTCGCTCTGCTTATCTCCCGCTATTTCCCGCGCTCCTGGGGGGCGGCCGGGGGCTCTAAATGCAGGGGGTGCTTTGTGGGGCCGGCCAGCTGCTGTCAGCCTCTCCAGTGAGCCTAAGTCCCTGCGAGTCAGTCAGGCTCCACGACCTGCGGTGTCAGGTAACGCTCCCTGAACAGAAGCTTCCCTTACACTGGGAGTTCTCTCTCTCTCTCTCTCTCTCTCTCTCTCTCTTTTCCCTCCTTCTCTCCCTCTCCCCCCCCCCCCCCAGTTTAAGCTCTCTAGCTACAATGCGTGTCTAATCGTATGGCTTCCAGTGGCGGAATGGCAGTCCGAGTCGACACATTGACACCATGTGATTTTAGCTCCTCTGGATTGTACATGAGGGGCACCCTGCCTCGGGAGGACCTTGTCTCCTGGGGTGGGGGGGTCTTTCCAGAATGCATCAACGGACGCTTTGCAAAGTGGCCACATATACAAATCTAGCCAGCCGTGCTACTCTCTGTTCCCCGTGACATTCACGGGCCCAGACCTTGAGCACCCATCTGTTCAATCATAACACAGCCCCCTTCAGTGACTGTCACGGGCCCTGGCTCTCTAGTGCCTTCTGCAGGGCTGTCCTGGTACTGTGCACCTGACACGATTCCTAGACAGCACTTGCGAATGGGACTGAAATGCACCTCTACAAGGCCAGGGGACAATGAGTAATTTGAAGGGAGGGACTGAATACTGCACCACTCGTCTTTCGGGGGGGGGGGGGGGGGGGGCTACTGGATTTCAGTTAGATTACCTCCCAGACTAGATGAGCCGCTCTGTTTGGGGGGGGGGGGATGCACTTTCATTACTCCAGGCTCGGGTTACACGCTGTGGGGATTAGCAGACCTGGGCATCAGGGGAAGGGGGAGGCATCAGTAGGTTGCTCTACGGCTCCTGGTTCCTAGAAACCGGGCCCCCCCAGATAGGGCAGCAAAATAATCCATGGGACGTGATTGTAGTCGGGGGATATTTGTGGGCCCACTTCTCAACATGGCAAACTGGAGGCCCCTCTCTCCCTGCCGGCTGCCGCCACGCTCCATGATGAGGGAGGCAGCGCTAAAGTCTGCCTAGGCAGTAGCTTGCCTTGAGTGGTTTCGGCGAGGGCAGTGGCTGGGGCGCCTGGGGGGGGGGGCAGGCTCAGACCACTATTTATTTGAACCGCGCAGAGAACTCCAAACAGTCAGCTGCCTCGGCGCTCTCTCAGCGAGCCCGGTTCAGGCAACCCAATACCCCCAGGCGGCCGCGGGTGGGGGTCCAGTTACTGCAGGAACAAAGGGCACACTGTGCTTGCCCTCCCCCTCCGAGGAGGAGTCTGTACAAACATGCACAGTTGTGTCAGTCTTGGGCAGGGTTGGGGGTGGGGGGGGGGATTAATATATCACACGGCAGTCTGGGATGGGCCTCACTTTCCTGCTCTTTACCTCCGTGGCCCAGAGAGCTGCAAACAGCTAAAACACACGTTCACCCGTCGCCCCCCCCCCATAAAAACACCCCCAAAGCCTCGATCTGCCTGCCAGCCGGCCTGAGAGGGACCTTCTTAAATGTCTGGTTTTATATGTCGCTGTTTGTACAGAATCTTATTCATGACATGGAATAAAGCAGAGCCTAAACTGAAACCGAATAGCAGTGTGCGGGGGGGGGGGTAATCTCTAGCAGATGGTCCCCGATCAGCGGCCTGGCTGGGAGGACTCGACATGCCTGCCACGTAGGACATAAGTCTTGAACCAATTTGCTGATGGTAAAATTTCTGACGGTAAAATTTTACGCTTCACACCTGATTAGACCTCATTCGTACAAACACATGGACAAGCTCTTTACACCTCTGACCAAATTTAGTTTCCCCGCTAGATACTACCCGCAAATGTCCATCTATGACCAGCACTGCCAAAAGGAGGCAGTGTAATATTGTGAATTCCAGTAAGGCAACTGAAAGCATCGAACATCTCGGGCTTTCCTCTGGGACACATAACAGGAAAATATCAGCTTCTATGCAGTTAGTTTTGAAATGAGAATTTATATTTAGAAATTGAGGTGGAGCCTGGCGTGCTGGCATGTAGTTATGCCATAATGACGGGCTGTCCGGGATAAAGGCCACCATAAACTCTGACCACCGGCAAGGATGCTGTGGTCAAAATCGGATGCGTGCCTCTCCTCAGTTCAGATCAAATGTGACCCAGGTTCGAACCCAAACACAATGCGATATTAAACACTCCTCGGCTCACCAATTCAGCCCAAGGGGAGAGAGTGAGGCACTTGAACATACGGCACTCACCCCGGTAAGTAACCATTACACACTCCTGCAAAAACAGGCGCTTTCACAGCAGAGACAGGGGCCAGGGGGAGGTGTACTGTCACACTCCCCAGCAGAGCAGGTGTGTTTCCAGTGATAATTTAACAAGATTCTCCAGGAGATAGAGACAGAGGGGGTGGGGGTAAGCTAATCATGTCTGACCGGGACCCTGAGGAAGGTCCGGTCCCTCTCTGGGCTCGGCCCGGTAAACAAACAGCCAATGTCATATGGGAATACGGACAGCAGCGGCCCCGGCCTGCTGAGAGGTAGGATCGTGGCCGGCGCCAGACCCCTCACTGACAGGCCGGCCGTCACCGGAGGGGCTCATTAGGGGCGGCTGGGCACCGCAGCCGTGGCCTTCGCTGCCTGCCTCTCTGACTGACAGGTGAGTAATTGGACGAAACAAACTGCCAGGCACAGCACGGCTGCCGAGACAAAAAAATAAAAAAAGGCGTTGCCAGCAGTGGGGGCCGGAGGGGCCCCTGAAAGCCGTCAAACCAGAGGCCCGGCTGTGCTGACTGGCTGATGTCACGCTGCCGCGTCTCCCAGCGGGGGGGGCTAATTGATGTGCCGAGGAGCGGAGCTTTCGTTATCCCGCCGAGTGACAGGCCCTGGGCCGCGCCGTGGCAGGAAGCTGTCAGTCACGCGCAAGGCTGAGTGGCAGGCGGCAATGCAGTGCACACGGAGCCCCCCGGTAAACAGGCAGCGAGAAGCAAAAATAAATAAACAAGTAACGAGGAAGGTGCTGACGGGGGCGTGTTTATGCCCACCTGACCTCGATTCTGTAACCAGGCTCCGTGATCGCCTTACCAGGCCTGTCCGGCTCTCCGGTAGAACTGTCTACCGTCACGTGTTACCACGGTGGGAGGCAGGGCAGTTCGCAAGGTGATGTCAGACTCCCCATTAATATGCGACCTTGTTGGCGATATCAGGTCTCGTCCTGGTTGCTGGAATGACTGCAGCCTGGCGATCGTAGTGCTCGTCAGTTACCAGGGGGGACAGGTGGCTGTATGTGTACAGTAACGACTGCCTCCCAGCCAAGTTAAGAGCACATTGAGATGTTTGTTTGGAGTGTGTGGCTTAATTCAGGTTCCAGGCATTTTGCTTTGTGTGGCCCCGCCCCCAGTGCTCAAATGCCTGATTTAAGGAGGATGAACTGACGTTGATCTGCTAACCCGAACCCATTTCGTTTACTACAGGCTTTGGTTACAAATCCCCCGCCGCAGGTCAGCAGCAGGTGGGGCCTTTCATTCATCAAGGACGGAATCCAGTACGGTGGGGGCGGGGCACAAATGAAAATGTGTGTTGGGCCGACGTCTCAGAAAATCACCTTGAGCGAGGCTGTACCCCCTTCATGCCCCCCAGCGGTCATTGGAAGCTCTGGACCTATTTGTCACCCATCCCCTCTGCCGGCTTGCATCTCCACATACCACCCACAGGCCATAAGTTGGCTTCACCTTCACCCGCCAGTGCTGGAGCTGAGGTGTGGCAGAAAATGCCCCCCAAACATCCCTTCACAGCTTCATTCTCGGCCTGCGGCCCCGCAATCATACAGGACTCCGCTTTGGAAAGAGCCTTTGACGACAATTCAGGGGCTCGCTGACTTATTATCTCCTTACCCCGTCCCCCCAGCCATGAAGAATCGCACCTACAACAGCACCACATCAGCGTGGCAGAATCGGCCCCTTGTGCTGGAGAGGCGCAGACTCGGCAGCCCTCAGCATGCCAGAAACGCGGCCCCTCTGGTGTATCTGTCCAGCCACATTTAGCCTCCCGAGTCAGGTGGCATTAATTTAATTGGCCCGCCGACGTTAACTCGCTCTCCGCTGAATGCGGTTCTTAATTGCCGCTCACTGAACCTTCTCTGATTGGTCGGGTGATTAGATACATAAACAGCAAAAGAATAAAAGAACGGAGGAAATGAGATAACGAAAGGCCCTGTCTGTCTGACATCCGCAGGCGAACGTCGGTGATTTCTGTCAATGTTTAACAGTGCTTCCCTAATTGGTGCGGTAATGTGGCGACTGGGACGTGGGGGCTGAGTGACGTGAACACGTTATATAATTACGCACAATGGCCATGCTAAGGGGGACATGGGAATCGATGGCGATGGGGGGGGGGGGGGGTTACTGGTGGCGGATGACAATCAGCACAGCGTTGTACCAGTAATCACTGCGGCCCCCGGCTGTGCCAGGTGAGGGCAATGCTGCAAAGACGCTGAACAGCGCTGCACACTTGCCCCGCGCTGGAACACGCAAGCCGTGCATCAAAGCCACTGGCAGCGCTGCGGGAGGCGTGCTGTCACGAACGAGCCTGCCGCCATTTCACGGCACTTACCGCGTATCAAGCCGAGGGTGTCAGGAACATACCGCCACGCGCTGGGAACGCAGCATAGATATACCAACACTGTAGCAGCAAGATCAGGAATTATGATTATGAATTTTTCTTGCACGACTAAATAATATAAATAATAAAGAATAAATAATAAATCACACCAGTTCCAGATATTCTGGAAAACTCATCTTACAGGAGAGCATGATATAAAATCATGCCTTTTTATCTCTGAAATATGTTTGAATACGGAATTTTAAAAAAGTACCTTGTTTAATATTTATTTACGTTTAGCCTTTTCATTCTCTTCGCCTCCCCCCCACCCCCCCCCCACCTCTCAGACATCGCTGGTAATATTTCAGTCGTTCATTGGTGGCAGCAAAATAATATCTGCCCCCCTGTGCCATCTCTGGACCCACCAAGCAGCCCAGCGATTGCCTTAATGAACATCTCCTGTGTACGAACAGGCAGGGAGGCCCACCCCCGCAAATATTGACATTATCTCCACAGTCCCATCCCCTTGCTGGTCCTGCTGGAAGACCCATGATGGTAATCCCTTTTAACAAAACAATCCCAGTACACTCTCCTTTGGCAGCAGCCACCCCCCCCCCAATAAAAATACCAGGCAGCCCAAGGTCCTCTGCACCTGGATTTGGGCTAATTCACACCACAAATAAGAATTAGCATATGGTAGGAAGGAGGGATCTCAGCTGAAAGAAAGGCAGTCATTTAAATGGAAATAGAGGGCAGGGGACAAGCCGCCGTCAGCGACAGGAAAGCGCATTTGTGTACTGTTTCCCAAGCAAAGCCTTTCAGGTCTAAAAAGGGGTCTGTGTTGATTTAGTCGGCTCAAAGGGAGCTTAATCTTTTCAAGGAAACTAAATCACCACAGACAAGTGTCTCCCCAGAAAGGTTTTCTGTGGAGCGGCGCCATTCAGGACCTCATGGATGCCACAAATCAAACTCTGTAAGTAAACACGTGAGAATGCGGCAGAGGTTTCGGGGGAGCCTTGTCCGCATCAATCAGCGGTCATTCTCCCCCCGTGGTGGGCCCCCCTCGCCTTAGCAACGGGCTGTTACCCAGGAATTCCGATTTGCCGAGATGGCTTCCATTATTCCGCCTTAGGTGCATAAAAATAAGAGCCCGGACCGCAAGGATTTTCAGGTGACACGTAGCGGCAGCCGTGAGGGGCGTCTAATGTCACCGTTCGGGCACTCTCTCCCTGCCGCGGAAGCGACTGGAAGGCCAGGGTGGACCCCTCAAGATGCCTTTCCACCTTGGATTCGGTCCTTCCCAGGCCTAAGGAAACGTCATTCTGGGAGCGTGATTTTGGGAGCACCAGGACAACAAAACACGTTAAACTGTGTGTGGATCCATCAGCCACCGAGCCAGAATAACTGCATTTTCGGGTAAGAGAGCAGGAAAAATTAATCCTCAACGGCAAGCCAGCGAATAATTACAGAATGGTAGCCTGCTGACATGTAAAATGTAGGCGGGAGTCGTGTGGTGCATCGTCATATGACATTCCCCATGACTTTGGCCACTAATAATATCACCTCGAATGAGGCATCTCTCACCACAAAAACACGCAGAGCACCATGGTCAGGGCTAGGTTTCCATACCCTGAAAATGGTAAATGAAGGAAGAATCCCACAATAACACTGTTTTTACCACCTTACTCAATACTACATCATGCGAGACAGCAAGGCACGACTTATTAAGCAAAACTTCTTGACGTACCTTTATTTGCAACAGTGCTGAAGAACGTCTCCGAGCTGGCATCGGATCCCTGAAACACAGAAATAAACGTCAGTCTTCCCAGTCCCTGACCAGGGAGGTTTCACCTCCAAAGGCGCCCCAACCTTGCTGCTTGGTGTCGCAGTTCCCACAGCAGCCACTTGATGGCAATGTTACACCGCGATGAGGCCAGTGAGGGTCGTGCGCTAAAGCCTGCAGAAGGCATTTGCCGCGCTCTTCTGCAGCGCTAACATTTAGCCTGAGCATTTACACATTATTTCAGATAATTAAAGCCTTTTTTTCCCCCCGTAACGACAATGCAGTGGCTAATTTGGAAGAAGTGTTTTAATACGCTGCATTAGTGGCGACGGCGGTGGCGAGAGCCGGACGGGCTGAGCGAGCAGCAGCACACAGCACTGTGCTTAATCATCTCTGGTGAAAGGCCCATTATTTCTGCACCGCTAAACAGCATATTTCAGCACAGCGTACAGATTCCCTCAGCCGCTTGCACCCTTGTTCAGGGGAGTAAATAGCTCCATGCTATCAAGTTAAACTTCATGTCTCTCCCCAGTTCTCACACTAATGATCAGATGCTGATGTTCTGTGTTTGTGAAACTTATTGCAGGGAGCGCAGCCATAATTTCAGGTTAGCTTCGAAATGCCAGCATGGCATGGGAGTGCGTGAGTTGCACTGAACGTCCACACTATGCCCTTTAACGGTGCCACCATTTAGCCTGGTCTCTGCCCGTGAGAAATAGCCAGCAGTGAAGAGAGAGACACCTTCGCCGTCCTGTAGCACGCGGCATGCAACTACTCTTGGCATCTCAGAGAGGGCACCAGACAGAAATTTAGAAAAACCAAGGAGGCGAGAGCGAGGTGCCATAAAAGCAACGGTGCACAGGTATGTACAGTCATAACGTGGGGAAACCCAAAGGCATAATGCGGGGAAACCCACAGCATGTCAACGTCAAAAGACTGACCTGAAAATGTATAAAAGCACAGGTATTATTCAGTATTAGACATCACCAGAAAGCAGGTGTGAAAAGCAATTAATGGGAGCCCTGCTAGTGAAAATTGGAAAAAAGAAGGTCGGACTTAAACGCACTAAATCAGCAGAAAAAAATCCAAAGGGTTGAACTTAACCACAAAAAAAACAAACAGACATCTGGAAGCACTTATGCTGAACAGCCGATATGCAGAAGTTCATTTCAAACGGAACCACCTCACCCAGGAGGAATAAGCCGTGATGGAGAGGCACAAGCACACCAGTGCACAAGCTTACACAGACATGATATTAACGGGAGGCAGCCCCCCAGCACCCCCCTGGTGCTCGGAGAGCCCATTACGGGGCCATGTCGGCGGAGCGCCCGTGTAGAATGGACACAGCCTGCATACCTTTGATGTGGCAGCTCTGAGGCGGGGGACCTTCGTCAGCGACCCGCGGATTCAGCGAGCGCACCCCCCCTTCACATTCTGCTCGTCGAGCGGCGTAATCCACAAACGGATGGCAAATTCCACTCTACTCGCGCCGGTAACAGCCATGCAGGGGGGGCCTTTTCCAAGGAGGATTCCGGGAGCGAGAGAGGGCGACGGAGCTAGCGGACAAAGGAAGCCATGTGTGTCGGCTTAGCGATGGCGGGGCCAGGCGCGGATAAGCCAGCGATCCCTCGGAGCACAACTCCCCAGCACAGGGTGGCACACGGCAGGAGCGTGGCACTCTCTGTGTTTCACAACTATCCCCCGCCTCCTGTGGAGAGAGACAGCTTCATCTCCCAAAAGCAGCGCTCCTGGAAACAGATCCTCGTGGACCGGTGGTTGGGGAAGAGCTCCGAGGAGCTGCCGTCTGCTGAAAGAGCCTTAGCTGGCTCCCCGTCCCACCAGTGCGAGTGGCGACGATGCACTCAGTGCAAAACCATCCAAGATCAGACACCTCCTGGGTTCTGTGTGCCTCCACGAGACCAGAATCCAACAGGGTGTGAGAAGAAGACGCCAAATCGAACCACAATGGAGGAGGAGAAACGGCAGGACTGTGCTTCCTCTCCGACTCCGTGCTCTCTCGCTCTCTCTCTCCCCGAGAGTGCCTGTGTCCCGTGGTTGCTGGCTGATCCCTCACCAGACACACTCGAGTTTCTCCCTCTGATCAGTGCTTAACAGAAGCCCCCATTCACTGAGCCATTCACCACGGAGGTGGCTCCCCCTCCCCCCTGACAGCCGCCGCCGTCGGATCCTCCCACTTCCTGATTCTACCTGCTTACACGGTGCCCCCCCCCGTAAATCCACACGCACGGGCACCCGCACGCACACACATACACACAGTTGCAAGAATGCTGAGAGTCAACCGTCAGGTAAGAGCGAGGAGCAGTCCCACACAGGGGGCCGTCGGAAGACGTGTGTGTGTGCACGCGCCGTGTTTGTGTCTGAGCGGACAGGCAGGCGTACGTGAATGGGGCTCCGAGCCGTTGGTGGGAGGGCCAAACATTGAGCGAGCGAGCGAGCGAGTGAGGGAGGGAGGGAGGGGGAGAGAGAGAGGCAGGGAGAGGGGGAGGGTCACAGACAAGAATGATATTCTTTCAGTCAGTGCCGAGTGGGATGATGTCAGCCGCTAATGAATTTCCCAGTAGGGTGCAGCTACCGTGAGGAGAGCGGCACAAAACCCTCCTTCACAAGCAGCCCTGTACCTCCACATAAATTTAAGTCAAGGACTTCCTGTTTACTCCACTTAGCACAATGTTAGTCTTTCCCCCACTGGACCGGGACAGGGTCGCTGGCATTCTTTGAAGCCCACAAGGTGATTAGTCACGCGTGATCTCTGCGGGACCTTCACTCCTGAACACAGGCATCTCTCCCAGCGATGCTGCACAGAGCCTCTGCATGTCCCTGCCAGTCATTACATCACACTGAGCCTGCAATATGTTATACGTAATGCAGCAGGCGCATTAAAGTATGAAAAGTTTGTTCTGGTTTGTTTTGACCCAGTTCAAGTCAAACAGGAGGTCTCGGAAAATCCGAGAGGGCCCCTACGTCCCATGGACCTCAGCATATCCTTGTGATCTTCAGCCCTGACCATGGCTTCTTGGCATGAGTCCTCTGGCCAGTTTGTACCCATGGAGATCAGAGGTGTGACACCGAGACGCCCTGTCCCAGTAGCTACTCTGAGCACCATGTGAACGTCACGAGTCCAGGTATGGGCCCTTACCCACCCGGCTCAATCAGCATGGTCCGGCACCAGCTGTTGTTGCCCACCCCCAGTATAGCACCATGTGAATAAAGCCTGATCGCACACAGACTGGTCCTGGCTCTAAGGGGAATTGGTTTACAGCTAACATTGTCTAACCAAAGGTTACAAAAAAACACCCTAATTCCGCATATTGGTCAGGGCACCATCACAAGCAAAAGCACGCAGATAAAAACCGTGTCGTCAGGATGGAATTTCTGATTGTTGGGCAGTTGGTTGCCGATGAACATCCACAGCACGTGCTTGGCCTTTCTGGTACAGATCACTGCCCCACCACCTCGTTCTCTGCACACCTGTATATACAGCAGCAAAGGCAAGAATCACACATCAAGGTGCCACCGCATCCACTTTCCTCATAAAGAATCAAGGTCACTGATGTCTATCAGAGTGGAATAGATGTTTGCCTTATCTGGAAATGCCTTGGTCTTTATCATAGACACCATCGTCTATGGGTCGCTGTCCAAAGCACAGATGTCCACCATAATCTATTGAGAGTGTGTATATCCCCTTCACCCCCATTTCATAACGCATTTCTAGCAGGCGAAATTACCGGTGTATGCCGATGTTACCGTGGCAATGTGGGGACGGCTACCTCACAAGATACACGCGCTGCATGTAAAATACCCGAGTTTTTGCACTACGAACCACGTGGAGGCCATTGAAAACCACAAAGCTGTAATGGTGCATAGTGGTGTTCATGCTTACGCAAGGAAGTATTCACTGAAAAATGGCGATGGGCCTTCTAGTACGGCGAGGGGGGCGGGGCTGCACGTGCACAGTTAAAAGAAATATCACACTTGCAAATGCTGCTCGTTATCAGGTTCGAAGACATTATGGGTGCCGCATTTCTGACCTTTCGGGGGAACACGCCTGCCGCCTGACCGAAATGCCCTGAGCAACATGGCGTGTGAAGAAACAGCTGATTTCATCGCCGGGTTATGGGCAGGAAAGATCAAACGGTATCTTGGGCTGTGCGACGTGTGCCTGTCGGGCCTGCCTGTGGACCATGGGGCCCTGCGCCTACACTGTCATCCCGGACACACTCTCCAAGCCTTGATCCCCAGCTTCAAAGCACCCAGACGGATTTTGACCCCCTGTGGTTTAATTTGACAGGAACTTTTCCCTCGATGGTGATTGCATGAGACCAGCTGTCGTTTCAGGACTTCACCCTACATCAGGAAAATTTCTCTCGTTTAAAATATTACTGATAAAAGGAAACGAGTTTGTGGCGGGAGTGCAGTGGATGTCACGTGTTAAAGGCTCACAGCCAATCTCACTCCCACCCTGGATCTTGCCCTCGATTACGTTTCTGCAGATTGGATTTACCATGGCGTGGATCTCGAGGCTGGAGACGAGTGGACAGATGCAGCGCCCCCCCGATGACACGTTAAACCACCCGGCAGTTTAAATTAGAGTGACGTGGAACCTGGCCTGTAATGCGGGAGAAAGTGCCAGAAACAAAGGACCTGTTACTGAACAGCTAGGTTTGCTATCGCTTGATTCACAAAAGCAATTCTGAAACGGTCAGGGTCGGCCATCGGTTTGACTTTCCCCAACCCCTAATCCTTCCCCCACACCTCAAGCTTCTCGAACCCATGTGGCTTGGGCGACCAGAGAAGGAAGGGCCAACATGTCAGGTGTAGCGAGAACATGTACGTACATGTGGAGTAGTCCAAGGGATCACTGTCATTAGGAGATGTTCTGACCTGTGAGACTATCAGAACACCGGGCCAAACTCTTTGTCCCTCCATTAGCTCCATTAGCACACTGGACCAAACTCTTTGTACCGTGCCAGAAAAATAAACATATTAAGATTTCAGGTTCTGCCGTCATCAACGAAAAATCAGCATCGGCCGTTCTCTGTTCTCTCCCGCTGCACAAACAAAGGAACAATGGCTTGGATATCATGACTGCAGCGCACGGGGACTATAAAACAAAAACAGCGATGAAGAAAAGAGATTATCACGGCGGGCTTAGAGCCAGGGCTGGGGTTAATTAAACATTTCGTATAACAATAAAAAAAAATGCTGGCTATACTCAAAATAAGCGGCAGAGAGAAAGAGGAGCAGTGAAGGCACCTGCTCACTGAGGTCAGCTGACAGGAAGCTGGGCAAGCAGAGATTGGCCCTCACGAGAGATCCAGAAACACGCATGTGCGAGACCGCCCCCTTCAGGACGCCAGCGTTCTTTATGCTCATTAAATCTGAGCTTATCTCACCAAGACCGAAACACGCCGGCAGCGACGGACGCCTCTAATCTCTGCTTCCTGACAAGCTCGCCTGACAGCACCTTTCCGTTTGAATCCGTGAGTCGCGTAGCCAGACGTATATTAATGTGTCAGTCATCGCCGGCTATCTGTGCCAGAGGAATGAGAGGGAACGGGTGGGGGGGGGGGGGCTTTGGGCCCGGTCTGTGAACGTGAAGGAGAAGTGACAAGACGAGAGAGAGACAGAGAGACGAACCCCTGGGGAGGGAGTAGCAGCAAACGGCGCTCGCGTTTCCCAACGCCTTATATAAATCATACAGGCGGCTGAAGGGCGGCACACGTCGGGACGAGACGGCTCCTACCTCCCCACCGCCGAGAGATGGAACGAGACAGAGAAACAGGCCTTTGAATTTAAAACCAGTAAATATAAATGACACATAGGGGCCATCGCTGTGGCATCTTTCACACTCGTCACTCAGGGGCCATCGCTGTGGCATCTTTCACACTCGTCACTCAGGGGCCATCGCTTTGGCATCTTTCACACTCGTCACTCAGGGGCCATCGCTGTGGCATCATTCACACTCGTCACTCAGGGGCCATCGCTATGGCATCTTTCACACTCGTCACTCAGGGGCCATCGCTGTGGCATCTTTCACACTCGTCACTCAGGGGTCATCGCTGTGGCATCTTTCACACTCTTCACTCAGGGGTCTTCGCTGTGGCATCTTTCACTCTCGTCACTCAGGGGCCATCGCTGTGGCATCTTTCACACTCGTCACTCAGGGGTCATCGCTGTGGCATCTTTCACACTCGTCACTCAGGGGTCTTCGCTGTGGCATCTTTCACTCTCGTCACTCAGGGGCCATCGCTGTGGCATCTTTCACACTCGTCACTCAGGGGCCATCGCTATGGCATCTTTCACACTCGTCACTCAGGGGCCATCGCTGTGGCATCTTTCACACTCGTCACTCAGGGGCCATCGCTATGGCATCTTTCACACTCGTCACTCAGGGGCCATCGCTGTGGCATCTTTCACACTCGTCACTCAGGGGCCATCGCTGTGGCATCATTCACACTCGTCACTCAGGGGCCATCGGTGTGGCATCTTTCACACTTGTCACACACAGGGGCCATCGCCATGGCATCTTTCACACTCGTCACTCACAGGGGCCATCACTGTGGCATCTTTCACAGTCATTTAAAGCAACATTTATCACAAGTAGAAGGGAAAAAGAGCACGAGATCTAGTGGAGAAAGATCTGACGGATGCTGCGGGGGAGAGGAGAAAACACGGCGTCTGCGAGAAACTGTATAAGGGAGGTATTTAAAAAAAATAGAAGAGTAATACATAAAAGAATAAGAATATGCAGCCTCGTAACTATGCGGCCAAATCTGGGAACATCTGACATGTGACACAGCTATGGGAACGCCTTAGAGGGGGGATTAAAAAAAAAGCAAAGAGATGCTACTGCAATAGTATCCTGCGGTGGAGGGATGCAGGCGGTGGGCGACAGCGGGGAAAGGCCTGGGCTCGCTCCTGCGTTTACTCCACATTGTGGCGTCCTGCTGGCCCCTTTTAGAGCCTCGCTCTGAAAACAAACCGGACGGCAAAATTGTTTTAACCTTCCTCATCAGACAGCCCCATCACATGCTTAATGCATTTTTTGGTTTTAAAAACACAGGGGCCCCTCCGACCAAATTATAGGCGTCCCGGGGAGCGGAGACTGCCTCAACGTGCGTAATTTCAGGGCAGTCAATCATCCTGCATTCAGTGGGATGGTGAGGATAGGAGAAAAAAGACAGGGCAGCAGTGTCAAAACATTTTAAAGTGTCATTCATGGAGGATGCAAATGCCCTCTGGGACACGGTTATGTCGAGGCAGTGCTCTTATGTCTGGTTGATAATTAAAATCCACTTCAAACAAAATAAATAAATAAATAAAAAAAGCAAAACACAGCGGCACTAGCTTGCTGGTGTACGCCAGCACGAGCACAAGTTGGGTTTGTACGACAGGCGAGTGCCACATGGGGTCCAGACGATGTCAAAGAACAGGAAAGTCTGCCTGGTCGCTGCTATAGGAAACAGATTCGCGCATCAAAGGAGGAGGATAATAGAAAAATCAGAAATCAGAACAAAACACAAGCAGCCCCTGAGAGGTTATTTTAAATAAAAACAAGCCACATTCCATGTCTTTTTTTTATCAATGGAATGTTGTTAAATTCATAACATATTATAGCTCTGCTTGTTTTCATCTAGGGGATTCATGACAGAGCCAGCGACAGACAAAGGAAAAACCCTCCCTGACCAGTAAATGCGCATTAATGCAAAACACTGCATGTGCTTTGGCTAAAACAAAAACACAGCGGCATCACACACACACACACACACACACACACACACACACACACACACACACACACACACACACACACACACACACACACACAGAGAACGCGGCGGTCTGAGAGAGAGAAACAGTCCTGTTCAGCCACCCCACTCACCCTCCTGAGGCCCCACTTAATTCCTGCCAAGCGCACCATTGCGTGGGATTATATTTTCCCTTTGTCACTTTGTTCTGTCCTGCGGGGGGGGGGGGGGGGGGGGGGGGTTAGTGACAGCGGACTGCGCCTTTAAGACAAATCGCCATAGAGAGCGCAGAGGAAATCGTCAGGAAGCGTGATATTAGAATGTGCGTGACCCCCGGTTGCCTCTGTAGCCCCGAGCGATTGGCCCAGCTGGGGAAAAATGGCGCACGCATCAGGCCCCCGCAACGTGCAGTCAGGACCATTCTGTCAAGTATGCTGAGGGTCACCCTTCCCCTGCTGGGCGCCCCTCCTCCACCGCCCTCTTTTTTGAAGCACCCCAAAGTGGCATGATGATAGGCTCTCTGGGGGGACAAGAGATGGCCTGAGACTTCAAAAGCCAGCCGGCTGACAGACAGTTGGAACGTCCCCCCCCCCCCCCCCCCCCATAGGCCCAACTCCCTCTGCTTCTGGAGGGGTTTCTAATTGCATTTCACAGGGATTGAACAAAATAAGGCCTTGTTCTCCCCACCGGGGGGAGTGGCCATGATCTGAGCTTACTCCGCGTGACGAGAAGCTTTAATGTGTCAGTGGGCCACGCAGCATCAGTACTGCGAGAGCACAGGAGGGTGACCATGGAGAGAGAGCCCAGTGCAGATCGGTGACCCCCCCAGTTGCCTCACTCGCTTTCCACTGCCGGGGGGGGGGGGTCACCGATTTGCACTGGGGGCTCTTTGAAGACGCCACATTTAAATATTTAACACGCATCCCCAGACCCCCGCATACCCCACTGTGCTGTTCTTATTTATTACGTAGCGGGGTGTTAACACGAGGCCAGGGGGGCCTTCAAAGGGCAGCAATGGTGCCTTGTACTAAAAGAAGTGGTGCTGATCAGCCATGATTAAACTCTGCTGGCATTAATGCCCTGACACGCCGCGTCAACTTTGACAGGCCACTGTCGACTGATGGAAACGTGGCCGTGTCCGAATCATACTAGTCTGTCCGTCCATGCTTACCATTAAAAAAATGAAACCTCACGATACGTTATCCACTGATGTCTGCATGTGCTGCTCCTCACTACAACGCAAAGATGCAGAGTGGCCTGGCCCCCGGGATTCCCTGAGCCCACATATGCATCATAGGACAGGACGTGTTTGTCCTGGCATAGAAAGGACGCTGTTGAAAAGGCCGCTTCAGTGTCAGGCTGCATTCCGCGTTTCCTCCACAAATTCACACCATCGCAGCTCGGAAATATCAGGTTTTATTGTATGGGGGGGGGGGGGGGTTTCAATAGCCCCGCTGATAAGGACAGAAGCCCTTTCTCTTTCCATCTGCCCGCCTGTCTCCAGCTGCCGGGTGCACCAAACCAGCATCCTACAAGAAGGCCCAGGTTACCCTTCGCCTCCACTGGCAGGGCTCATACCAAGTATCTGGGCAGCCTCTCGCTGATCAGTCATGGCAGAGGATTTAGAGCTGGAGAGCAGAGGCTGGGCAGCATGATGTTTGGGAAGACGCCTGATACGAGAAAGACTACAAAAGAATAGCGGTAATCCATCCAGCCACCGGGGGCCCTGAAGGTATCACGCAGGTGTGATGCACGATGCCACAGAGGCATTCTGACAGCCGCAAGGTCATGGGGTCATGGATAACCTCACATACCTGTTTACCCCACACATACCTTCAGGGGAAGAATATGACTGTAAGTATACAGCAGCGGCATATACACCAGGGAGGTGAAAAACAAACACTGGCCAGTTAGGGGGCCTCATGGGCACCTGAGTGCTGAGGCTGTCATGCCCGTGGAACCTGCTCGCTCTTTCACATCTTATTCCCATCACTGAGGCATAGACCCGGCAAACCAATTCTGACAATACCACTCGCTGTCACTTTGGGCCGACAACGCAAAGCAGAAAAAACAAAAACGAAAATGACAGAAGCAGATACGCGGGTCGTTCCTGACGTGGATAGAAACCTTCTAGATCCTGATTGACCCAACCGATTAACTGGCTCGGCCTGATTACGGCATGCACACGCGTGGCAGGGGCTGGGGTGGGGGAGTATCCATGCCAGAAAAAACAAGCCACTGCCTTGAGGGGCATATTCACAGACATTGGGCAAAAACCCAGCCACTGAGGTGCAATTTTATCCATACAAAATGTTTACATTTCTTCTCTGGCTCCCGGAAACTCCACAAACACGGCTGTGGGGAGGGACAGGCTGAGAAGGCGAGGCCATGTGAATGGGTGGGGGGGCCCAAAGACCCCAATCCACCCCTACGGGAAAGGAACTCGCACTCAAAGCAGTGGAGAGCCTTGACAGTGCAGCACAAGGAGCCACACACACAGGGAAGTGTAGGACTTTTTCTGCTGGGAAGTGCTCCAGGGCTCTCAGAGATGGGCCATGGCGTCAGAGAGCTAGGGGCCACATCCTGCTGCACTGCTTAGCGACGGCTCGTCCCACATCCTCCATACATCTGATGCATCTTTCAGGAGTCACTCGGAAAACACGGCTCCAAGAAAACCGCAATGAGGTCCGCGCATATTTAAAAGCTCATGTGTCAGTGAAGGCTCCATTTGGCAGATACATTAAACATGGAGAGATTGCATCTGCATGCCCAACGCTTGTGTGCAGAATTTAACAGACAATGACTGCCTCTGCTTTCCTAATTCACCCAGGAAGGGGATACACACAGAACATGAGAGGAATGTTTTTACAAGTCTGGAAACAAATTCCTGTGCACTCCTAACCTGAAATTAACTGAGAAATAAGAAATAAATAAGGCCTGCAATGGCAGTGTGTTATAAGCGCATGTCCACACCTGCTGACATGACCCTGAAGGTGCATTTGTCAATCTGCATGACGTAACAGGGGCCAGCACTCCGGGACACACCAAATACGCGGAGAGAGAAGCATCCTTTACAGGACAGGGATGTCCTCAGCCTGCAATTACGGACCCAGCAGTTACACGTCTTCAGCGGCAAGTCGGCCCTTCAGTGAGGCCCTCCGAACCACCCTCTGATTACAGAGCTGTGATTTATACGTATCCGCAGCTGAGGATTGGAAACAGCTGTAACCTACCCCCCCCCCCCCCCCGCCTGCCCCAAATGTTGTCAGCGGTGACAGGGACGCGGTTGCTCCTGGTGAAACGTGAACTCATTCTGCAGCGAAGTCAGCCGTGAGAGCCTCGTTAAATATGTATAAAGGTGTTGCCTCCCACGGCGGCCCTAAAGTGGCAGACTGTGAAACCTGTTTGGGTTGGCTGTGATACCGGAATGTTAACCCCCCCCGGCCAGGATCCAAGATGCTCACGCACTCTGCGGGAGGACACCACCTCAGGTGAGATCTACCGTCACGGCAGAGGCTGGTAGTGGGGGGCAGAACTGGCAGGCAGCTCTTTAATAAATTCCATTACTGCGGACCTCAGGGAGGTGGGTAAGAAATCGTTACCGACAAGATGCTATTCCCGATATTACGTGTGTTCCGCAAAGTTACATGATGGGCAATAAAAAAGCATCATCTAATGAGATTAGAATCTGTTCATTCATCATCGAGAGGCATAAAGCGACTTCATAAATGAGTGTTTCAAGCCGACTGGCGGTATTTATCAAACAGTCCATGCCGTCATGTGCCGGACAATAGCTTATCTGCCCCCGAAAAGACGCGATTATGTGCTCCTGAAAGGGTCATATTTTTACCCGTCATCTTCTAAACACCAAAACTAAATGTATCTTCTCTCTCGGTAGTTATTAGCCCCACAGGAATGATAAAGGCCACCCTTATCAGGGTGACTGAGGCCTGCATCAGCAGCCAATCACACGGCCCGATCGCACGCCACAAGACCTCTGGGACAACATGGGAAGCCATAGAGAGCAGAACACGCATCAGCTGGGTCACTCTGGGATGGCCGCAGGGGAAAGGTCACGCCAATGGCGTGAAGCCGGCTCACACCAGTGAGGTGGTGCTGGCCGGAATGACATAAATCCCGCGGCACTCCCTGTTAGTGCCGAGCCGGTGGGCAGCACGCAATGTAGCCTGGGGGTGTCGGTAACATGCAGGACGATGTTTTGGCAGAAGAGGCCCTCTGGTTTATAAAAATAAGAGCAGCGCTCACCTCCCTGAGGTGTGGATTAAATCATCGTGAAGTCACACGTTCACGCCTGCAGTGAGGACAGGACTATAAAAATACTTTTTATATAGAACAGCTGAGTAATAAAAATACACTTAAATGAAAAAACAAACCTTAATAGTCAGGTTTTACCATAACTGTTATTGGTATATTACTCCGTTTAGCTTTTGTTAAGCTTCTGGTAAATTCTCTCCTGATTCTTGCTTTTAGTTACATTGCCAATATACTAAGCCCTAACAGCCCCACCCTCTGAACCAAAGCAGCCACACACCCCCCTTACACGCACGGTCCATCTGAGTGACCGGTTCGTGCCCCCGCTTGGACGCCATCGGCCCACCAGGTACAGCCTGTCCCCCGTACAGATTCAGGATGGAGTCCCCCATCACCTGAAGTGATTATGTGCCCCCCCCACCAGGCAGTTATCACTGGGTCTCAGGGCTGATCCCTATCACCAGCTCGACACCCCACCCAATCTATCAGGACTTCAGAATGACAGATAAGCCCCCTCTGGGCTCTTCATGTTCAAGTAAGTCTTCCCATCTGATGAAAAAGCAGGTCGGCGTCCCCCCCAGGATGAGCCCAGGCACGCATTAGTGACCCCAGCGTGTACGATTTTAACACGCACTGCGCTCGCATTAAAATGGTGGCAGGTGCTGGAGGGCACAAATTCCCCTTTTTTCGCGGTTAATTCTCTTTTTTTGGTTGTTATTTATATTAAAAAATTTCACTAATGAGAAAGAAGGAGGCCACTGAGGTCATGCAAGGCCCCACGGCAAAGCGTGTGACGCACGACGAGCGGACAGAGCACATGGTAACAGAGGACGGGAGCCAGGACAACATGCCAGGGCCACGTCCTTAAAAACCCTGCACCCCCCTGATCGATGCCTCACCTTGTGTCACCCTCAGTAGCATACCCTTCCCCCTGCTCCCAGCAGTGCCCTCGTGCGGTATAGGATGGACGATGTGCGGTAAGACCACCTGAACAGTGAGATGAGAAGCACCCTCCAGCGCGTAAAGGTTACCCCCCACCATGTCAGACATGAGGGATGCCAGGTGGGCACGGGAGCTGTGTAAGCTGCTGAAAGGGCACCCTCTGAGCTGGGAGGGGATGGGGAAGGGCATTCCCGTGAGCGGGAACAGAAAAGGCCCTAAATGAGGCCGGAGGCCTAGGAGCAGGCGCTCCATGGCCAGCGAGCGGAGCCTGCCACAAAAAGAGGTGTCTGAGCCACTGCCTGTTCGACGGGGCCCCATGGCGGATCTGTGGGAATGAGCAGGCACAACCAGGCCGACATGACCAGACAGATACACCACAGGATAAAGAGCATCAAGGGCCCCATCATTCAAGGGTGCAGGGGAAGCAACCACAAATCTAACAAATCTCTCATGATTAAACAGAAGCTTGCTGCCTCTTGGATCGGGGGTGTTATTGAGCATGCCGGCCCACCTCCTTCCCTGGAAGCAATTAGTTTCCATTTAGCGGTGTGACAAATTGATCAGGCGCCGAGTCACACCTGACGCCGGAATCAAAGTCAAGGCCTGCTTATCTGTGGCCAATGAGGACCATCTCCTGGGAAGCTGGGGCACGGCATGCGGTGAGCTCTGATCTGTGGGAGGGCAGGAGGCATGCAGGCACGCTGAACGAGACCAAGTCCCCAGAAGGAGCTGCCATCCCATAAATTCATTACCACCGAATGACGACTGGGAGCCCCAGTGAAATGGACTCGCTGAAGAGGTTCCTGTGGTAACGGAAAAGGAACTGGGGGGGGTGGCAAACTGAGAAACTAAAAGCCATTAAGGATTGAATAAGCGATAGTGAATCGCAGAGCAGGAATGATTTGATTAGTGCTTTCAGCTCTAGAGGAACCTGGAAGAGCAGTACAGCGGCGGCGTGATAGAGCGTCTTAATTGCTGTAACTGCACCTAGAGACGGGATGATTTGTGACATCTCGCATGGCACTGCGCACTAACACTAATAACTGTTAATTAACTGTAGCAGGGATATTCTAAAAATGCATGCCGTCTAGCGTATCTTCAAGATTAAAGGCGCAAATCTCGGGGGAACTGTGCAGCACATCAAAGGCGGGGGGAGAGCGGGGGGACAGAACGCAAGACTTAACAGTCCTGGATGTAACGCAGCTCCACACGGATGTTGCTAGAATGGTTGTAGTGTTATTGTCTTTGCATTTATTACCTTATGCAAAACTGTGGGTGTAATTGGCCCAGGAAGACAAAACAAAGTCAAGCCTCCAATAAGATAATAAGGAAATTAATAAAAGCATAAGCTACTGATAAAAGCAGATGATCAGTCCAACTGTAGAATATACATACATACATGGCCATAGAGTCTCATATTACTATACATTTCCTACACAGTCCCTTGATCCCCCATTTCAAAGCACACTCTGGCAATCCATCTGTTTCAGACACACATAAAGCGAGATTTTCATCCTTCTGTAGAAACCCAGCATATTTGATGGATTACTTGGGCGTAAGTGGATCTTGCCTGTGGGTAGATGGTAAATACATGTTTCGCTGGCCTTTC